>NC_141009.1:54681002-55150170 GCF_052327205.1 Somniosus microcephalus
AGATAGTGAAACCTCGCGCTCATTGTTCCCAGATAATGAAACCTCCCGCTCATTGTTCCCAGATAATGAAACCTCCCTCTGTGTTCCCAGATAATGAAACCTCCCGCTCAGTGTTCCCAGATAAGGAAACCTCCCTCTCATTGTTCCCAGATAATGAAACCTCCCGCTCATTGTTCCCAGATAATGAAACCTCCCGCTCATTGTTCCCAGATAATGAAACCTCCCGCTCAGTGTTCCCAGATAATGAAACCTCCCGCTCAGTGTTCCCAGATAATGAAACCTCCCGCTCATTGCTCCCAGATAATGAAACCTCCCGCTCAGTGTTCCCAGATAATGAAACCTCCCGCTCATTGCTCCCAGATAATGAAACCTCCCGCTCATTGTTCCCAGATAATGAAACCTCCCGCTCATTGCTCCCAGATAATGAAACCTCCCGCTCATTGTTCCCAGATAATGAAACCTCCCGCTCAGTGTTCCCAGATAATGAAACCTCCCGCTCAGTGTTCCCAGATAATGAAACCTCCCGCTCAGTGTTCCCAGATAATGAAACCTCCCGCTCATTGCTCCCAGATAATGAAACCTCCCGCTCAGTGTTCCCAGATAATGAAACCTCCCGCTCATTGCTCCCAGATAATGAAACCTCCCGCTCATTGCTCCCAGATAATGAAACCTCCCGCTCAGTGTTCCCAGATAATGAAACCTCCCGCTCAGTGCTCCCAGATGCTTTGTTTCAGTGATCCCAGGACCGGCCTCATTGCTCCCAGAACCCCTCTCTGCATGACTCCGAGTCCAAGCCTCGTTCCCATTGCTCCCAGATCCCACCAAGCAACATCCAAAGCTGATAAATCAGTGTCTCTAATAATACTACTTAGAAAAATGCCTCTGTTCTTGTAAAACCTCTGACTCCCTGCAAGAAACACCATGAAACATCAGCTAGTAATATATTAAAAGTCTTGCATATAGCACACACCTCCTCCGAGTGTAGCACGGTCCCCATGTTAATAACTAGTAATAACACCCTACACATACGCACACAGACACATGCGGTTTCTTGGTCTGAACCATGCTTCTGAATCACTTAAAAAATCATTACAAATTGCCACCTTCCCTTTAAGGCTGATTATGCTCCAGTGTTTTTTATGACCTATACCTGGCCCCATAGTAATGTAATTATAAACGGAATATTTTATCCATCATGGTAGCAGCTGTAGTCTCTGCTCAGAAATCATAAATAGTAAATATTCAGTGGGTGCTTTGAATTAAAATTCATATTACATTCTGGGCAGTTTAATTAATATGGAATAACCTTGTAATTACATTGGATTCTCTACAAAGTCATCACTGTTTCTTCTGTGTATTTGAGGTTATGAGATCTGAGATCTAGTGTGAATGGAACTGTCAACTGAGTGAACAATCTTCATTAAGAGTAGGATGATGAACGGGGTCTGCTTGAGAGACAGGAACCCCACCGTGAGTTCAAAGGTCAACCCCTGCAGCCCAAAGCCCTGGAGGGGGCAAACCACCAATAAAACCACAACGGCAAATCGCAGGCCATTTCTGGCCATTTGAAAGCCTGCGTTCTGTTTACAGCCTTTCATTTACTCCTGGATAGATCCACTGTTTATGAAGAGAAACATCATTAAAATTAAAGCCTGGCACATCAAGCGAGCTTCAGTGGGCAGTCAAGCATGCCACAATTACTGAGGGAAAGGTTTCACCCCTTTGCTGCCATCACTCATTAATTACACTACCCCATGGCCAGTCGAAGGGTATCGATAGCCTCTACTGAACGCAACTGAGCTGTACCGTTATTACTTGCACTATAAAATCATTTGAATATTTTCACAGATCGCACTTGCTCTGCGAATACATTTTAATTGTTAGAATCAGTTGCTGCTATTATACGAACATACAGACAGGAAAAGACCCTCTGGTTTGTCCAGCCTGTCCCACATACACTTTCCGTCAATGTTCCCGTTTAGCTGCGCGGCCGCACGGCTGGCTGAAGCTCCCGTGCAGGCGGGTTGTCGGTTTCTCAATGGAAAAGCCATGTGTGTGCGGAAGTTTGAATGGGCCACGTAGACGCTTAAAGGGGCCATGCACACAAAAAAAAGTTGTTGTTTTTTTTTTTTAAAACAGGGAACAATGCTTTTCACCCCATCTGAATCCAGGTTATCGCCTGTTTTTTTTGTCGTATGACACTTATGAAGTGTTTAGGGACGTTTTACGATGTTAAAGGCGCTATATAAATACAAGTTGTTGTTGGGAGAGGCGATAAAACAATTGAAAATCCAGGCCAATTTTGGGGGAAAGATTCTGTGAAAGTCCTCTCAGACCTCCCTTTGGGTGATTGAAACTCGTCCAGGAGATCACTCTGGTCCTGATAATTCAACGCAGTACCTATCTTTTGTACGAGGTGATCTCCGCCCCAGCCAGAAACCGGTCCAGCCTATGCTTGAAGGAATACATTATACATTACGATTATTCAGCAGTATTATTCAGGTAAGGAAAAATACACAACAGCGGTAATGTGCTTGTACTGTTCCTGACTGATTCACAGAGCTCCCTGCTCAGTGCTGTGCTGGTTTATACAGAGGATGTTTTCAAGCTGCGGGGGGGGGGGGGGGTCTCTGGACCTGAACGAGGCCCTGGGTCAGACTTCTGTTCATCAGTCATCCAATCTCAGCATCATCTTTCTGCATTTACTGCCACAAATGCCGATTGTTTCTCTTGCTGTATAGTAAGAAATGATGGCGTTGTTTTCCTTCGGATAAGCGTCACTGTCTTGCAGACGTTAGGACCAGGGTTGCCCAGAAGTGTGCGCCAGTATTTGCAGCGGGGGGGTTTACGGGAGTGAAGCCGTATTGGCGGAGGATCCCTTGGGAGTAACTCAGTAATTCCCAGAGGTTTACAGGAGTGATCCAGTATTTCCCGGTGTCTCTGGGAGTGATTCAGTATTTTCCCGGTGTCTCTGGGAGTGATTCAGTATTTTCCCGGTGTCTCTGGGAGTGATTCAGTATTTCCCGGTGTCTCTGGGAGTGATTCAGTATTTGCTAGATTTCTCCCATGCAGAAAAGTTTGAAAGCCACTGTGACACTGTAGAGCACCTTTGTGAGCTTTAAATGTTTAGCAGTAACATGAGGAAAAAATTGTGCAATTATTTCTTTGTATTGTGAAATATAGTATAGTATGCACAAAACAGTGAAACCTGTAACATTACAGACACCTTAGGGACTGTCGTTTTTTTGCAGGGGTCCGTGGAAGCATTCACTAATGTCCTTCAGGGAACCTGCAGCCCACAGCCTGTGTGGCCTACACGAGATTCCAGTCCAACAGTACGTGGCTCTTAAATTCCCTCGGGCCAAGAAATACTGCTGATCCAGAGATGCCCAAATCGCAAGAACAAAATGCACGATAGATAATATGTACTGTAGACAGGAGTAGGCAATGTACAGTGTACGTACGGTGTATAAACTGTAGACAGATTTCGGCATCACACTGTGTATAGTATAAGCTGTAAATGCTTTCTAGATGACAGGACTATTTAAATTGTTGCTTACCTATGGCACAGAGTGCATGTCGGAGTTCCAGGGTGAAGGTGGTAAGGGGAACGTCCTCAGACACCGGCAGAATGGCCACTGTGGAGAGATTACTGGCAGGATTCCCCACCGATTCCCATTTGTTGCTCACCGTGTGGATTCCCAAGCCACGTCCTTGTACAGAGAAAATAAAGTTTACTAAAGTTAGCTTATGCAATGACATGCAAGAGCTTTGGCATTATTGAGCCATCTCTGATGCACCTACAGTGTGCTGGGGGGGGCTTCCGCTACCACAAGCGTACTGCTGGAGCCGGGAGAAGCAGCACCTTTCATACTTGGCCAATACTAAATGTTGCACGTTCTTCCCTCCAGCCCTCCTAAAGGTCCCGAGTCTTGCTGGGCCAAAGTCGCACGGAAGGTAGCAGCACTCTGGAATCTCACTCAAGTGACCATTCTTCACGTATGGGCCTAGAACAGGGAGGATGTAGAAGCTATTGGGCTGTAATCGTATCACAGCCAAGCCCAATCCTATTCTCACCCCAACACTTTCCAGCAGCAAGAACCCTGGCTGAGGTTTCCCGTCCTTGTTCCAAAGTTCTTGTAGCATCCCTATGGGCCGAGATCAATTAACTCACAGCACAGACCAGGGAGTGCTTTATGTGACTCAATGCTGCTGCAGGCAGTGGCTTTACCCATTGAGGAAGATGCATGTAACATTTTTAAAGTGCAATTGAGATAGGAATTCAACGTTTATGGATTGATCAGGAGCCAGGATGCCCGTTTATGGATTTATAGTCCAATGATGGGAAGGATGTATGGAGCGAGAGAGAGAGAGAGAAGGGGGGAAGAGAGCGAGAGAGAGAGAGAAGGGGGGGAAGAGAGCGAGAGAAGGGGGGAAGAGAGCGAGAGCGCGGTGAAGAGAGCCAGAGAGAGAGAGAGAAGGGGGGGGGAAGAGAGAGAGAGAGAGAGAGAGAGAGAGAGAGAGAGAGAGAGAAGGGGGGGAAGAGAGCAAGAGAGAGAGAGAAGGGGGGGGGAAGAGAGCGAGAGAGCGAGAGAAGGGTGAAGAGAGCCAGAGAGAGAGAGAGAGAAGGGGGGAAGAGAGCGAGAGAAGGGGGGGAAGAGAGCCAGAGAGAGAGAGAGAGAAGGGGGGAAGAGAGCGAGAGAGAGAGAAAGGGGGAAGAGAAGGGGGGAAGAGAGCGAGAGAGAAGGGGGGGAAGAGAGCGAGAGAAGGGGGGAAGAGAGCGAGAGAGAGAGAAAGGGGGAAGAGAAGGGGGGAAGAGCGCGAGAGAGAAGGGGGGAAGAGAGCGAGAGAAGGGGGGAAGAGAGCGAGAGAAGGGGGGGGAAGAGAGCGAGAGAGAGAGAAGGGGGGAAGAGAGCGAGAGAGAAGGGGGGGAAGAGAGCGAGAGAGAAGGGGGGGAAGAGAGCGCGAGAGAGAGAAGGGGGAAAAGAGCGAGAGAGAGAGAGAAGGGGGGAAGAGAGCGAGAGAGAGAAGGGGGAAGAGAGCGAGAGAGAGAAGGGGGGAAGAGAGCGAGAGAGAGAAGGGGCGAAGAGAGCCAGAGAGAGAGAGAGAAGGGGGAAGAGAGCCAGAGAGAGAGAAAAGGGGGGAAGAGAGCTAGAGAGAGAGAGAGAGAGAGAGAGAAAAGGGGGGAAGAGAGCCAGAGAGAGAGAGAAGGGGGGAAGAGAGCCAGAGAGAAAAGGGGGGAAGAGAGCCAGAGAGAAAAGGGGGGAAGAGAGCCAGAGAGAAAAGGGGGGAAGAGAGCCAGAGAGAAAAGGGGGGAAGAGAGCCAGAGAGAAAAGGGGGGGAAGAGAGCCAGAGAGAGAGAAAAGAGGGGAAGAGAGCGCCGGGGGGGGGGGGGGAAAAAGAGAGAGAGAGAGAGAGAGAGAGAGAGAGAGAGAGAGAGAGATGTTAAATCAAGGCCCCTTCTGCTCTCTCAGGTGGACCAGAGATTTTTGTGCTCAAGTCTCCAAAGTGGGACTTGAATCCACAACCTTCTACTTGGAGGCAAGCGTGCTCCCAACGGAGCCACGGCTGGCCCCTGTCGTGCACACCACTGCTCCTTGCTCAGCAGCACTGTCTGATACAACAGCGTCCTGATTAACAAAGAGCAGTCGAAAGGTACAGGCTTCAGTTCAGCACTTGATCGACATGGAACCAAGCTTTGCTTCCCCAACAGTTGGACTGAGCTCTCAGCAGCTCCAGGTACATTTCCAGAGATTAGGAATACAAGCTCCGATCGACAGAGTTTCTATGGAATAGAACTGAAAAGCAGAGAGGTTATGTTAAACTTGTATATAACCTTGTTTAGACCACTCTTAAATACTGTGCACAGGTCTGGTCTCCATATGACCAAAAGGGTATTAGAGGCACTGGAGAAGGGGCAAAAAAGCTTTACAAGAATGATACCAGAACTGGGAGCTTATAACCATCAGAAAAGACTGAACAGGATGGGGCTCTTTTCTCTCTAAAAAAAAGATTGAGGGGTAACCTTATAGAGATTTTAAAAATTATGAAGGTGTTTGATAGGGTAGGCGTAGAGAAGATGTTTTTGCTTGTGGGGAGCTCAAAATTGAGCGTCATAAATATAAGATAGCCACTAATAAATCCATGGTGGGAGAGGGGGAGAGGCAGAGGTGTTTAGAGCCTAGGCAGCTGAAGGCACGGCCGCCAACGGTGGAGCGATTAAAATCAGCGATGCACGAGAGACCAGAATTGGAGGAGCGCAGAGATCTCGGAGGGTTGTGTAGGGCTGGAGGAGGTTACAGAGATGGGGAGGGGTGGGGGGGGGGGGGGGGAGGGGGGGAGGAGGACGAGGCCATGGAGGGATTTGAAAACAAGGTTAAGAATTTTTAAATCGAGGTGCTGCCGCACCGGGATCCAATGCAAGTCCGCGAGCACAGGGGGTGACGGGGGAACGGGACTTGGTGAGATTTAGGATACGGGCAGCAGAGTTCGGGATGAGCTCAAGCTTACAGAGGCTGCAAGGTTGGAGTCCGGCCAGGGGAGCATTGGAATAAGTCAAGGCACAGACATTCAAATGGGTGAAAAACAGTGATGACTTCTGTGTTCAGGGAATAGTGAACTCTAATTATAAAGAGGATATTAGATATCTGGAAATCCAAATTACAGAGATTGAAAGCCCTTGATTTGGTTGCTGTGTGACAGTACTTTAATTTCAAATAGGCTTAAAAATGTAATCCAAATGAAATGAATGTACAGTATTATGGTTTTAGAGGTGATACCTTCACAAAAGAAACATGGTAATTACGTTCACAAGCTTTTTCCTAGTTGCCACATCCTTAACTACACAAGGTGCTTCCAGCATTTTCTTCTTTTATTTCAGATTTCTAGCATCCGCAGTATTTTGCTTGTGTAATCTGTCTGTGTTACTTTTGTTACTTCTGAAGTTCATAGGCAGCTCGAGAGGTGGAATCGTTCGATTGTCAAGAGTCATTCCAATCATCAGAGACAAACAGAAGACACCACACCTTAGTGCCAGGAGGGATGGGCCTTAGAAAAGCTATCAGCGGGATCATTACATAGAAGATAGGAGCAGGAGTAGGCCAATCGGCCCCTCGAGCCTGCTCCGCCATTCAATGCGATCATGGCTGATCATCCAAACTCAGTACCCTGTTCCTGCCTTCTCCCCATATCCCTTGATTCCTTTAGCCTTAAGAAATACATCTAACTCCTTCTTGAATATATTTAATGAATTGGCCTCTACTGCCTTCTGTGGTAGAGAATTCCACAGGTTCACCACTCTCGGTGAAAAAATTCCTCCTCATCTCTGTCCTAAATGGTTTACCCCTTATCCTTAGACTGTGACCCCTGGTTCTGGACTCCCCGGCCATCGGGAACATCCTTCCTGCATCTAGTCCTGTTAGAATTTTATAAGTTTCAATGAGATCCCCTCTCATTCTTCTAAACTCCAGTGAGTATAAGCCCAATCGACCCAATCTCTCCTCATAAATCATTCCTGCCATCCCAGGTATCAGCCTGGTGAATCTTCGCTGCACTCCTTCCATGGCAAGAACATCCTTCGTCAGATAAGGCGACCAAAACTGCACACAATACTCAAGGTGTGGTCTCACCAAGGTCCTGTACAACTGCAGCAAGACATCCTTGCTCCTGTACTCAAATCCTCTCGCTACGAAGGCCAACATACCATTTGCCTTCTTAACCGCCTGCTGCACCTGCATGCTTACCTTCAGCGACTGGTGCACAAGGACACCCAGGTCTCATTGCACTTCCCCTTCTCCCAATCTATTGCCGTTCAGATAATAATCTGCCTTCTTGTTTTTGCCACCAAAGTGGATAACCTCGCATTTATCCACATTATACTGCATCTGCCATGCTTCTGCCCAATCACCCAACCTGTCCAAATCATCCTGGAGTTTCTCAGCATCCTCCTCAGCTTTGTGTCGTCTGCAAACTTGGAGATATTACATCTAGTTCCCTCGTCTAGATCATTAATATATATTGCGAATAGCTGGGGTCCTAGGACCGATCCCTGTGGTACCCCACTAGTCACTGCCTGCCATTTGGAAAAAGACCCGTTTATTCCAACTCTTTGCTTCCTGTCTGCCAACCAGTTCTCTATCCAAGTCAATACCTTGCCCCCAATCCCATGTGCCTTAACTTTACACGCTAATCTCTTACTGCCATGGTCCCCTGAATCTTCCCAATCAGCTGGTGTATAAATAAAACTACTCAACTTTAAAATAAAGATAGAGGGACATTCTTGCGACTTCAATCAGGACCACTGTTTGTTACACAGGAGCGGACAGTGCATACATGAACCGCTGGAATCAATGCTGTGAGCTGTTAATGAAGTTGGTAGGACCAGTCAAATTAAGGGTAGCATACCCCATGAATGTTCTTTTGTTAACAATTTTTAAATGTTAAGAAAAAAAATACCATCACACTTCCAAGGAGAAAGCCCATTGTTTTATATACGCTTAAATAAAAACAAAAAGGGTAATATTTCTGTAAGTTCTAATTTTCTCATTTAAACATAGCTTCCAGTGGACGGTGGCAATGGTCCCTCTAATTTTGTTCTGGCCTACACGGCCCCTTTAACTAGCTGCACGGGCCATTCACAATTCCGTACGTGTGGGTTTTTCTATTTAAAAGCCGGCTCATCGGCTGCGCGGGACCTGCAGATTAAAGGGAACGTTGGACGATTCTCCTCCCTCAGCCCCAGCAGCCTGTGAGAAAAACTCAGCTTGTAGTTATTACCCTTTCAATGCAATGACGAGGGGAACATGTTAGTGCTGTTAAAGTCCTTACCTGCTAATGGACCACTGACTTGCTGCAGGTTGCCAAGAATCTTCTGGCCCAGTAGGTGAATGAGTCGTGTAACCACCTAAAACAAAACAGCACCAATTCATGAGTGTTCACACTGCAAGGTCTAGACCGAGTTCACTGGAAGATATAGTGACTCTCATTTCAACAACCACCACCTGGATTTATATAGCACCTTTAATGTAGTAAAACGTCCCAAGGCGTTTCACAGGAGCGTTATCAAACAGAATCGGACACCAAGCAGATATTAGGTCAGGTGACCAAAAGAATGGTCAAAGTGGTAGGTTTTAAGGAGCATCTTAAAGGAGGAGAGAGGTGCAGAGAAGTGGAGAGGTTTAGGGAGGGAATTCCAGAGCTTAGGGCCTAGGCATGGCCGCCAATGGTGGACAATGAAAATCGGGGAAGCGCAAGAGGCCAGAATTTCCCAATAATCAACTCTAGATCATTCAATAAGCTTGCAGTGATTACACCATAATTGTTAACTTTCCCGTGTTAATGTTGTTGTGTATGAAGTGCGTGCAGTCTCCTGCCTACACTGTCTGCCTTCCACCTTCCACAGAGGGAGAAATACAAGCAGAAACAAAATAAACTGTTCCCAAAAGTTCCTCAGTTCATGTGCACAGATACTTTTTTGACATCTGAGGGCACAATGCCCTGTGATTTCGCTCCCCCCCCCCCACCTTTCTTGGCCTTTCAGGCACATGTCTGTTGAGCTGAGACATGTGCCTGCCCAAGCATCTACTGCTCTGAACTCGGAGGAGGGAAGCCATTCCATCACTTAATTTAATTTGTTTGAGCACTGATCACAATGGAGGATCTTGTTGCTGGGCAACGGGGCACTTGCTATTTCAGGCACCAACTGTCTGCATAAAGTATAGGAAACTTTGGTTTATCCGGAGGTTATATGTCCGGAATACTCGATCTAACAGCAAAAATCAGGAGCCGTTTTCTATAAGTTTTTTTTTTAGTTCTCGTTGCTTTTTTCCCCCAAGTCAGGCACTGCATGGTCTGTAGCTATAGCAACAGCTTCAGCTAGAGACGCTTGCAGCTGCAGCCGACTGTTTAGAAGCTGTTGCTGAGCAACAGTGTTTGTTGTCAGATACGGAGATGAAAACCTCCGTATGCTTCAACATTAACTTTGTATGTCCGGCAGTTTTGATAGATCGGCAACAGCTCGGTCCCGTCGGTGCTGGATATCACAAAGTTTCCTGTAACTTTAAGTATTAAGTTCCCTCTATTCTGCCCCAACAGTGTGCCTCTGCCCCAAACTCAGAAGAACACCACTACAATCAAGTGTGACAATTCTTCCATTTCCCACACCAACCATCCTTAGGCCTGTCTGACTGACGTAGCCCATAAGCACCCAATTAGAGGCAGTTTTGAGCTTTAGGCTCAATTCCACTAGGAGCTAGATTGAGACTCCCAAATTCATTTTACATTGGACCCTTACAGCCGGCAGATAGGGGAGACCTTAATCTCATTAGTCCTGCCAGGATTTAAACCCAGGTACCAGAGTTGAAAGGCCAGTGTCAAACCCACTGCACCACCCAGTTCCCCTAGCTCCTTTCAATGCTTCATTCAAATGATGGGATGAAGTGGCCTTTCATCCCATATGATCACATCTTCCAACCATACCATAGAATCATACAGCACAGGAGGCCGCCATTCGGTCCATCGTGCCTGTGCCGGCTCTTTCAAAGAGGTGTCCAATCAGTCTCACCCCACTACTCTTTCCCCATAGCGCTGTATTTGTTTCCTTTTCAAGAAATTCAAGAAAGCAGTGCTATCAGAGGTGGTGTCTTTTGGATGAGACGTTAAACCGAGGCCCTGTCTGCTCTCTCAAGTGTATGGAAAAGATCCTATGGCATTATTTCGAAGAAGAGCAGGCGAGTTATCCCCACTGTCCTGGCCAATATTTATCCCTCAATCAACATCACAAAAAAACAGATGATCTAGTCATTTTCACATTGCTGTTTGTGGGAGCTTGCTGTACGCAATTGGCTGCCACGTTTCCTACATTACAACAGTGGCTACACTTCAAAAAAAAGTGCTTCATTGGCTGTAAAGCACTTTGGGACGTTCTGAGGTTGTGAAAGGCGCTATAGAAATGCAACTCTCTTTTTGAAATGTCCAAGTTTCTTTTGAAAATCACTACTGAACCTGCTTCCACCATTCGTTCAGGCAGTGCATTCCAGATCGTAACTCGCTGCATAAACCAATTTTCCAGTTAGTTTTCAAACATTCATCTGAAGAGAGAACCAGATTTAATGTCTCGTCCAAAAGATGGCACTGAAATGACATCCTGGATTATGAGCTCAAGCCTTAGTGTGCACCAGGAATTCTACAAGGGCAGCCCGGGAAATACTTGACCTGGGGCTCTTCCCTGTATGCAAGTACTGGTGTCTGCTCTCCACTTTCCATGGTCACTTAGCTCTGACCCAGAATCCAGTACCGTGGAGATCATGGGTGCGAATCCATACCTCACCACCGAGGCACTATGTACTGGAACTTTTTTTATTATAAAAGATGTTTGCAAAAGCAGATGAAATTTTAGTCATGCAGTATTGCACAGCACAGTCAATATACTTACAAAAACACAACAGCAAAATACTGCAGATGCTTGAAATCTGAAATAACAACAGAAAATGCTGGAAACACTCAGGTCAGGCAGCATCGAGGAGAGAGAGAAACAGAGCCAACATTTCGAGTCGGGGGACCTTTCGTCAGAACTCTGACGAAGGGTCATCGACCTGAAACGTTGACTGTTTATCTCTCCTCAATGCTGCCTGACCTGCTGAGTGTTTCCAGCATTTTCTGTACTTACAAAAGCATTTGTGTTCTTGTATTTAAAGTCACAGAGCACACTGGCAATCACCTCACCCCGAGCTCACTGCAGTCAGGCTCCTGTGAATGTACAATCCTGGAGCACGGCCGTCAAACCTTAATCTATGCCAGACCCATTATTCCTTAAAAACCCTGGTGTCACTCCTTTTCAGCCGACAGAGTGAGCAGTGCGGTGTCCAGAAGTTAAAGGGAATCTTTATACATAATAAACAATTCCAATGCAGAGAAAGTACTTTGTAAACTCTATACTACCAAACAGAAGGGCAAGACAAGCTTAAATACAAATTATCGGAGATAAGTTAAATTCACAGGAATTGCTGCAGTCGCCTGTGTGCTGCACATAAGAACATAAGAAATAGGAGCAGGAGTAGGCCAATCGGCCCCTTGAGCCTGCTCCGCCATTCAATAAGATCATGGCTGATCTGATCCTAACCGCCAATCTACTATCACAGAACCATCTCCTGAATCTAACAGAATTAGACACACGAAATAGGAGCAGGATCAGGCTACACGGCCCCTGGGCCCGCTCCACTACCCACAGGGCCATGTCCGATCCGAACCTAGACTCATGTCCAAATTCCTGCCCGCTCCCCATAACCCTTAATTCCCTTTACTTCTAGGAAACTGTCTATTTCTGTTTTAAATTTATGTAATGATGCAGCTTCTACAGCTTTTTGGGGCAGCATATTCCATGGACCTACCACCCTCTGAGTGAAGTAGTTGCTCCTCATCTCAGTTTTGAAAGAGCAGCCCCTTATTCTAAGACTATGCCCCCTAGTTCTAGTTTCACCCATCATCGGGAACATCTTCCCCGCATCCACCCGATCCAACCCCTTCACAATCTTATATGTTTCAATAAGATCGCCTCTCATTCTTCTGAACTCCAATGAGTAGAGTCCCAATCTACTCAACCTCTCCTCATATGTCCATCCCCTCATCCCCGGGATTAACCGAGTGAACCTTCTTTGTACTGACTCGAGAGCAAGTATGTCTTTTCTTAAGTATGGACACCAAAACTGTATGCAGTATTCCAGGTGCGGTCTCACCAATACCTTGTACAACTGAAGCAATACCTCCCTATTTTTATATTCTATCCCCCTAGCAATGAAAGCCAACATTCCATTGGCCTTCTTAATCACTTGCTGCACCTGCATACTAACCTTTTGAGTTTCGTGCACCAGGACCCCCAGATCCCTTTGTACTTCAGTACTTTCCAGTCTCTTGCCATTAAGATAATAACTTGCTCTACGATTTTTCCTGCCAAAGTGCATAACCTCACACTTTCCAGTATTGTATTCCATCTGCCAAATCTCTGCCCACTTACTTAGCCTGTCTATGTCCCCTTGCAGGTTTTTTTATGTCCTCCTCACTCACTACTTTCCCTCCCATCTTAGCATCATCTGCAAACTTGGATACGTTACACTCGGTCCCCTCCTCCAAATCGTTAATATAGATTGTAAAGAGTTGGGGACCCAGCACTGACCCCTGCGGAACACCACTAGTTACTGATTGCCAGTCTGAGAATGAACCATTTATCCCAACTCTCTGCCTTCTGTTAGATAGCCAATCCTCTATCCATGCCAGAATATTACCCCCAATCCCGTGATTTTTTATCTTAAGCAATAATCTTGTGTGGCACCTTGTCAAATGCCTTTTGGAAGTCGAAATACACTACGTCCACTGGTTCCCCTTTATCCACCCTATATGTTACTTCCTCAAAGAACTCCAGCAAATTTGTCAAACATGACTTCCCCTTCATAAAACCATGTTGACTTTGTCCTATTAAATGATGATTATCCAAATGTCCTGTTACTGTCTCCTTAATAATGGACTCCAAAATTTTACCTACCACAGATGTTAGGCTATAGTTTCCAGCCTTCTGTCTACTGCCCTTTTTAAATAAGGGTGTTACATTAGCAGTTTTCCAGTCTGCCGGGACCTTTGCTGAGTCCAGGGAGTTTTGGAAAATTATTACTAATGCATCCACAATCTCTACCGCCACTTCCCTCAAGACCCTAGGATGTAAGCCATCAGGTCCAGGTGATTTATCCGCCTTGAGTCCCATTATTTTACCGAGTACCACTTCCTTAGTGATTTTGATCGTGTTTAGCTCCTCCCCCCCCATAGCCCCCTGTTTGTCCAGTGTTGGGATATTCTTAGTGTCTTCTACTGCAAAGACTGATACAAAATATTCAGTGTTTTTGCCATCTCCATATTTCCCACCATTAATTTCCCAGTCTCATCCTCTAAGGGACCAACATTTACTTTAGCCACCCTTTTTCTTTTTATATAACTATAAAAACTCTTACTGTTTTTATATCTTTTGCTAATTTACTTTCATAATCTATCTTCCCTTTCTTAATCAATCTTTTTGTTATTTTTTGCTGTCTTTTAAAGTTTTCCCAATCCTCTATTCTCCCACTAGATTTGGCTACCTTATATGCCCTTGTTTTTAGTCGAATACTATCCTTAATTTCTTTACTTAGCCACGGATGGCTGTCTTTTCTTTTACACCCTTTTCTTCTCAGTGGAATATATATTTTTTTGAAGTTGTAAAATAACTCCTTAAATGTACACCACTGATCATGTATCGTCTTACCCTTTAATCTATTTTCCCAATCCACTCTACTCAATTCCGCTCTCATACCTTCATAGTCTCCTTTATTCAAGCTTAGCACGTTTGTTTGAGATCCAACCTTCTCACCCTCTAATTGAATATGGAATTCAACCATGTTATGGTCACTCATTCCAAGGGGATCCTTTACTAGGACATTTTTAATTAATCCTGTCTCGTTACACAGGGCCAGATCTAAGGTTGCTTGCCCCCTGGTCGGTTCAGTTACATACTGCTCAAGAAACCCATCCCTAATACACTCACTGAACTCATCCTCAAGGCAGCCCTGCCCAATTTGATTTGTCCAATTAATATGATAGTTAAAATCCCCCATAATTATAGATGTTCCCTTATTACAAGCCTCAACTATTTCCTGATTGATACTCCGTCCAACAGAGTTGCAACTGTTCGGAGGCCTATAGACTATGCCCACTAGTGTTTTTTTCCCCTTATTATTCCTTATCTCCACCCAAACTGTTTCATTATCCTGATCTTTTGACCCAATATCATTTCTCTGTATTACAGTGATTCCTTCCTTTATTAACATAGCCACCCCACCTCCCCTTCCTTCCTGCCTGTCCTTCCTGATCGTTAAATAACCTGGTATGTTTAATTCCCAGGCATGGTCACCCTGCAGCCATGTTTCTGTAATGGCCACAAGATCATACCCATATGTAGTTATTTGTGCCATTAACTCGTCTATTTTGTTACAAATGCTACGTGCATTCAGATAGAGAACTTTCAAATATGTTTTGTGACACTTAGTTCCTGCTTTTGCCCTTTTTATTACTTTACCTTTTACTCCATACCTTCTGCCCCTTCCTGACACGCTCTGGTTTTTAATTTCCCCACTGCTACCTAAGTCTATGACCTTCTCTGTTGTAATTTTTATTATTTGCTCTCTAGGAACCTCCCCCCCACTAGATAGTTTAAAGCCCTCTCTACAGCCCTAGTTATATGATCCGCCAGGACTCTAGTCCCAGCACTGGCCAAGTGAAGCCCGTCCCAACGGAACAGCTCCCTCCTGCCCCAGTACTGCTGCCAGTGTCCCAGGAAGCAAAACCCATTTCTCCCACACCAGTCTTTGAGCCACGCATTTAACTCTCTAATTTTATTTGTCCTAGCCAAATTCGCTCGTGGCTCAGGTGAGATTATTACCCTTGAGGTTCTGTTTTTTAATTTGACCCCTAGCTGCTCATACTCCTTTAACAGAACCGGCTTCCTAGTCCTATCTACGTCGTTTGTACCAACATGGACCACGACAACTGGATCCACCCCCTCCCACTGCAAGTTTCTTTCCAGCCCAGAGGAGATGTCCTTAACCCTGTCACCAGGTAGGCAACACAGCCTTCGGGACTCTTGCTCTCGGCTGCAGAGAACTCTATCTATCCCCCTAATAATACTATCCCCTACCACTACAACATTTCTATTTACTCCCCCCTCTTGAATGGCCCCCCGTTCCACGGTGCTGTGGCCAGGCTGCTCATCCTCCCTGCAGTCCCTGCTCCTGTCCCCACAGGGAGTAAGAACCTCGAACCTGTTGGACAAGAGCAAGGGCTGCGGCTCCTCCAGCTCTACCTCCTGGATCCCCGTACCTGCCTCACTCGTAGTCACACCGTCCTGTCCCTGACCATGGGTTACATCTGAATTAATTAACTTCATAGGTGTGACCAGCTCCTGATACAGAGTCCAGGTACTTCTCCCCCTCCCTGATGTGTCGCAGTGTCTGAAGCTCAGACTCCAGCTCATCAACACTGAGCTGGAGTTCCTGTAGCAGCAGACACTTGTCACAGACGTAATCACCATGAGCCTCAATGGGGTCCACCGGCTCCCACATCTCGCAACAGTAACACATCACCTGCTCCATTCTATGTAATTAATTAATTTTTTATTGTTAGTTATGGACACCCTCTGCCCGATTTTAGATGCTACTATCCCCTTTAATTAATTGGATTTAAATTAAATCAATCCCTCTAGTTACACCAGTTAAATGGTTTACCAACAGTCACTCTGCACCAGAAAGGCCTTATTAACTACAACCCACAGAGTTAAAGTTTGAAAAGAGCACCTAACACCCCACTTACCCTAACTCACACTTACCCAAACTCAGCACTCTCTGCTGACTCGCACTCAGTGCTTGCACGCACTAGCACTGGTCTTTTTATACTGTTTGTTTGTTTACAGCCAAATGAGTCACCCCTGCTGATTGGTTAGAAAACTGGTTTCCACTGCCTGCTGTGCCAATTTACTCCTACTGCAGTGTAACCTTGTTTTACTCTTAAACCAACAGAATCCCAAATATTTAACTTTTCCCCTTTACTTAAACTGCTTAAATAATCTTATCAACAATGATTTAAAGAGAAATAACAATTAAAGAACTCTCACACTTACCCAAACTCACAGCACTCTCTGCTGACTCGCACTCGTACAATGCCTTGAATATTTTACCTAATGTATACTATCACTGGCAGACCCTCAAAATTAGGAACAGTTTTAAAAACTGCTGGCTTCTGTTAAGAGCGCAAAAGTGTAGTCAGACCCAGTTGCCAAGTCTATACATTGCAGGAGCAAACATCCTTTTACAAACATTGCAGGTTTCACAGTGCCCTTCCCATCCCCAAGCAGATTCACAGTGCTGCCCACTCCCCAGCTCCATCCCCAGGCAGATTCAGTGTGCTGCCCATTCCCTCACACTCAGCTCCATCCCCAGCCAGATTCAGTGTGCTGCCCACTCCCTCACCCCCCAGCTCCATCCCCCAGGCAGATTCACAGTGTGCTGACCACTCCCTCACCCCCAGCCAGTTTCAGTGCGCTACCCATTCCCTCATCCCCCAGCTTCATCCCCAGCCACATTCACAGTGTGCTGCCCACTCCTCACCCCCCGCTCCATCCCCACACAGATTCAGTGTGCTGCCCATTCCCTCACCCCCAGCTCCATCCCCAGCCAGATTCAGTGTGCTGCCCACTCCCTCACCCCCAGCTCCATCCCCAGCCAGATTCACAGTGTGCTGCCCATTCCCTCATCCCCAGCTCCATCCCCCAGGCAGATTCACAGTGTGCTGCCCATTCCCTCATCCCCAGCTCCATCCCCCAGGCAGATTCACAGTGTGCTGCCCATTCCCTCATCCCCAGCTCCATCCCCCAGGCAGATTCACAGTGTGCTGCCCATTCCCCCACCCTTCTCTCCAGTCCCAATCAGTTTCAGTGCGCTACCCATTCCCTCATCCCCCAGCTCCATCCCCAGCCAGATTCAAAGTGTGCTGCCCACTCCCTCACCCCCAGCTCCATCCCCCAGGCAGATTCAGTGTGCTGCCCATTCCCTCACCCCCAGCTCCATCCCCCAGGCAGATTCAGTGTGCTGCCCATTCCCTCACCCCCAGCTCCATCCCCCAGGCAGATTCAGTGTGCTGCCCATTCCCTCACCCCCAGTTCCATCCCCCAGGCAGATTCACACTGTGCTGCCCATTCCCTCACCCCCAGTTCCATCCCCCAGGCAGATTCACACTGTGCTGCCCATTCCCTCACCCCCAGTTCCATCCCCCAGGCAGATTCACACTGTGCTGCCCATTCCCTCACCCCCAGCTCCATCCCCCAGGCAGATTCAGTGTGCTGCCCATTCCCTCACCCCCAGTTCCATCCCCCAGGCAGATTCACAGTGTGCTGCCCATTCCCTCACCCCCAGCTCCATCCCCCAGGCAGATTCACAGTGTGCTGCCCACTCCCTCATCCCCAGCCAGATTCACAGTGTGCTGCCCACTCCCCAGCTCCATCCCCCCAGACAGATTCACAGTGTGCTGCCCACTCCCTCACCCCCAGCTCCATCCCCCCAGCCAGATTCACAGTGTGCTGCCCACTCCCTCACCCCCAGCTCCATCCCCCCAGACAGATTCACAGTGTGCTGCCCACTCCCCAGCTCCATCCCCCCCAGACAGATTCACAGTGTGCTGCCCACTCCCTCACCCCCAGCTCCATCCCCCCAGACAGATTCACAGTGTGCTGCCCACTCCCCAGCTCCATCCCCCCCAGACAGATTCACAGTGTGCTGCCCACTCCCTCACCCCCAGCTCCATCCCCCCAGACAGATTCACAGTGTGCTGCCCATTCCCTCACCCCCAGCTCCATCCCCCCAGACAGATTCAGTGTGCTGCCCATTCCCTCACCCCCAGCTCCATCCCCCCAGATTCACAGTGTGCTGCCCACTCCCCAGCTCCATCCCCCCAGACAGATTCAGTGTGCTTCCCACTCCCTCACCCCCAGCTCCATCCCCCCAGACAGATTCAGTGTGCTGCCCACTCCCCAGCTCCATCCCCCCAGACAGATTCACAGTGTGCTGCCCACTCCCCAGCTCCATCCCCCGAGACAGATTCAGTGTGCTGCCCACTCCCTCACCCCCAGCTCCATCCCCCCAGCCAGATTCAGTGTGCTGCCCACTCCCTCACCCCAAGCTCCATCCCCCCAGACAGATTCAGTGTGCTGCCCACTCCCCAGCTCCATCCCCCCACAGATTCAGTGTGCTGCCCACTCCCTCACCCCCAGCTCCATCCCCCCAGACAGATTCACAGTGTGCTGCCCACTCCCTCATCCCCAGCTCCATCCCCCCAGACAGATTCACAGTGTGCTGCCCACTCCCTCACCCCAAGCTCCATCCCCCCAGACAGATTCACAGTGTGCTGCCCACTCCCTCACCCCCAGCTCCATCCCCCCCAGACAGATTCACAGTGTGCTGCCCACTCCCCAGCTCCATCCCCCCAGACAGATTCACAGTGTGCTGCCCACTCCCTCACCCCCAGACAGATTCAGTGTGCTGCCCACTCCCCAGCTCCATCCCCCCCAGACAGATTCAGTGTGCTGCCCACTCCACAGCTCCATCCCCCCAGACAGATTCAGTGTGCTGCCCACTCCCCAGCTCCATCCCCCAGACAGATTCAGTGTGCTGCCCACTCCCCAGCTCCATCCCCCCAGACAGATTCACAGTGTGCTGCCCACTCCCCAGCTCCATCCCCCCAGACAGATTCAGTGTGCTGCCCACTCCCTCACCCCCAGACAGATTCACAGTGTGCTGCCCACTCCCTCACCCCCAGACAGATTCAGTGTGCTGCCCACTCCCCAGCTCCATCCCCCCAGACAGATTCAGTGTGCTGCCCACTCCACAGCTCCATCCCCCCAGACAGATTCAGTGTGCTGCCCACTCCCCAGCTCCATCCCCCAGACAGATTCAGTGTGCTGCCCACTCCCCAGCTCCATCCCCCCAGACAGATTCACAGTGTGCTGCCCACTCCCTCACCCCCAGTTCCATCCCCCAGGCAGATTCACAGTGTGCTGCCCATTCCCTCACCCCCAGCTCCATCCCCCAGGCAGATTCACAGTGTGCTGCCCACTCCCTCATCCCCAGCCAGATTCACAGTGTGCTGCCCACTCCCCAGCTCCATCCCCCCAGACAGATTCACAGTGTGCTGCCCACTCCCTCACCCCCAGCTCCATCCCCCCAGCCAGATTCAGTGTGCTGCCCACTCCCTCACCCCCAGCTCCATCCCCCCCAGACAGATTCACAGTGTGCTGCCCACTCCCCAGCTCCATCCCCCCCAGACAGATTCAGTGTGCTGCCCACTCCCTCACCCCCTGCTCCATCCCCCCAGCCAGATTCAGTGTGCTGCCCACTCCCTCACCCCCAGCTCCATCCCCCCAGACAGATTCAGTGTGCTGCCCACTCCCCAGCTCCATCCCCCCAGACAGATTCAGTGTGCTGCCCACTCCCTCACCCCCAGCTCCAACCCCCCAGACAGATTCACAGTGTGCTGCCCACTCCCTCACCCCCAGCTCCATCCCCCCCAGACAGATTCAGTGTGCTGCCCACTCCCTCACCCCCAGCTCCATCCCCCCAGACAGATTCACAGTGTGCTGCCCACTCCCTCACCCCCAGCTCCATCCCCCCAGCCAGATTCACAGTGTGCTGCCCACTCCCTCACCCCCAGCTCCATCCCCCCAGACAGATTCACAGTGTGCTGCCCACTCCCCAGCTCCATCCCCCCCAGACAGATTCACAGTGTGCTGCCCACTCCCTCACCCCAAGCTCCATCCCCCCAGACAGATTCACAGTGTGCTGCCCACTCCCTCACCCCCAGCTCCATCCCCCCAGACAGATTCACAGTGTGCTGCCCACTCCCCAGCTCCATCCCCCCAGACAGATTCACAGTGTGCTGCCCACTCCCTCACCCCCAGACAGATTCAGTGTGCTGCCCACTCCCCAGCTCCATCCCCCCCAGACAGATTCAGTGTGCTGCCCACTCCACAGCTCCATCCCCCCAGACAGATTCAGTGTGCTGCCCACTCCCCAGCTCCATCCCCCAGACAGATTCAGTGTGCTGCCCACTCCCCAGCTCCATCCCCCCAGACAGATTCACAGTGTGCTGCCCACTCCCCAGCTCCATCCCCCCAGACAGATTCAGTGTGCTGCCCACTCCCTCACCCCCTGCTCCATCCCCCCAGCCAGATTCAGTGTGCTGCCCACTCCCTCACCCCCAGCTCCATCCCCCCAGACAGATTCAGTGTGCTGCCCACTCCCCAGCTCCATCCCCCCAGACAGATTCAGTGTGCTGCCCACTCCCTCACCCCCAGCTCCAACCCCCCAGACAGATTCACAGTGTGCTGCCCACTCCCTCACCCCCAGCTCCATCCCCCCCAGACAGATTCAGTGTGCTGCCCACTCCCTCACCCCCAGCTCCATCCCCCCAGACAGATTCACAGTGTGCTGCCCACTCCCCAGCTCCATCCCCCCAGACAGATTCAGTGTGCTGCCCACTCCCCAGCTCCATCCCCCCAGACAGATTCAGTGTGCTGCCGACTCCCCAGCTCCATCCCCCAGACAGATTCAGTGTGCTGCCCACTCCCTCACCCCCAGCTCCATCCCCCCAGACAGATTCACAGTGTGCTGCCCACTCCCTCACCCCCAGCTCCATCCCCCCAGACAGATTCACAGTGTGCTGCCCACTCCCCAGCTCCATCCCCCCAGACAGATTCAGTGTGCTGCCCACTCCCTCACCCCCAGCTCCATCCCCCCAGACAGATTCACAGTGTGCTGCCCACTCCCTCACCCCCAGACAGATTCAGTGTGCTGCCCACTCCCTCACCCCCAGACAGATTCAGTGTGCTGCCCACTCCCTCACCCCCAGCTCCATCCCCCCAGACAGATTCACAGTGTGCTGCCCACTCCCTCACCCCCAGACAGATTCACAGTGTGCTGCCCACTCCCTCACCCCCAGCTCCATCCCCCCAGACAGATTCACAGTGTGCTGCCCACTCCCTCACCCCCAGACAGATTCACAGTGTGCTGCCCACTCCCTCACCCCCAGCTCCATCCCCCCAGACAGATTCACAGTGTGCTGCCCACTCCCTCACCCCCAGACAGATTCAGTGTGCTGCCCACTCCCTCACCCCCCAGACAGATTCACAGTGTGCTGCCCACTCCCTCACCCCCAGCTCCATCCCCCCAGACAGATTCACAGTGTGCTGCCCACTCCCTCACCCCCAGCTCCATCCCCCCAGACAGATTCACAGTGTGCTGCCCACTCCCTCACCCCCAGACAGATTCACAGTGTGCTGCCCACTCCCTCACATTCCAGGTGGTCTACAAAACACCGCTTCAGTCCTGGAGGGTTCAGAGGTCACATCGACTTCCATGAAAAATTACAGCGATCTCAACCTCGTGCACGGAAACTTCTGGAAAGCACATGCCTGTCATTTTCTGAAAACTCTTATTTAGCAAAACAAAAAGAGGAATGCTTCAGCTTTAAACTGAGCCACCATCACCATGGAAACAAAGCCCCTTGCTGAGCATGCTGAATGAACGCCTCCAGAAATGCCACATGCATCATTCAAATAAAACTTTTAACCTTTCTCGGTATCAGCTTCTGAGCACAGACCTCTAATAACTATGGTAATGAATGAGCAGCCAACCATTTTTTTAAGTTACATAAAAGGTACCCATCAAAGCTGTGCTGAGAGCTAATTAAAAAATGATAATTAAAATGTAGAATTAAATCATCAGTGAACTGGGTAAACTTTAATCTACGCACAGGCACATGTAATGACAATCGGGCCGTGAAGTACACACAAAATGTTATTCAGATCATCACGGGAGCCAAAGCCCTTTCGGAATAACTATTCAGGGTATATAAAAGCAGAAAACACGAGGAATCACCAGGAATTGGACAGGGAAGGCAGCTGAGCCCCTTCCCAGTTTTGACAGAGGGTACACACCTGAAACAGGAACTTGTCTTTTCAAATGTTGACAGGCCTTCTCAAATTACATAGAACATAGAGCACAGAAACAGACCATCCGGCCTAACTGGTCCATGCCATCATTTATGAGGATCCTCCCGCCCTATCAGCATAACCCTCTATTCCCTTCTCCCTCATGTACTTATCTAGCTTCCTCTTAAAGGCATCTATACTATTCACCTCAACTACTCCTTGTGGTAGCGAGTTCCATGTTCTCACCACTCTCTGGGGAAAGAAGAATGCACAGTTTTTCTGTACAGTTCCAACATTTGGAATTTTAATTTCAGGGTTCGAGCATTTGCAAGTTCCTGTTTTACTCTGATTGGGCTACCCCTTCCCCTCTCTCCCAGAACCACGATAGGGTTCCCCTTGTCCTCACCTTTCACCCCACCAGCCTCCACATCCTCTGCCATTTCCACCACCTCCAACGTGATCCCACCACCAAACGCATCTTCCCCTCACCTCCCCTTTCAGCATTCCGAAGGGGCCGCTTCCTCCGCGACACCCTGATCCACTCCTCAATCACCCCCAACAGCCCTTCCCCTTCCCACGGCACCTTCCGTGCAAGCGCAGGAGATGCAACACCTGCCCTTTTACCTCCTCCCTTCCCAGTGTCCAGGGCCCCAAACACCCCTTCTAGGTGAAACAGCGATTTACTTGTACTTCTTGCAATCTAGTATACTGTATTCGCTGCTCACGATGTGGTCTCCTCTACATTGGGGAGACCAAACGCAGATTGGGTGACCGCTTTGCGGAACACCTCCGTTCAGTCCGTAAGGGTGACCCGAGCTTCCGGTCACCTGTCACTTTAATTCTCCGCTTCACTCCCACTCTGATCTCTCTGTCCTCGGCCTCTTGCACTGTTCCAATGAAGCTCAACGTAAGCTCGGGGAACAGCACCTCATCTTTTGATTAGGCACTTTACAGCCTTCTGGACTCAACATTGAGTTCAACAATTTCAGATCATAACCCCTGCTCCCATTTTTCAGGCTGCATGACTTTGCCATCCCCATTTGTAACATTTTAACTTTCCTACCTCCTACCTTAGCACAGAATATTCCTTCAATTTCTTCCTCCCCCCCTGCCTCTGCACCTGCTTAATATGTTACATCTCCAGCCTTTTCCAGTTCTGATGAAGGGTCCCAGACCTGAAACATTAACTCTGTTCCTCTCTCCACAGATGCTGCCTGGCCTGCTGAGTGATTCCAGCATTTTCTGTTACCTCCTATTGCTCGAAACAAGTCTCTCAACTCTTCCTGAATGAGGTGTGGTGAGACGTGGTCAGGTTTATACATACTAGGATGTGAGAAAGCACTCTTTCAACAAGGGAATCTGGGCATCAGGTAATGACACACCTACAGACTGTTGGGAATTTTCGCTGAAGTGTTTCTTACCTGAGGGTATCTGCGCTTGATGGAGTTCAAAGCTCCCTCGGGAAGTTTGGCGAGTTCAGAGTCTCTCACTGCATGGACCGTGGTGGCAGAGGGCTGACGAGTAAGGGCTTCTACCTGTGTGAAGATAAACAGGAACCATTAGGAATAAACTTTGCTTTGACCTATAACCTTTGGCACTCACCTGTCGCAGCAGCTTCGGGGAGTGAAGACAAGTGCTGCTGTGTCAGTGGCCACATTATAGTGCAGTGATATTTGAGACTAAACTTAATTATTCTCAAATCTCCACATTGTGTGGAAAATCTTGCACTGCATCGATTACAAGATAAGCTACTAACACAAGCTTATGGTGACTGTGGAGTGGTTTGAATCCAGCCCGGACTGATGGGATAAACGTCTCCTCTATCTGCTGGCTGTAAGGGTCCCCAAGTGAATATTAGAGATTGCTGCAAATTCAAGCCAATTGCTAGTGGGTGCAACTCCATGGCAAAAGACTCCCTATAATTCATAAATCAGCAGTCTTACTCAGAGAGCTTAAGGATCACTGGCTTGGGAAGCAAACAGGTCACACAGGTTCATATTGTGCAGGATGAGTAGAAGGAGTTTTAGTTTACATCTAGCTGCGCTATACCTGACCTGGGAGTACTTGATATTGAAGGTTCAAATTCCCTAATACTAATATCCCTCACAACAAAGACGACCAAAAAAAAATCATTAGAGATGAGCAGTACAAAGTCCATGATGACAGGCAGCAACATACATTTTTATATTACTTCAGATGTATCGCATGACATCTCAAAGCACTTGACAGAATGGAGAGAAAAAGTGAATGTCAAGTAGAGGTGGGGGGGGGGGGGGGGGGGGGGGGGGTGGGGGGGGGGGGGGGGGGGGGGGGGGGAGGGAAACACCAGAAAGGCGTGGGAATTTAGCAAAAGCACGAGCAAAGGGGAAGAGTTTTTAGAATGGTTTTGAAAGCACTGAAGGAGCTGATCAATATCCAATTAGTTCACGTGTCATCCTCATACATTGAGTTACCAATCTTAACCAGGGTAGGGAGGTTCAATACCATGGTACTTCCCTAATTTGGAGGAGGGGGTAAAACGAGAGAGAAATCTGCATTAATGTCCTGATGGGGCACTCACGCACCTACTACTGGTGGACCACATAGTGGGAGGTGTCAGGAAGCAGCTCATCGACTTGCCCTTTTGGCCAAGGATGAGGCATGTCATTAGACTGCCAATCAAACAGGGAGAGAGAAGTGAAAGGTACAAAGGAGTCAGAGATCACCCAGTCATGGGTTTCCGACAAGACCCAAAACAACAAAAGCTCTGAACTGACCATGTATATGGCAACTGGACCACTGGCATTTACAAAAGGGAGGTGTAAGTACTGGAAAATGTGCAGAAATGAGCAAGTGTAAGGGGCTGGGGGGGAGTGTTGAGCTGTAAGGATAGATTCAAAAGGCTCAATTCTACAGCCTACAGAGAAGACGGTTCAAGGAGGGGAGGGGACCTACGAAACATACAAAAACGATGGACTGGAGAAGACCAGCTGGTCCATCAAGCCTGCCCCACAATCGTGATGCCTTAAGCATCATGATTCACCTCATTAAAATATATGAAATATTACATGGCTTAGCTAAGGTAAGTCTTGAATATTACTTCAAAGTAAGGCATCAAGGGCTCCTACACTCCTGTACTCTGCAACTCTCCCCCCTTCCCCGCATTCAAAAGTTTCCTTGAAACCCTTCTCTTCAACTGTGCCTTTGCCTTGCCTCTCCCCCCCACCCTCACAAAGACTTTCCCTTCTGCTCACCGCTCTTTGCAACTTAATGTAAAGGGTTTTGAAATGTCTTTATGTGCTTGAGGAGAGCGCCAGAAACGGAAGTAGTTGTAGTAGGACCAAGGTCCCAAATATAAGCTAGAGAAATAAATTCAGATCATATACTAGAATGAAATACTTCACCCACAGGGTGATAAATGTCTTGAATCATCTGCCAGAAAAGACAGCTGAGATGCAGACTTTGGCGTGTCCAAAACAGTGGGATGCCAGGCTGGGAGAGTTGGCATACTGTAGGGATGAGTTTCAGGAGGATTGAATGGGCTTTTCTTGACCTTGATTTGTCTTAAATTCTGAACATTGAACGAGAAATCCAGCTGCAAGGAGGCTGTCTGTGAACTCCCGGTCAAAAGAGAATTACTACCCAAGGACATGGTTTTTCTAAGTTCATTCTCGGGAAGTGGGCATTGCTGGCAAGGCCGGCATTTATTGCCCATCCCTAGTTGCCCTCGAGAAGATGGTGGTGGTGGGCCGCCTTCTTCTTGAACCGTGCACCCCTCAACCTGTTCATCATTAGGCTTCGAATCCAGTCACCACATTTCTTCAGTACGCAGTGTTGTAGCCACTGAACTAACTTGACTAACAGGCTGTGCAATGGCTTCAGCTGTCACACTGAAATCTTCCCACAGTACGGAAACTTTATCACAACCACAGTAATAAAGAGTCCAGGCCACAGATGTCCTTGGACAAGAGTTTATTAATAGCCCGACACTGAATGACACAATTAGGTGGAATGAAGATGTTGCCATTTTCTGCCTGAAGCAACCCACAACACAGCCCTACACCAACAGGATAGTTGCAGTGTTTATAGCCCAATGATTATGTAGCTTGTAGGAAAATAGCTGTCAAGTAAAATTAACAAGAAGCAGAGGGTAAGCAAGCTGCAACTAGTGAGCAGCATCCACAAACACCCCACAGGCACACAACCACAAGGGGCTGCAGGAGGTGTTTTTTTGGAAATCCTTTCAAAGTGTGTAGACATACACACTTAAGTGTTACAATAAACTTTAAACAAAGTCCCGTTTTACAAACATGGTGTTGGCATATGGTTTTAGCACCATTTGTTAACACAACATTAATGCTTCGGTCAAATGTTCTAGCAAACCAAAAAAGCGACTCCATTCCCTCACTGCTGTGTACCACTGGCGGTAACCCAGAGGGCAAGCTGCTTGCTCCCAGGCTTCTGTTATTGGTACTTATGTGCGCATGAGAAAAAAAGACTTGCATTTATATAGCGCCTTTCATGGCCACAAGCGCTTTACAGCCAATGAAGTACTTTTGAAGTGGAGTCACTGTAGTAATGTGGGAAACGCGGCAGCCAATTTGCACACAGCAAGCTCCCACTAACAGCAATGTGATAATGACCGGATAATCTGTTTTTGGTTATATGTTTGAGGGAGATGTATTGTCCAGGACACCGGGGAGAACTCCCCTGCTCTTCTTCAAAATAGTGCCGTGGGATCTTTTACATCCACCTGAGAGGGCAGACGGGGCCTCGATTTAACGTCAGCATGAAGGGACAACACCTCCGAGGTGCAACTCTCCCTTAGCACTGCACTGGAGCATCAGCCTAGCTTCATGTGCTCAAGTCCCTGGAGTGGGAGTTGAACCCACAGCCTTCTGACTCAGAGGGCGAGTGTGCTACCCACCGAACCACAGCTGACGCAGAGAAGAGAGCACGTGAAAGGAAGGAAGGAAAAGAGGGAGGAAGAGAGAGTGCACATGGGCCTCCAATACTCCCTTTCCTACTTGCTTGGCCCCTCCAAGTATCTCTCTCTTTAGCTCAGCACCCATTTTTGCCTGATTGCACTTCTGTGAAGTGCCCTGGGATGTTTTTCTACGTTAAAAGCTCTATATAAATGCAAGTTGCTGTCCTCCATTCCATACATCCAAATCTCTATTTCTTGGGCTTCTCTGCTTTCCACCATCTTCACTCCTCGCCTCTTGGGTCCTTTGTGTCTCAGTTTTTCCTCCCATCCTCCATATTAATTATCAGCACAGTATCCTACCCTTACTTTCCAAACAGCAGTAGGAGGAGGTGGGGCTATTCAGCTCTAACAGCCTATTCCCACTGCAGAAGACAAACTCATTTCAGACCATGTGGGAGAATGGGATTACTCCCTTTCCCCGTCTCTGGATGAAACAGGACAAAGCAGATATATTAAGTATCTGAGATAGGGAAGGGATCTCACATACAGCTTGGACACAATACTCCAGTTGAGGCCGAACCAGTATTTTATACAGGTTCATCATTATTTCCATACTTTTGTACAGGAAACTCTCGTTTAAACGGCACCTAAATATCTGGAATTCTCTAATTACCGGCAAAATTCTCACTCCGAAAACAACACCTCAATAACCGGAAATGTTGCCGAGTCCGAGTCTCCTGCGGTGGCAGAGTTCGTCAGTGGGGGTATTTCTCCAAACTGCCACTACTCGGCTTCTTGGCGCTGTCGGAAGTCTCTTCCGATCGAACACCTCAATAACCGGAAATGTTGCCGAGTCAGAGTCCATTTAACACAACATTCTGTAGGGTGAGTACCCAATTATACTGCACATTTCTTGATTTTTATTATTTTTGTTTGTTAAAAATAGCCTCGGTAGATATACCTCTCCGTTATCCAGAATTTTTAATCAACCGGCAACACGCCGGTCCCGTCGGTGCCGGATACGGAAGCGTTTCCTGTACTCTATACATGAAGCCCAGGATCCCGTAAGCTTTTTTAACTGCTTTCTCAACCTGCCCGGCCACGTTCAACGATTTGTGCACACATACCCCCAGGTCTCTCTGTTCATGCACCCCTTTAGGATTGTACCCTTTAGTTTATAAGTCCTCTCCATTCTTTCTACTGAAATGTATCACTTCGCACTTTTCTGTGTTAAATTTAATCTGCCACGTACCCGCCCATTCCACCAGCCTGTCTATGTCCTCTTGAAGTCTATCACTCTCCTCCTCACTGTTCACTATACTTCCAAGTTCTGCAAATTTTGAAATTGTGCCCTGTACACCCAAGTCCAAGTCATTAATATATATCAAGAAAAGCAGTGGTCCTAGAACCGACCCCTGGGGAACACCAATTATACCTTCCTCAAGTCTGAAAAACAACCATTCACCACTATTCTGTTTCCTGTCACTTAGCCAATTCCGTATCCATGCTGCCACCGTTCCTTTCATTCCATGGGCTTCAACTTTGCTGGCAAGCCTATTATGTGGCACTTTGTTGAACGTCTTTTGGAAATACATGTACACCACGTGAACCGCATTGCCCTCATCAACCCTCTTTGTTACTTCATCAAAAAACTCAATCAAGTTGGTTGAACAAGATTTGCCTTTAACAAATCCGTGCTGGCTTTCCTTAATTAATCCACACTTGTCCAAGTGACTGTTAATTTTGTCCCGGATTATTGTTTCTAAAAGCTTCCCCACTACACCGAGGTTAAACTGACTGGCCTGTAGTTGCTGGGTTCATCGTTACACCCCTTTTTGAACAAGGGTGTAACATTTGCAATTCTCCAGTCCTCTAGCACCACCCCCATATCGGAAGATTATGGCCAGTACCTCCGCGATTTCTTCCTTCACTTCCCTCAGCGCCCTAGGATGCATCCCATCTGGTCCTGGTGACTTACCTACTTTAAGTACAGCCAGCCTTTCTAGTACCTCCTCTTTTATCAATTTTTATCCCATACAGCATCTCCTCTACCTCCTCCTTCACTATGTCTATGGCAGCATCTTCTTCCTTGGACAGATACAAAGTACTCATTTAGTACCTCAGCCATACCCTCTGCCTCCATGCGTAGGTCTCCATTTCGGTCCCTAATTGGCCCCACTACCCACCTCTTACTACCCGTTTACTATTTATATGCCTATAGAAGACTTTTGGCTTGCCTTTTATGTTAACTGCCATTCTATTCTCATACCCTCTCTGTGCCCCTCTTATTTTCTTTTTCACTTTTCCTCTGATCTTTCTATATTTAGCCTGATTCTCAGATGTATTCTCGACCTGACATCTGTCATACACACTTTTTCTGCTTCATCTTACTCTCTACCTCTTTCGTCATCCAGGGAGCTCTGACCTTAGTTGCCCTACCTTTCCCCCTAGTGGGAATGTACCTCGACTGTACCCGAACTATTTCCTCTTTAAAGGCAGCCCATTGTTCCATTACAGTTTTGCCTAGCAATTTTTGATTCCAATTTACCTCGGCCAGATCCGTTCTCATCCCCCTGAAATTGGCCTTCCTCCAATTAAGTATTTTTACTCTAGATTGCTCCCTGTCCTTTTCCATAGCTAATCTAAGCATTATGATACTATGATCACTGTTCCCTAAATGTTAACCGACTGATACTTGCTCCACTTGATCTACCTCATTCCCTAGAACCAGATCCAACAATGCCTCCTTCCTCGTTGGGCTGGAAACATACTGATCCAGAAAGTTCTCCTGAACACACTTCAGAAATTCTTCCCCTTCTCTGCCCTTAACACTATTCATCTATTTGCAGTGCTACTGCTTAGGAACAAGAGGTCATTTGACCCGCTGAGCTGCACCACCATCCTGTTAGCCATAGTTATTTTTGCACTCCCAATACATAATTTTTTCCCCTCAATACAATTACTTTCCAAGTACGTATCTTTTATTTTTTTTAAAAACACTTCAACTGATTCTGCATCGATCACTTTCTGGGGCAGGGAATTCCACATTCCCACAACCTTTGCCGAAGGTTTTTTTCCCTGTCAATTCCCTTCAATATTTTAAACATCTCAATCAGATCATCCCACAACTTCCTCATCTCCAATGAGTAAAACCCCAGGCACATCCAGGTTCTCATAATAACTCAGTCACTTTACCCCAAGTATCCTCCTGGTGAATTGTTGCTGGTCCTTCTCTAAAAGTAAGGTTGCCAAAATTGAAGTTCTCCAAATGAGATCTGACCAGTGTTCTGTACAACTCCAGTTGCACTTCTGTGATTTCACATTTTATACCTTTCATGATAAAAACTAGGATGCTGAGCTTTGATCCTTTTTGCACCTAGCCTTGTGTGTAGCTGGACCTCTAAAACCCTCTGTTCATCTGCACTCTAGTGCCTCTAATGCCATTATTCCCATCTGCCATTCTTACTTGTGCACTACTTCACACTGTTACTTTCAGCTTCATCTGCCAACATTCTGTCCACTCAATTAATCTGTATCCTTTTTGCAACTTTCCGCTCGATTCACAGTTCAGTATGCCCATTAGCTTAATATGATCTGCAAACTCGGATAGATTCTGGTCTATTATATATGTTGAACGACCTTGGTTTGGGAATAGAGGGGATAACACATATATCTTCTTGACAGTCACTATCTCAAGGGAAGGTAGGCCACAAATACTCTATCTTGCATTGCGTTATCTTGCTGGTGCAAAATTGTTAACATTCTTTTTCCCAGGCCACTTTCTCTGGGGAAGAGGTCAGTAAAAGTCAATGACAGTTGTGGGTCAAATTTTCTTGCATGAAGGATTGCTGGCAGCCTACATCCTGACACTGTTTCTCCTGGGCAACCATGGTTTTTGCTCTGAGCTGTTGCCTCATTTCATAGTAGTGGAAAATCTTGCATTTATATAGCACTTTTCATGATCTCAGGATGTTCCAAAGCGCTTTACAACCAACCAATGAAGTACCTTTGCAGTGTAGTCACTGTTGTATAATGTAGGAAATACCACAACCAATTTGCACACAAGGTCCCACAAATAGTAATGTGATAATGACCAGATAATCTGTTTTAGTGATGCTGTTTGAGGGATAAATATTGGCCAGGAAGACGCGGTTTAACGTCTCATTCAAAAGACGGCATCTCCGACAGTGCAGTGCTCCCTCAGTACTGCACTGGAGTGTCGGCGTAGACTTTGTGCTCAAGTCTCTGGAATGGGACTTGAACCCACAACCTTCGGACTCTGAAGAGTGTTGGCTGACTAAATGGAGAGCAATGTTATCCTGGGTTTAAGGGGTTGATCGCATTGATGACCCTGAATTAAACCATTCCGTTCTTGAATCACTTTCTCTAGGAATTGGCAAGTTGGAGTAGCACTGCTATAAAGACACAGCATTATCAAGCACTAAAGATACTGGTTGTCACTGAGGTAAGAGGACATCAGACATTCTGGCTATCAGCGTTTAGAAGCTCCCATGCAAACTACAAGCATTTAACAGATTACACCATGGCCATTTATACATCAATCACTTTTCAATTATTTGATTATCAAATGAGGGAGGACCTGTTTTGAGAGATGGCCTTTCCTCAGGAGAACAGGCGGTCCGATATACTAGGTTGCACTGATTTTTTATAAAGCTCGTGGTGGTGACAACTTGAGGGCTGTTATGCGTATGCAGATCAGGGAGGCAAATGTGCTAACCAGCATACAGATTAGGAGCGAAATAACAGGTCAAGTATAAAAAAAGGAATTATTTATTGAATGCTTTAAAGATAAAAGCAGACCTTCAACCCAACAAGGGAGCAGATATAGTTATCAGCAACAGACCAGAAATAGGTAGCATCTGGTAGGAATGGATCAACTTGGGAATAGTGACCATAGTATAATTAAATTAATTATTGGGCTTCAAGAGGAGAAAGGCGAATTCACAAACCATGGCTTTGGACTTGAATTAAACTAACTTTGAAGGAATGAAGAAGGAATTGCCAACCATAGGGTAAAATTGTTAGATGGGGCCTATTTTGAGAAGGGAATTCGTGGATTACAAAACATGCATCTGAAAGGAAAGTGAACTAATATTAAAGAAAAGGTTTGCATAAGGGCAAAAGTATAATGACAAGACTGAGAGGATTATAGAAAACAACAAATGAAGACCAAGAAAATAATGAGTAAAGAGGGAGTATGAACAATTCAGATGTGATCGAGGTAAAGGTTTCTATAAGCACATCAAGAAAGAAGTGGCAAAGGAAGAGGAGGGCCTATAAAAATAGACAAGTACAAAAATAGCAAAGGTTAATGACTTGATAGATTTCCAAATTAATATTATGCTTCAGTCTTCACAATGGAGGAGAATGAGAATACAACACCAGATGTGCAGGCAGTTTCGAGATTAGCAAAAGGGAACATTCTGCAGGGATATGCAAATAGAAAAATATTAATGGCTTTATCAGTGGGATTGAAGCCAGACAAACCATCAGCCTGAATGGTTTCTACCTTAGGGTATTAAAAGAAATGGGCAAGCAAATTGGGGATACATCGGTTACAGTTTTCCAGACGTTGGGAGGATCTGGGGATAGTACTGGAAGATTGGAAGGTAGCAAACCCATGTAACTACAGGCTAGTAAATCAAATGTCAGCAATATTAAATTGCTAGAATCCATTATGAGGGACAGAAGAAACAAGCACCGAGTAGAGCGAGTCAGCAGGGCTTTAAAAAGATACGGTCAAGTCCAACTAACCTATTAGAGTTCCTTGATAAAGTCCGAGATGAATGGAGGACGACAAATGGATGCCACACACATTGATCTTCATACGGCATTTGACAAGGATTTGCATTAGAAATTACTAGCTAAAATTAAGGCTCTTGGAATGGGAGACAATCTCAGCACACTGGATAGGAAATCATACAATCACAGAATAACAGCACAGGAGGCGGCCGTTTGGCCTACTGTGCCTGTGCCGGCTCTTTGAACGAGCTCTCCAATTAGCCCCACTCACCCGCTCTTTCCCCACAACCCTGCAATTTTTTTCCTTTTCAAGTATTTATCGAATTCCCTTTTAAAAGTTGTTATTGAATCGGCTTCCACCACCCTTTTAGTCAGTGCATTCCAGATCATCATAACTCGCTGCGTAAATTGTTTTTTCCCCCTCATGTCAACTCTGGTTCTTTTGCCAATTACCTTAAATCTGTGTACTCTGGTTACCGACACTTCTACCACTAGAAACAGTTTCTCCTTAGTTACTCTATCAAAACCCTTCAAGATTTTGAACACCTCTATCAAACCTCCCCTTAACCTTCTCTGCTCTAAGGAGAACAACCCCAGTTTCTCTCGTCTCTCCACGCAACTGAAATCGCTCATCCTTGGTACCATTCTAGTAAATCTCCTCTGCACTCTCGATTATGCCTTGACATCCTTCCTAAAGTGTGGTGCCCAGAATTGGATACAATACTCCAGCTGGGGCCTAACCAGTTTTTTGATATAAAGGTGAGCATAACTTCCTTGCTTTTGTAATCTATGCCTCTATTTGTAAAACCAAGCAGCCCATATGCCTTTTAACAGCCTTCTGAACTTGTCCTGCCACCTTCAAAGACTTGTGTATGTACACCCCCCAGGTCTCTCTGTTCCTGCACCCTCTTTAAAATTGTACCATTTAGTTTATATTGCCTCTCATTCTTCCGACCAAAATGAATCACTTCACACTTCTCTGCATTAAGTTTCATCTACCATTTGTCCAGCCATTTCACCAGCCCATCTATGTCCTCCTGAAGTCTGTTATTATCCTCCTCACTACATTTCAAACCCGGCACTAAGCTCATGGTCTACAGAGCAGCAGTGATACCCGCCCTGCTGTATGCCTCAGAGACATGGACCATGTACAGCAGGCACCTCAAAGCACTGGAGAGGTACCACCAACGCTGCCTCCGCAAGATCCTGCAAATCCATTGGCAGGATAGGCGCACCAACGTCAGTGTTCTCGCTAACATCCCCAGCATCGAAGCTTTGACCATGCTCGATCAGCTCCGATGGACGGGTCACATTTGTCTGCGTGCCTGATACGAGACTTCCGAAACAAGCACTCTACTCGTAGCTCCGGCGCGGCTAGAGAGCCCCAGGTGGGCAGAGGAAACGCTTCAAGGACACCCTGAAAGCCTCCTTGAAAAAGTGCAACATCCCCACCGACACCTGGGAACCCCTGGCCCAAGACCGCACAAAGTGGAGGAGAAGCATCCAGGAAGGCGCCGAACACCTCGAGTCTCTTCGCCGGGAGCAAGCGGAAGCCAAGCGCAGGCAGCGCATAGAGCGCACGTCAACCCAAGCACCCCACCCACCCGCCCCTTCAACCACCGTCTGCCCCACCTGTGACAGAGACTGTAGGTCCCGCATTGGACTCATCAGTCACCTGAGAACTCATTTTTAATGTGGAAGCAAGTCATCCTCGGTTCCGAGGGGCTGCCTAAGAAAAGACATTTCAGAGTTTCATGTCATCTGCAAATTTTAAAATTATGCCCGGTATACCCAAATCCAGGTCATTAATATATATCAGAAAGAGCAGTGGTCCCAACACCGACCCCTGGGAGACACCACTGCACACTTGCCTTCAGTCTGATAAACAACCGTCCATCACTACTCTCTGCGCTCCATCCCTTAGCTAATTTTGTATCCATGCAGCCTTTAATTACATGGGCTTCAATTTTGCTAAAAAAGTCTATTATGTGGTACTTGATCAAATGCCTTTTGAGAGTCCCTATACACAACATTAACCGTTCCACCCTCATCCACCCGCTCCATTACTTCATCAAAGAACTCAATCAAGTTAGTCAAACACAATTTGCCTTTAAACAACTCCATGCCGGCTTTCATTTATTAACCCATATTTTTCCAAGTGCCAAATAATTTTGTCCCGTATTAATTGGGAGGTAGGAGGCGGAGTTGGGGAAAAAAGGGACATTCTTGAGCATGAGTGTTCTCCCAGTGCCCTGGCCAATATCGATCCCTCAACCAACATCACTAAAAAACAGATTATCTGGTCACTTATCACACTGCTGTTTGTGGGGCCTATTGGCTGCCGTGTTTCCTACATTACAACAGTGACTACACTACAAAAAGTACCTCATTGGCTGCAAAGCATTTGGGGGCGTTCTGAGGACATGAAAGGCGCTATATAAATGCAAGTCCCTTGTTTCTTTCTTTGATTTGTTGGGCAGTGACAAGTGGTGTCCCCCAGGATCCATGCTGAGATATAGACAGTGACAGTGAGCAAGAGATGTCACCTGACCGTGAGCAAGAGATGTCACCTGACCGTGAGCAAGAGATGTCACCTGACCGTGAGCAAGAGATGTCACCTGACCGTGAGCAAGAGATGTCACCTGACCGTGAGCAAGAGATGTCACCTGACCGTGAGCAAGAGATGTCACCTGACCGTGAGCAAGAGATGTCACCTGACCGTGAGCAAGAGATGTCACCTGACCTGGGACTGGGAGTGCCAACACTAACCGAGCCTGGCCACGTTCAGCCACCTGTGCTGTCTCAAATGGTGTGGTTAAGGAGGTGTTGAAGCTACTTCTCCCAAGTCTCTGAAGGCTACAGCAGGCCCTCAGATTAGATGTGAGTAGCACTTAATACTGGGACAGGAATACTACCTTCCTACCGGTTAGATCCTTTCAGGATCATTTTTATTTTGTAAAATACCAGTAGTTCATCCAGTTCCAGTATCGTGCAATTCAGTTTTAATTACTGCGGCTGACTTTTAATTTCAGCGTTTAGGCACCATCACAATTACAGAAAGCCTCCACTCTTATAATGGAGGGCAACCCCTGTTTAGCAGGACCTCAGAAACTGCACCGACTGGTGCGGCCGTTTAATACACGTAGAGCCTAGGTGCTGGTTGCATTCAGGTGATTGCTCATTGGAAATCAATTACAACAGAGAAGCTTTCCAGCCAAGCTGCTACAGTCACGTATGACAGGTGGTCTCTCACAAGAGGGGTCTTAAATTACAGGTTCCACTACATTACCACCAGCACTCTGCATCCGCTCCTGTTCCGTAGCTCTACCCCTTGCAGTTTGCACACCTTTAGATCCCTCCTTTTTGCCTGTACGACGATGTCCTTTCTTAATACTCTCCCACTCCTTTCCCATGTTCCCCATCTTGACTTATTAGCTCCCAATCTTGCCTGAGCTTTAAAATTCTTATCCTTGTTTTCAGATCCCTCCATGGCCTCGCCCCTCCCGATCTCTGTAACCTCCTCCAGTCCTGCAACCTTCCGAGATATCTGCGCTCCTCTAATTCTGGCCTCTTGAGCATCCCTGATTATAATCGCTCAACCATTGGTGGCCGTGCCTTCTGTTGCCTAGGCCCCAAGAACTGGAATTCCCTCCCTAAACCTGTCCACCTCTCTTGCCTCCTTTAAGATACTCCTTTAGCGCACTGTGTCCTCTCTAACCAAGCTTTTTGTCACCTGCCCTAATATCTCTAAGATTCTGAAAAGTGTAATAAAACCGCTGCTACCGTGTGGAGATTGAAATTGCGAACAAATTGTAAGATGATAACGAACGGATTTAAAATGTAGGAAATCAGCATGTGTTCTTTGTTTGTGAAGGCACAAAATGGTGGTCAGTATGTGTTCTTTGTTTGAGGCGCCGCCTGGACAATGATTGACAAGGAAGTCCCGCCCCCACGCATCTCACAGGAACGTGTCATGCGGAAGGAACTCCAATCAGGGAAGGCTTGGAGTGGGACCGACCTGTCAGAGGGAGACAGTGTGTGATTTACGATAACCCAGGGGTGGGAGTTTTCAAGTTTTCCGAAGAAAGATCAGAGAACACAGAAGAAGAACACCAAAGACAGCGCAGGAGGGAGATCACCCAGAGATGAAGGAGTATGTATGGGAATCAGATATAAGCTTAGATATTGTTAAAAGGGTACTTTTATGTACATTTGAATTAATAAGCTGCAGGCATATTTATTGCAGAGAGTTTTTTGAATTTATTGCCAAAGGTTCTTCTATGCACACTCGAATTTTGAACTATAGTGTGAATAAAGACCAATGTTATTGATCACATCCTTGTCTGTCATTGTTAAGCTAATTTGTAATTCTCGAGGTCCAAACAGCAGTAAGAGAAATTGCTACATCTCGCATGTGGCTCATGTCAAATTTTGTTTTATAACGCTCCTGTGAAGTACCTTGGTATGGTTTACTACGATAAAGACGCTATATAAATCCGTAAGACAAAGGTCCTCTACCAACCTGCCCCCGCCACACAGTACTGCCCCCCGATTATCAAAATCCACGACAAGGCCTTGGACAACGTTGACCACTTTCCATACCTTGGGAGCCTACTGTCAACAAGGGCAGATGTCGACAACGAAGTCTAAACACCGCCTTCAGTGTGCCAGTGCAGCCTTCGGTCGCCTGAGGAAGAGTGTGTTTGAAGACCAGGACCTCAAACCCGGCACCAAGCTCATGGTCTACAGAGCTGTCTCCCATTCTGCCAGCGCATTTCACACCTAATCTAGAGCAGTCTTTTGTCTCCACTAGTCCTATCACCATCTCGTCTTGTTTTGAATACCTCTTAATGTCTGTTCACTTCTCTTTTGTTCTCTCCCAGCCTGGCCTCTTAATCTATTTCATTCCCTGTGCCTCTTTAGTCTTGACAAAGGGTTTTGACCTGAAACGTTGACTCTAATTTCTCTCCACGGATGTTGCCTGGCCTGCTGAGTTTTTGCAGCATTTTCTGTTATTGTAAATACAAGTTGTTGTTGTTGGGCTGCAGCCAGGTCTTTGTCATGCTACTACCACATCGTGAGCTAGTTCCTCATGTATTGGTCCTCTTGCTTCTGTTAACACCCCGTCTCTCTTAACTTCCTCTATCCCAACAGGAAATTAATGCAGAATTGCAAACAGAAAAATAAATAAAGCAAAGGTCGTGCACAGCAAACATCAGTCTGGGTAATGCGTGCTTTATAATCATGGCACTTTCGCCAGTAACACCACTTTCAGCATTAAATCAGCCAGGGAATGATGTTCCTATCATGATCATTTCCATACAAATAAATCCTAATATATTAATGTAATAGGCTGAACAGGCACTGAAAAGACCCAAGCCGTCCAGATACTGCACGTAAAAGTCTTGCATCTCTCGTGTATCTGGCACACTTCAAAATGTTCCAGTTTATTACGGATGTAAAACAATCTCAAAAATGAAAGAGGACTAGTAAATTAGTGCTAGGCTCTTCTGACCTGGATCCTGAAACGGACACACAATTCCCAATCTGCAAAGTCTCCAACACCAAACAATCAAGTTCTGACCTCACCTTGTGTTTACTTAACAATTAGACTTTGTGGTCCTAAAGGAGGCACCATAGCAGCAGAATATTGCAATGTTGGCAGCTTATCATCCCGATCAAGAGCAATGCCACGGGAGACCCACTAGTTTTCTCAACTCCTTTAGCACACTGTGTCCTGCAAAGCGTCGGTGCCAAGAAATCTAACTTTGTAGCCGCTCAACTCCTAAACTTTTAATGGTGTTTTATCTGGAGAGCCCCACTACATTCAAGCTAATGAGGTTATCAAATTCAGTGCCGCAGGTGGAGCAACAATGGCTTTGTGGATAAGTGCGCCACACAGTGTTGTGCTGAGCTGAGCCACACAGACAGGGTGGCAGCAGATGGAGCCTTGCAATTGGCCTCAGCGCCCTTGGGCTACAGAAGGATAACATTAGCTTCCAGTGGCTGATTGTCCTTTTAGTGATCCCTGCTGAAACGGCAAGAATGGCGTCAGTTGTGAAGCATCCCATGGTTGGTTAGCCCACCAGGACTCATCGTCTAGGTTCAGACGAGGAATAGCCGCACGAGCCAGATACTGGAGGGCTTGTTTGCTCCTCCTCCTCACCTGAAGGGAATGACTCTTGCTGGGCTCGAGTGCGACAGACACCAGGTGCCCTCTGCTACCTTGCCCCAAGTGGCCATTCTTCAAGCGTCAGCTATCGGTCTAATTGACAGGAACATTTCCTTTGTGGGAGGCATCACAGCTGACCCTGGATCCTGTTCTCAGCCACTATCCACACGGAGCACTAGATCTTGACCTCCAAGGGGTCCGAGACAGCCCTTCCCTAATCCTGTGATGCTGAAGCCCATTGTATTATCCCCTACGGCCAGCCTAGATCATATCAGCTAACTCAACACAGGCCTGGGATGGAACCGGGAAACTGCTGTTCTGCATGGCTCAGGACCACACCAAGCAGCCACTGAGCTACTGGGGAGCTCCATATCATTTTCAGTGTGGAGAGAGTCAAGTTGCTCATTAACAGCTATTTAGATGATGATAGGAATCAACTTCTCACGTGGAGAACCTAGTTTAAAGCTATATTTTTAAACGGAGTCAAGTTTAAATAACTAAAATCACATGCAGAGCAAACAGCTGACCAAGTCTGAAAATGATCAGAGCAGTACACATCCTTACAGGTGATCTGTGGTTGCTAGGAGACGACAGCATCAACGATCCCTTAGCAATTACTCAATCAGCTGCTGACGAGGGCGCGGTCTAAAAATACCAGCTCACCCATGACCGAGCTCCGGGGAGCACACAGCTCATTGTTCACTGGTTAAATGCCACAGGTTGTTGTGGAAGGTCAGCTGACTTTATCGATGCTATTTCCCCCAAGTGTCTTAAGTAGAGTGCCTTTACTCAGACTCTCACTTCATCCTGGCTTACAGCAATAACAAAGCGCCTGCACAGACCCAGCACCCCTCCGTGTGACATTTATCTCAAACTTTTAAATCAGGATTATCCATTTATTCAGAGTTCTGATGAAATGTCATCGACATGAAACATTAACCCCATTCCTCGCTCCACAGATGCTGCCTGACCTGATGAGTATTTTCCAGCATTTTCTGTTCCTATTGGCCATTTACTTCTTCCCTTATATGGTAAGTTTTTAAATCCAGGCTTGGCGACGTATACGGACATTGTGTAAAACTCAGTCATTTTCACTTCAATCAAAATGTTGATGGTCCTCATCAATCTACATGTAGATTGTCTAACCGTGGCTGCTGCAGAATTATACACCAGTGTGGGTAGAAAGTGGTTATGGAGCAAGATAAACTACATCAAGGAGTGCAGTGAATTGGTATAACGCCCCATCATCACTGGAGCCTGGGTTCAAACCATGACCGATGGGAGGAAAGCCTCTTCTCCTTGAGCATTGTGTGCAGTTTTGGTCGCCTTTCCTGAGGAAGGATGTTCTTGCCATGGAGGGAGTGCAGCGAAGATTCACCAGGCTGATACCTGGGATGGCAGGAATGACGTACGAGGAGAGATTGTGTCGATTGGGCTTATACTCACTGGAGTTTAGAAGATTGAGAGGGGATCTCATCGAAACCTATAAAGTTCTGTCAGGCCTGGACAGACTAGATGCAGGAAGGATGTTTCTGATGGCCGGGGAGTCCAGAACCAGGGGTCATAGTCGAAGGATAAGGGGTAAGCCATTTAGGACTGAAATGAGGAGGAATTTCTTCACCCAGAGAGTGGTGAACCTGTGGAATTCTCTGCCACAGAGGGCGGTGGAGGCCAGTTCATTAAATATATTCAAGAAGGAGTTGGATATATTTCTTAAGGCTAAAGGGATCAAGGGATATGTGGAGAAGGCAGGGACAGGGTACTGAATTTGGATGATCAGCCATGATCTCATTGAAGCAGGCTCGAGGGGCAGAATGGCCTACTCCTATCTTCTATGTTTCTAAAGTGAGCTGAATTTGGGCAGAACACAACTAAGCACTAAATGAGAGCCTTGCTCAGACTGGTGTAAGAAATGGAAAGGCGCAATCATACACTAGGGAGGGGTACTCTCCGCAGGTTGAAGTTGGTATCCTGGTGTGACAGGCCTGTGCTAATCCTGACCCAGAAGTGCTTGTTGGGGCAGTGTAGAAGGTGCTTTACCCTCCATCTAAGCTGTGCTGCATCTGATCTGGGACCTCTCGATTCACACTGCGGGGCAGAGTGGAAACACGTGTCATTATCTTCCTCCAGGACTCTGCTTGCAAGTCAATCAGCTTTAAGAGAAAAGCCAGCCTATCGATAATGGAGCTCTTGGGAATAGGCAGTCCTTTATTCTGCAGTGGCTCAATGCTATAATTCATTCTTTAACACAAGGTGACTTTATCAGCACCAGCTCCCTGTTAATGAACTGCACGAGATAAGCCTCTGCAGAAGCTGGGGAAATGGTCACCCTCCTGGAAAGATACAGCGAGCAAAAGGACCCCCTCCTCCTGTACATAGGTGACAAAGGGAATGCATAGAACTGCAGCTAATATTACTAATTTCTAAAAATGTGCTCATTTCACATATATAAATGCAAGTTGTTGTTAATCACATAATAAGCAGATGGTTATCTGTATCTGTTGATTTTGAACAATTGTTTAATCAATGACTAATATAGCAGGGAAACTGGCAAGGAGTAGTTACTGAGCCACATACTGCAAAAGACCTGGATTCATCATGTAGAGATAGTCAATCACACAGTGTGGATGGAATGAGCTCAACACTGAGGGGGGGGCAGCTGGACTGATGTCAGTAGAGATACAGTCAGCACCACAGGGCGCTGGCTGGGAGGAGCTACGGATGGGGTGAAACCAATTGCATCTTTTTATTTTTCTCCTAAATTTCTATTTATTTTCCATCCCTTGAAGGGGCGGACCAGACCCCCTTGCTGCGGTGCCAGACACCCTCCCGTGCCCCACCCAAGTGAACATTCTGTACATGGCGAGGCTGAACACCAAGCGTGGGCGGACTATTCGACCGTGGGACGTGTCGCAGGCGAGCCGGATTCGGTCTTCACCCAACATCCCACCACATCCACTTTCCAGCAGAGGTCACTGGGCAGAGCCAAGGAACAGCAAACCGGGTTTCGTTCCTGCCCTGCCCGAGGGCACTGGGTTCAATTGCAGCCCTCATTATTTATCCTACGTAAAGCTGAAGCATAAAACAAAATCACACGTGAAAAGTTCTCAGCATCGCCACTCCCGCTGGATTCTTTCCCCAACACCGTCCCGACTGTGGGATGCTGGCCACAGAAACCGGGCAGCACTGGTTCCCATTATTTTCCGATGGGACTGGAACTTAAAAAACTTATACCATATAAGAGAAGAAATAAATGGCTTCGAGGTGACCTACAAAATATCTGGCTGGGGGGGGGGGGGGGGGGGGGGGGGAAAGAGAGGAGAAAGAGGGAGGGTAACTCGTGCACATCAGTGTAAAAACTTACGTGACACCAAACGATTCTATGCCCAAGATGTGAAGCTAGGTCATTACTCGTGATTTTTTTTTTTTAATGCATTTAAATAAAATGTACACCTTTATAATTTTCATCAAACATTAACATTTGAAATGATTTGCTGCACTTCCACTGCCTTGATATATAAAGCCACATCACCCCCTTGTGGCTGTAAGACTTGATACAGCACATAGTCCTACATTCAGGAAATGATCTATTATGGAGACGCCCTCGAGTGATGTGCAGTGTAACAGAGACACACGCACTGACACAGTTTAGAAGAAATGGGAGCAGGAGGCGGCCATTCGGCCCTTCGAGCCTGCTCCGCCATTCAATATCATGGCTGATCTTCTACCTCATCTCCACCTTCCCGCACTATCCCCATATGCCTTCATTTTATTAGATCCCCAAAATTTATCGACCTCTGTCTTGAATATACTCAACGACTGAGCATCCACAGCTCTCTGGGGTAGAGAATTCCAAAGATTCACAACCCTCTGAGTGAAGAAATTTCTCCTCATCTCAATCCTAAATGGCCGACCCCTTATTCCGAGACTGTGACCCCGTGTTCTAGATTCCCCAGCCAGGGGAAACATTTTCTCAGCATTAACCCTATCAAGCCCCTTAAGAATTTTATATGTTTCAATTAGATCACCTCTCATTCTTCTAAACTCCAAGGAATATAGGCCTAGTCTACGCAACCTCTCCTCGTAGGGCAATCCCCTCATCCCAGGAACCTTTGTTGCACTCCCTCTAAGGCAGGTATGTCTTTCCTTTGGTAAGGAGACCAGAACTGTACACAGTACTCCAGGTGTGGCCTCACCAATGCCCTGTATAATTGTAGTAAGACTTCTTTATTCTTATATACTCTAACCCCTTTGTAACAAAAGTAACATACCAATTACTTTCCTAATTGCTTGCTGTACCTGCATGTTAACTTTCTGTGATTCATGTAAAAGGACACCCAGGTCCCTCTGAATGCAAACATTTCCCAGTCTCACCATTCAAAAAATATTCTGCTTTTTTGTTTTTCCTATCAATGTGGATAACTTCACACTTCCCCACATTGTATTCCATTTGCCATGTTCTTGTCCACTCAGTCAACCTGTCTATATCTCTCTGCAGCCTCTTTGCGTCCTCCTCACAGCTCACTTTCCCACCTAACTTTGTATCAGCAGCAAACTTGGATACGTTACACTCAGTCCCTTCATCTAAGTCATTAATATAGATTGTAAATAGCTGAGGCTCAAGCACTGATCCTTGCGGTACCACATTACAACAGTGACTACACTCCAAAGTACAGGAAACTGTGCGCTATCCGGCACCGACGGGACCGAGCTGTTGCCGTTCCCTCAAAACTGCCGGACACACCAGCGTTAATGTTGAAGCATACGGAGCTTTTCATCTCCGTATCTGACAACAAACACTGTTGCTTAGCAACAGCTTCTAAACAGTTGGCCGTACCTTGGAAGCGTCTCTCTGAAGCTGTTGCTAAGCTACAGAGACTTTGCAGAGCCTGACTGTTGGGGAAAAAAAGCCACGAGAAGAAAAAAAAACCTAACAAAACGGCTCCTGATTTTTGCCGGTGGCTCGAGCTTGCCGGACATTTAGCCTCCGGATAACACAGTTTCCTGTACTTCATTGGCTGTAAAGCGCTTGAGATGTCCGGTGGTCGTGAAAGGCGCTATATAAATGCAAGTCTTTCTTTCTTCCTATCCCCGCTATTTACAGCCTGCCAACCTGAAAAAGTTCTGTTTATTCCTACTCGGTTTTCTGTCCATTAACCAAACCTCAATCCATGCTAATATATTACCCCCAATACCATGAGACCTAATTTTGTGCAATAACCTCTTGTGTGGCACCTTATTGAATGCTTTTTGAAAATCCAAATACACTACATCCACTGGTTCCCCCTTATCCAGCCTACTAGTTACATCTTCAAAAAATTCTAACAGATTTGTCAAAACATGATTTCCCTTTCATAAAACCATGTTGACTTGGTCTAATCATATTACGATTTTCTAAGTGCCCTGTTACCACTTCCTTAATAATAGATTCTAGCATTTTGTCTACTACTGATGTCAAGCTAACTGGCCTATAGTTTCCCATTTTTTCTCTTCCTCCTTTCTTAAATAGCGGGGTTATGTTTGCTACCTTCCAATCCTTGGGGACTGTTCTAGAATCTAGGGAATTTTGAAAGACCAGTGCATCCACTATCTCTGCAGCTACCTCTTAAAATCCTAGGGTGCAGGTCATCAGGTCCAGTGGATTTATCGCCACTTAGTCCCATTAATTTCTCCAGTACTATGTCTTTACTTATACAGATTTCTTTAAGTTCCTCATTCTCTCTAGGCCCTTGGTTCCCCATTATTTCCGGAATGTTTTTTGTGTCTACTACCGTGAAGACAGATACAAAGTATTGTTTAATGTCTTTGCCATTTCCTTATTGCCTATTATAATTTATCCTGTCTCTACCTCTAATGGGCCCATGTTTACTTTCACTAATCTCTTCCTATTTATATACCTATATAGAAATGTTTACAATCTGTTTTTATGTCTCTTGCTAATTTAGTACTCTTTTTTCTCTTTCCTTATCAATTTCTTGGTACTCCTTTGCTGAATTCTAAAATCCTCCCAATCCTCAGGCTTACTCCTCTTTTTGGCAGCATTATAAGCCTCCTCCTTTGATCTAATACTATCTTTAACTTCTTGTTAGCCACAATTGGGCCACTTTTCCTGTGGGTTTTTTGCACCTTAAAGGAATGTATATTTGTTGCAAATTATGTTTTAATTCTTTAAATGCCATTGCTTATCTACCATCATACCTTTTAATGTAGCTTCCCAATCTACCTTAGCCAACTTGCCCTCATACCTATGTACAGGAAACTTTTTTTTTATCCGGCACGGACGGGACCGACGTGGTGCCGGTTCATCAAAAATTCCAGATAACCGAACGCTATAGTAAAAGATACGGCGAGCGGAGAGCTCCGTATAAAGCAACAAACCCTGTTGCTTAGCAACAAGTTCAGAACAATGGCCACAAGTTGCAAGCGTCTCTGTGGCTTAGCAACAGCTGCAGCCACACCCTTGCACAGCAACAGACGGAGGAACGCAAGTACAATATGAAGTAAAACCTACTCCTGAGTTTTGCCGGTTATTTAGGTGCCGGTAAATCGAAAGTTTCCTGTAGTTTGCTTTGTTTAGAATTAAGCACCTAGTTTCGGACTTAACTAAATCACTTTCAAACTCAATATAAAATGCTATCATATTAATGGTCACTCTTCCCTAAAGGCCCCTTTACTACAAGGTTATTAATTAACCCTTTCTCATCGCACAGTACTAGATCTAAAATAGCCTGTTCCAGTTTATTTGTCCGACACCTCTGAGAGACTAGGAGAATCAGAAACAAGAAAACAAAACTGGACTGTAAAGAGTTTCATCAGAATACAAGTTGGATTTTGATTTATCATTCACTTTTATGCAAGATAATAAACTTGTGAAAGAAACACCAGAGGAGCAAAGCCTTTCCACCATCTACAAGGCAAAAGTAAGGAGTGTGATGGAATACTCTCCACTTGCCTGGATGAGTGCAGCTCCAACAACACTCAAGAAGCTCGACACCATCCAGGACAGAGCAGCCCACTTGATTGGCACCCCATCCACCACCTTAAACATTCACTCCCTCCACCACCGGCGTACCGTGTCTGCAGTGCGTACCATCTACAAGATGCACTGCAGCAACTCGCCAAGGCTTCTTCGGCAGCACCTCCCAAACCTGTGGCCTCTACCACCTAGAAGGACGAGGGCAGCAGGCGCATGGGGACACCTCCACCTACAAGTCACACACCATCCCGATTTGGAAATATATCGCCGTTCCTTCATTGTCAAAATCCTGGAACTCCCAACCTAACAGCAGTGTAGGCGTACCTTCACCACACGAACTGTAGCAGTTCAAAGCGGCAGCTCACCACCACCATTTCAAAGGGCAAATAGGGATAGGCAATAAATGCTGGCTTTGCCAGCGACGCCCACATCCCATGAATGAACATAATAAAAAAAGACTAATCTCCTAACACTGACCTGCCACTCTCCAAGCACTGCAGTTGGCAAACAGTTAGTCACTGGCTCCCTTAGAGCATTGCGCAAGTTTAAGAATTGAAGGGAAAGTTAAGAAGACGGCAGGAAGTTTTTTTTTTTGCATGCAGGCAGCTTCAATGGATTGACAGGAAGGTAATGGAGGCAAACACTGACAAAAAAGCTTTACATAGAATATGCAGCACAGAAACAGGCCAGTCCATGCAACGTTTATACTCCACTTGAGCCTCTTCCTATTCTCCCTCATCTAACTATCAGCATAACCCTGTATTCCCTTCTCCCTCATATGCTTAGTTAACCTCCCTTTAAATGCATCTATACTATTCGCTTCAACCACTCCCTGTGGTAGCGAGTTCCACAGTCTCACCACTCTGGGTAAAGAAGTTCTTCTGAATTCCCGATTTGATTTCTTGGCAGCAATTTTATATTGATGGCCTCTAGTTTTTCCCTTCCCCAGAAGTGGAAACACGCTCTCTGTGTCTACTCTATCAATATCTTTCATAATTTTAAAGACCTCGATTAGGTCACACCTCAGCCTTCTCTTTACAAGATAGGTATAACCTCGCATTTCTGGAATCATCCTTGCAAATCTTTTTCACTTCTCCTCTGATCTTTCTATATTTAGCCTGATTCTCGGATGTATTCTCAACCTGACATCTGTCATACCCGCTCTTTTTCTGCTTCGTCTTCCTCTCTATCTCTTTCATCACCCAGGGAGCTCTGACCTTAGTTGCCCTACCTTTCCCCCTAGTGGAAATGTGCCTCGACTGTACCCAAACTATTTCCTCTTTAAAGGCAGCCCAATGTTCCACTACAGTTGGAAGCCTGCCAATCCTCATCGTCGTTCCAAAATCCTGGAACACCCTCCCTAACAGCACTGTGGGAGTACCTTCACCACACGGACTGCAGGGGTTCAAGAAGGCAGCTCACCACCACCTTCTCAAGGGCAATTAGGGATAGGGATAAATGCTGGCCTTGCCAGCGACGCACAGATCCCATGCACGAATAATTTAAAAAAATCTTTGATTCCAATTTATCCGGGATCTGTTCTCATCCCACTGAAATTGGCCTTCCTCCAATTAAGTATTTTTACTCTAGGTTGCTCCCTGTCCTTTACTATAGCTAATCTAAACCTTATGATACTTTGATCACTGTTCCCTAAATGTTCACCTACTGACACTTGGTCCACTTGACCTACTTCAATCCCCAGAACCAGATCCAGCAATGCCTTCTTCCTCGTTGGGTTGGAAACGTGATCAAGAAAGTTCTCCTGAACACACTTCAGAAATTCTTCCCCCTCTCTGCCCTTTACACTATTACGATCCCAGTCTATATTAGGATAGTTGAAGTCCCCCATTATCACTTCTCTATAGTTCGTGCACCTCTCTGTAATTTCTCTGCAAAATTGCTCCTCCATATTTTTCCCACTAGTTGGTGGCCTATAGAATACACCTAGTAGTGTAATGGCACCTCTATTATTTTTTAACTCTAGCCATATAGATTCTGTCCTTGACCCCTCCAGGACATTCTCTCTCTCCAGCACTGTAACATTCTCCTTGACCAATACTGCCACCCCACCTCCTTTCTTTCCTTCCCTATCTTTCCTGAACACTTTATATCCAGGAATATTTAATACCCAATCCTGCCCTTCGTTGAGCCAGGTTTTAGTTATTGCCATGACATCATATTCCCACGTGGCTATTTGCGCCTGCAGCTCACCAACCTATGTTTCGTGCGTTCACATACATACACTGTAAACCTATCTTAGACCATCCTGTGTTCTCTCTTAGTCTGACCCCACCTAATACCTTAGTCCATTACTCAAGGACACAGATTTAAGTGATTGCCAAAGGCGAAGTAAGAAAAAACTTTTTTACGCAGCGAGTGGTTAAGATCTGGAATGCACTGCCTGAAAGGCTAGTGGAGGTAGACTCAATCTTATCTTTCAAGAGGGAGTTGGAGAAGTATCTGAAAGAAAAAAATTTGCAGGGCTACGGGGAAAGGACAGGGGAGTGGGACTAGCTGAGAGTCGGCACGGGCTCGACGGGCCGAATGGCCTTCTTCCGTGCTGTGACCATTCTATGATTTTACTATTTCTTGCTTTAGTGCTATCCATCTCTCCCAATCCTTTGTGGCCTGTGTTTCTCCTTTCTAATGCTACATCCTGGTGCCCATCCTCCTGCCATACTGTGGACATTATTATTGTTAGAAAAAAAATCACTAAATCATGACAAGACTTAGGCATGAGAAAGAGGAAAATTAAGCGTTTTAATTTATCAACCATATCTGTATTAAAAATGTGCACCAGCAAGTTGAGCTTGTGAAAGGGGCTGAAGAACAATGTTGAGCTGCAGCAAGTTGTGACTCATTCAGGATTTGGATGCCAGATAAGCAGCCTCCCAACACAACTGCAGTCAAGGGGGTCAAGAAACTTGGAGGAAGAGGGAGAGCTGCATATCATCAGCGTGCATGTGAAAGCTGACCCTGCAGAGGAACATCGTGTAGATAAGACAGACAGGAGGACCAAAGATAGATCCAGGGGGAACCTTGGAGATGGTGACGTGGGGTAGGGTAGGGAAGGGAAACCATTGCTGGAGATGTACTGACTGCATTTGGATAGGTGGGAACAGACGCACACAAGAGGCCAGTCCCATGGAGTTCAAAGGTATTGGTGGAGGATGGTGTGGTGAACCATATCGCACGCTTTAGAAAGGTAGAGCAGGATTAATGCAGCACAGTTGCAGAGGATGTCATTCATGACTTTGGCTAGGGATGTGGTCCTAGTGTAGGTCACGTGGTAACTAAGAAAATCCGCAGGATCTGTTGTGGAGTGCCACACTCTGCCAAACCACTTGCCCCACCAATGCCACTTCTTGGGCAAGGATGCAAAACCATGCTGCCTAATCCAACATCCTCAGAATTACAAGCACCATTTCTGATCCCAGCTGCATTGCTCAGGTGAACACACAGTTTAGCAAGTCAGAAAATCACCAAACATCCTATATACGTAACAGGACCGCACAATGCTTTACTACGAACCACTCCAATGAGGTCTCCACGGCCGTATTCTCCTGCTAGCTCTTTCTTCCTATCATCCCTCATGATGACTGATCGGAGTCGACCATTCAATACAATAAACGTGCAGTCTGATCGGTCCCCCTGCCTGTGAAAGAACCACAGATCACAGTCATTGTTGCGGTCATCTGGAGAACAAGGTATTTCCTGGCCATGTGGAGCCAACTACTGCAAACAAATGTGCACTCTGCGTGCTGAGGATAATGTCGATTGAGCCTCCAGTGCGGTTATATTCCATTTGTTTAGTTCAAATTATTGGATAATTAATTTTTAGCACAAAAAATAACGTGGTATTAACAGGAGTAGATTATATTTATATGAAGACACAATTAACATTTTTCTATCAAAATACGAGTTACAGCCAGGATACTGACTCTCTCCTCCAGCCCGCCCAACCACCAGTGGATCCGTCAGTCAGGCTCAGATGTCAGACTGTTGGTAGCACGAACTTGCCAGCTTATTTTCCTCTAGTCTGACAGTGCAGTCAATACCTTCTAACAAACACTATTAGTTAGAGCACTGCGAACACAGAGATTTATTAAGTTCATTTTTGACGGAGTCCATCATTAACTATCCTTCAGATGCCAGCCGTGGCTCCGTTGGCAGCACTCTCGCCCGAGTCAGGAGATTGTGGGTTCAAGTCCCACTCCAGAGACACGAGCACATAATCCAGGCTGACATGCCAGTGCAGTACTGAGGGAGCGCTGCACTGTCAGAGGTGCCGTCTTTTGGATGAGACAGTAAACCGAAGCCCTGTCTGCCCTCTCAGGTGGACGTAAAAGATTCCATTGCACTATATTGAAGATGAGCAGGGGAATTCTCCCTGGTTTCCTGGTCAATATTTATCCCTCAAATCAACATCACTAAAACATATTATTTGGTCGTTATCACATTGCTGTGGGAGCTTGCTGTGCGCAAATCATCTGCCAAGTTTCCATACATTACAAGTGACTACACTTCAAAAGTACTTAATTGGCTGCAAAGTCCTTTGGGACGTCCTGAGTTCATGAAAGGTGCTATATAAATGCAAGGCTTTTTTTTCCCCCCCTTCCTTCTTTCACTTTCATGGAAGTCTGTTTCTCACATAAACTACTCTGTGTAGGAAAACTTTTCCTCTTTCTCTCGGCTTCCTAAATTTCTAGTGCTACCACTTAAGTTAATTATCTGGTTACTTCTGTATTTATTACAGTCGTGCAGTATTTTGAAGAGTCTGTTTTTGTTGTTCCGTCCCCGATCTTTTCACCAGATGGAACAAGGACATTTCTTTCAGCCAGATTTGCATAACTTGGTGGATTGAATCCCCATTCCCCCCCTCGTTCACTGAACCCAAGCACATTGTAGCAATGAGGCAGACAAATGTGTCACAATGGGCCGGATATTCCGATCTCTACGGGTGTGTACGCGCTGTGTACTCACCCATAGGGACATCGGAAATGCCGGTTTCAGGCATGCACTGCGCATGCGCTGGAAACCGGCATTTCCGATCTGTCAAGAATGCTCGACAGATCCTCCGGCTGCCCGGGAGAAGGGCCTCTGCGGGCGGATAGTTCTGCTTTTTGGAGACCCTCCGCCCACAGAAAACCCTTCCAATTCTTGCACCTGGTAAAAGCAGGTTTTACCAGGCGCAAGAGTTGAAAAAAGTATATTAAAAAAAAAAAATTTTCCCCCACTGATTTATCATTTAAAAATACTTTAAAAAAAGGTAAGTTTATTTTTAACCCCGTTAAAAACTTTAATTATTTTTTCAAAAATTTAAAGTTTTGTTTAAAATAGTTAATTTATTTTACTTCCAAGTCATTTTAAAAATGTGATTTAAAAAAATTTTTATTTAAGTTTTACTATGTTTTGGGGTGATCTCCATTCATATATTTGACAGGTCTTCCTGTCAAATGTATGAATCGAGATTCCCTTCTCTGATTGGCTCCCCATGGCCCACATGATCCCAGGGACGCTGCGAACCGCCTGCGCCTCTGGGATACGTGGGCCCTGCACACCAGCAGCTTGGAGAGGCCCAGGATTGGAAGTGTGCGTGTCCCGGGAGCCCTCCGGTCCAGGTGCAAATTTTTCCAGATCGCAGCCCTCCGCCCGCGGGAGGCCTGCGATCGGAATATCTGGGCTATTATACCCAACGGTGAGCACCACTCTGACACCATGAAGCAAAAAAATGAAGCGTAGCTGCTTTCTAACCTGCTAACGAAGTTACTAACTTGCATCCATGCCAACCTATTTTGCAATAAATGAGTTGGGTAGTTTTGTGGGTTTTTTTTAAGAATCAGAATAATTCAGCCCACTGTGCCTATGTTGACTCTTTGAAAGAGCTATCCTATTAGTCCCACTCCTCTGCTCTTTACTCATAGCCCTGCAATTTTTTCCCCCTTCAAGTATTTATCCAATTTTCTTTGAAAGTTATTACTGAATCTGCTTCCACCACCCTTTCAGGCAGTGCAGATCATAACAACTGGGGCCCAACCTTTACAAAAATTGTTTTATAAAAGTTTAGCATTAATGACTTGCTTTTGTACTTGATGCATCTATTTATAAAAGTCAAGGATCCCGTCATATACCTTTTTAACAGCCTTCTCAACTTGTCCTGTCAGCTTCAAAGACAAGGGTGCATGTACACCCCCAGGTCTCTGTCCCTGCTACCCCTTTAATACTGTACCGTTTAGTTTGTATTGCCTCTCCTCATTCTTCCTACCAAAATGAACCATTTCACACATCTCTACGTTAAATTTCATCGGTCATGTGTCCACCCATTTCAGCACTAAGTCTATGTCCTCCTCAATTCTTTTCCCATCCTCCTCGCTGTTTACTACATTTCCGAGTTTTGATCAAGGCGATACCCTTACCAAAAGATTAATGACTGATGCAGCTGAGCCATAATTGGCTGCTGATTACTAGAATATAATAGTCAACGCAAATTATAAAATATTAAAATAAAGAGAGACCTACATCAAGGTATATTTCAGGGCCCCATGCCCTGCATCAAAAGTATATTTTAGGGGACGCAAGAGCTTGGCCCGGGTGTATCTGGTCATTGCTGGCAAACTACCACTCACTTCCTCATTTATAATGCCAATGTTCCACTTTTCCCATCTTATAAATCTCTTCTCACTACCTCCTTCCAGGTGCACCCTCTTTATGGAAGTACCTGCTATTCCATAAAATACAAGCTCTTTATGCTGTAGCTCAATAACAATTACTTACAATCAAATCAAATCAAATCAACTTTTATTGTCATTGTTAGTGCACAAGTGCAGTACAACGAAATGTAGGCTTGCGGCTCCCGAGAGTGTACAATTTGGATTAGGACACTTAAACATTTCAACATACATTTGTACATATATATTAGCATAAATATGACCATAATAAAGTGAATAAAGTGCATCAGCAGATGTGCAGGCTTTAGTGTTTATTTGTGGAGTTCAGTAGGATGACAGCCCTGGGAAAGAAGCTGTTCCTAAATCTGGTCGTACGGGTGCGAATGCATCTGTAGCGTCTTCCAGATGGTAGGAGGGCGAACAGACTGTGGCTGGGGTGGGTAGGGTCTTTGATGATGGTCCGTGCCCTCCGTAGGCAGCGTTTCTGATATATATGTTCTATGGTCGGTAGCCGGGTGCCGGTAATGCGTTGGGCAGTTTTGACTACCCGCTGCAGGGCTTTCCGGTCATGGGAGCTACAGCCGCCGTACCATACCGTGATACAGTTTGTCAGGATGCTCTCTATAGTGCAGCGGTAGAAGTTAGAGAGGATCGGGGGTGACAGATTACATCCCTTCAGCCTCCTCAAGAAATATAGGCGCTGCTGGGCCTTCTTCACCAGAGAGGTGTTGTTGAGGGACCAGGAGAGGTCTTCCGTGATGTGGACTCAGAGGAACTTAAAGCTGTCCAGTTACAAATAAATCACTGGTTGCACACGGCCCTTGAAAAAGAAACTGTGTCCACTGCTATGTTTTCTTGCTCCCTTCCCATCCCCTGCAATCACCGTCCCTTGCTGGGGTATGAACCCGCGTGCTCTGGCTTCCTTGCCGTACCTCACCCGAGTGGTCTTTGTGCACGTGCCAGCCAATACAGAATGTGCTGTAATGCTAATGGAATGTGCTTTTGTGGGTTGGAAGAGGGACGACATGACATGAGAGCCAAGCCAGATCCTGCTCTCACTCAACTTTCACACATCGGCAGTGTCAACTGTGGCTCAGTTGGTAGCACCCTCGCCTCGGAGTCAGAAGGTTGTGGGTTCAAGTCCCACTCCAGGTACTTGAGCACAAAGCTAGACTGACACTCTAGTGCAGTGCTGAGGGAGTGCTGCACTGTCAGAGGTGCCATCTTTCGGATGAGACATTAAACCGAGGCCCCGTCTGCCCTCTCAGGTGGACGTAAACGAGTCCATTGCACTATATTGAAGATGAGCAGGGGAATTCTCCCTGGTTTCCTGGTCAATATTTATCCCTCAAATCAAAACAAAAATAGAATATCTGGTCATCATCACCTTACTGTTTGTGGGAGCTTGTTGTGTGCAAATCGGCTGCCGCATTTCCCACATTACAACAGCGATTACACTCCAAAAGTACTTCATTGGCTGTAAAGCGCTTTGAGACGTCCGGTGGTTGCGAAAGGCGCTATATAAATGTAAGTCTTTCTTTCCTCATCAGAGGCCACTGGCTACTGATCTTGAACTAGAACCCTGGCCGATTTTTCCAGCCGCCCCAGACCAGGGAAGCCAAGAGGCCCAGCTGCTTTGCCCCCATCACTGCCTTGGCTCAGTTTACCTAATTCAACATGGAGCAGGGATTGAATCTTGGGCCATCTTGTTAGGCTCGATCCCACATCGCGCAGTGCATTTTCCCGCTGAACCATCAACATAGTGTGTATAAATATCCACATTGCCCTTCCTACCTGTACACAGCTCGCCCAGCTTCCACTGCCATCCAGTCTAAGGCAAAGTCGATCTGTCGCACAAATGGAGACATTCTCCTCACCACAGTGTGAGCCACAGCCAGCACCACGTTGGGTTTCTCCCTCATTATCCTTTAAAAATGAAACAAAAAGCAATGTAGCACATGTCCACTCTCTGCAACCTCAATCAAATCCGGTTACATATGCAATAGCTCTGGCCAATGAGCCATACCTGTGAAAAACAGGAGTAACCAAACCATTAACAGGATCAGTTTGGCTCATTGGGTTGGAAGGCTCGGAGTTCAAACCTCATTCCTGGACTTGACCCCATAATCTAGACTAATCTTGGTAAGAGTTAAGGATCATTAAAAATTCAGAAATAGAGATGTGTGAACCTTGTGGGTCACACTTGCTCACATAGGCAAGAATTTCAAGTAGAGTTTTATTTTGCATCATGGGAGAATAGACACTCCATAATCTGAGTCCTCTGGGTAACCCCAGTCAGATTTTCCAGTATTGGGTTTAGAAGATAGCCAGCAGGAATAGCTGGAAAAGGCCTTTCCCTTTGTGGTAAGGGCACAAAAACAGCGAGAGGTCCGACTTGTGTGACACCACCTTGGAAATACCTGGGTTCTCCAAGACAATCCTGTCTGGGAGGAGACAGGTTTCTTACTTTATAAGAACATAGGAAATAGGAGCAGGAGGTGGTCATTTGGCCCTTCGATGAGCCTCAGCTGTTTGTTTAGAAAGGTAAACCCTATTCTCTTCTGATTTTAGGTCATCTGTCAAATAAAAGTACCTGTTTTGTGCTCGAATCCTGAGCCACTTGCGTTACTGTTAGCTGCTGTTCATTTGTTTCCACCTGCTCCTGTTGCACTATTGTTATACATCCTAACATCCTAAGGGCAGCACGGTGGCATAGTGGTTAGCACTGTTGCCTCACAGCGCCAGGGACCCGGGTTCGGATCCGGCCTCGGGTAACTGTCTGTGTGGAGTTTGCACATTCTCCCCATGTTTGCGTGGGTTTCCTCCGGGAGCTCCGGTTTCCTCCCACAGTCCAAAGATGTGCGGGTTAGGTTGATTGGCCATGATAAATTGAATATTAGTGTTAGGGGGATTAAAATATGTGGGGTTACGGGGATAGGGTGGGATATGTGTCGGTGCAGGCTCGATGGGCCGAAATGGCCTCTATCTGCACTGTGGGGTTTCTGTGATTCTGTGAACCTAAACCACAATGACATTCTGTGACCATGGTCCTCGATCCCATTGCAACCTTCGGTACAGTCAACCACAACATCTTCCTCCACGGTCCAGCTCTATGAGACTGCCCTCGCTTGGCTCCACTTTTACCCAACCAATGGTAGCCAGAACATCCATCACCTAGGTTCCACTCTCTGGAACACTCCCCATCTAAACTCCTACAGCTCTCTATCTTCCTTTTAAAAACTCACCTCTTTGACCAAACTTTGTGTCTCCTAATCTCACCTTATTTGGTTCAGTGTCTATTTTCTTCACATCTCTGTGAAACACTTAGAAAAATCTCCCAAAGTTAAAGACACTGGCCCAGAAATTCGGCTCTCCACGGGTGAGTACGCACGGGGTACTCACCCGTAGGCCGAATGGAAGTGTGGGTTTTCTGCATGCACTGCGCATGCGCGGGAAACCGGCACTTCCAATCCTCTGAACAAAGGGGTTCAGAGGTCGAACGCGCGCGCAGGAGAGGCTGCGCGTGCGCTTTGAACTTAGTTTTTTTTTTGCAGGTTTTCACACGAGGTTAAGCCTGCAGGATTTACACATTTAAAAAGCAGGCGCAAGGCCTGCTTTTTGCAAGGTAAGTGGTCAATTAATTAAAATTAAAACATTTTTTCCCACAGGTTTATTATTTTTTAAATACTTTAAAGCAAGGTAAGTTTATTTTTAGCCCCATTTTTTTATAAAATTATTTTTTTCAAAAATTTAAATTATTGTTTAATAGTTATTTAATGTAATTTATAGTTTATTTAAAAAGTGTGATTTAAAAAAAAAATTATTTGAAGGTTTACTGCTATTTTGGGGCCCGTAGTATTCATAAGTTTTGACAGGTCTTTCTGTCAATCTTATGAATGGGCTTTTCCCTCCTCCGGTTGGCTGCCCATGGCTCACGTGATCCCAGGGGGCGCATCGCATTAACTACGCCCCTGGGACACGCAAGCACAGCGCGCCGGCAGCTGGGCCAGGCCCCTGAGCGGAATTCCACGGGAGCCCAGAGCTCAACTGCCGGCGCGCAAGCTAAGTGCAGGTCGGGGGCTTACACCCGCGGGAAGCCCCCAACCCGAATTTCTGGGCCACTATATATATATATATATATATATATGCAAGCAGTTGACATTTCAGTGCAGTTCTGAGAAAGTGCTGCATTGTCAGACATGAGCATCCTTTGGTTAAGATATTAAGCTAAAACCTTGTCTGCCTACTCAGGTGGGCATTGAAGATGGCATGGCACTATTTGACAAGATGGTCTTTGTTTCTTTATACTTTTAAGCATGACACAAAAAACTGCCAGACTGGCAGTGCACGAATAATATACATGGTTTTTATAATATTACTAGCAGATCTCTCGTGCGGTTTTATAATAATGAGTGTTATGCTATGTAATGCATTGTGGGTTAATAGGGACATTATCAAATGGTGACCAAATCAGTCAAATTCCGCTTTGTCACATCAACATAATGTAACAGGAAATGTGACGTATACAGGAAGCATCTTATATGCAAGACTTTTAGTAAATTAAAAGTGAATCTACCATGGTTTTTCTCAAATTAGTCTCTTTCAGCTGTGCTTGGCTGAGAACACAAAGTTTCACCTCTGGAGTAAGTACAAGTTAGAGGTTATAGCACCACCTCTGGTGGAAGAAAGAACAACAGCTATTACCATTACAGTGTAACCATTGACTTCAATGGACTTGGGGGGGGGGGGGTGCAAGACAGCGTTGCCAACACAAAGATCTTAACTGGATCTCCCGTGGGGTTGCATATGGTAAATCAGAGAATATGATCTCTGTCGTACACCTGCCTCCGTTGTTTTTCTATTGCTGTTTCTCTCTGTCTTCCCTTTTCTACTTGTGTCTCTCGCTCTCTCTGTTGCTTTTCTTCAGATGATTTTGAAAGCTAGCGGAGCAGAAACTGCTGAAAGCTAGTGGAGCAGAAACTGCTAAAAGCTAAATATTCCAGCAGTTCAGGTGACTGAACATTTCTGGAGCAAATGGGTTCAGACTGCATAATCTGCATTCAGCTCGCCGCTCAGGGCATTTTGGTCAAAGGCTGAGGCCTTTAAATAAGGTCTTTCATGAAGGCATTAAAAGACACAAAAAGCAATTCAGTGGATAAATTTAATCCTCTTGTGAAATATGCTTTTAAAAATTTTATTTAAACTTTATTTTGGGGTATTAGAAATGTCAGTTACTGACAAAAAATGGCACCTTGTGGGGATAGGGCACCAAGTCATCGTGTGACAGCCAAGTGACAAATAAAGATGGGAAGTCATATTACAGTGCCATTTATTGGTGTGACAGGTAAATGTGGACACCTCAACATGGGAATCCTCATACAAAATGTAGGTTGTCAATGGAGTGTACAATAATGTACGAATTTTAATATTTTACAAGTTGGCCTCTCATGTTGTTGCACACAAGAAGTTGGTTAGAAGGAGGGGATAATTGGACCAGGACATGCAGATGAAGTCAGTCCCCATTTTAAAGCCATACATAAATTATTTTTAGACATGCTATTATAAATTCCTATGTCTACATTTATTAATGGAAACTGTCGCACTGTAATTACACCCTTCCACCAGTAGTGGCATTGCAGACTCTCCTCTCCTATTCTTTTCAATCTTGGTGGCACTTTCATTCCACCTGGATTCCTGAATTACAAAATCCTTAGCACTGTGCAAGTTTCCGAGAGCGGTCCTGATGGTGATGCTCACTCTGTAAAGGGAGAAAATTGAACTCTAACGCGATCTTTGTTCTTGTGAAGCCTCACGAATCGCCAATCAACCCACTAAGTAAAAAAAAACTCAACAAAGACTTCAATTCTTTTCCAATTTAAGACAGCAGCACAAGCAGGAAGTTGAGAAGCCTGCGGCACTCACTCATAGAAGTGGCATTTGGAGATGCACAGGAAGGTGCAGTCCCTCTGGGCCTTGATGCTGAAGATAAGCGGCTCGCCGGTCAGCACAGCCAGCTGCCCCACAATCTCTCCTGGATGAGTGACAAACAGACAGTTCTCCTCTTCCCTGTCAATCATCCGCTGGTAAACATGCAGCAGCCCCGAAACCACAAAGTGAATGCTGACATCCTGAGAAGGAAGCAAAGTGCAGTCAGTGAACCCTTTCTCTTGACATAACGCCACCCCATTTTCACTAAAAAAAAAATCAATCTCCCCTTCCTTACAATCGCCTCTGTACTAAGCACCATTCCCCAAGCAAGAGGGAAGACCAGCAACCTGCTTCCACTGCCAGCTTTTTAAACAATCGAGGGGTGCAAGAGCAGAGCCCTGGTGCTCAATGATGAACCAAGCCACTTGTGTCACCAGGAATATAAAAGTACATTCAGATCACCGCTGTTTGCCAGTCTGCCTCTGCCAAATACCAACTGCTAGCGATGGATGACACAATATACAAGAGAGCACTGGCGGGCAACAATCCGAACAGGACATTGTAAACCTTGAGATTGAAACTCAAACCTAGACGTGGCGCATGGAGTGGAGACATGCTGTAGACCATCTTTTGGACTCAAGAGTTAGCGTGGGTGGGGCGAGGGAAGCAGCTCACAGCTGATTTTGCAGAGTATCGATGGGTCTTGTAGGACGTGCGTGATTTGAAAGTCTTAGAACAGCATGAGTGGAGCAAGAGGGAAATTTGTCAACTTGCAGCTAGAAAGCCAAAAGTTGGCCTTTCTGGAGGACCTGAGCTGAGATACTGATGACTGTTGCTTGCCCAGGTGTCATAAATCCACTTGTGGTGAATGCTTCCAACAGTTCCGCACTTTGCCAGATTAGGAAGAAAGGAGATAGACCCAACAGGACTTTGAGAGAGATGTAGGTCTCTGCACAAGCGGACAGCTTTAACACAATCACATGGTGCTTTCAGGGATCTCATCTGCATGTCCATTTAGGATAAATTATAGAGGGGACAGGCCAGAAGACACCATCTTCTTTCTTCAGCCATGAGTTTTGAGACACTACCATGGCTGCCGAGCTGGAAGCTCAGTAGTTTGAGATGAGCCTTTACTTGAGCTTGGGGAGTTGTAGATACCCAAGACATCTCAGTGGTCACTTGCCCACCTAAAGAAAGTGAGTTGTACTTATTTATGTCCCAGCATTGCTACACCAGTACTTTGACAGGCAAAGCAGAATGAGCTGCCTGTTTAATTTTGTTGAGTTTGTCCTACCGAAGAGTGAATTGGGCAGATTAACAATGTCAGATTTACCTATTCTTGAATATACACAACTCAGATCAAATCCAACCAAGTCCCCACCATGTCACTGAAGGTGTACAAAATACCAAGAACTTACATTTATATAGTGCCTTTAACATAATAAAACGTCCCAAGGTGCTTCACAGGGGCATTATCAGACAAAAATTGACACCGAGTCAAAGAAGGACTCATTAGGACAGATGACCAAAAGCTTGGTCAAAGAGGTAGGTTTTAAGAAGTGTCTTAATGGAAGAGAGAGAGCGCTAGAGAAGCGGAGAAGTTTAGGGAGGGAATTCCAGAGCTTAGGGCTGAGGCAACTGAAGGCACGGCCACCAATGGTGGGGCGAAGGAAATCACCTTCCGGTGTAAAATCAAACTCTTCCTCGGTGTGCTGTGCAAACAGCTGATTGGAGAGTTCTTGAACACATTATTTTACAAATGGAAAGCCACCATTACCCCAAAGTGGAGATCCTGAAGCTTTCTGTGCAGATGGCCGCTTCTGCCAAGTCACACATTTCTGCAAGACAAGCTTTATTGCGAAGTACCAAGGGGCGGTCTGTCTTGCAGATCTAGAGAAGGGGAATTTACTACCCCCAGCGAATGTCAACCCCAGACCCTGCCCTTTCCCCATTGGATTTCTGGCAGTTGCAACTCAATGAGCTGCCAAACGATAGCCACGTCACCCACCCGTCCATCGGCGTGCGGCCTGGTTCTACTGCTATTGAAGGCACATTCAAACTCGATCTACTCGGAGGGCAGTCAGCAAAAGTACTGCCTCTATGTATCTGCAGGTGGAGACTATACTGCTGAAGGCCACTTCATGCTTCCTACGGAAATGATATACTTCCAATAGCAAAACACTACAGATGCTGGAAATCTGAAACAACAGAAAATGGTCATCGACCTGAAACGTTGACTCTCCACGATGCTGCCTGACCTGCTGAGTGTTTCCAGCATTTTCTGTTGTTGTTTCTTACTTCCAATTATTATTTGCAATTACATATAATTAACTTTTGTCTTTTTATACATTTATTACTGCAGAGTTGCAATTTGAAAGTTACAAATTTGTACATGAGTTGAAAAGAAAATAAGTATGTAAATTGTGTGTTAAATTGTTTCAGAAAGAAAGACTTGCATTTATAGAGCGCCTTTCATGACCACCGGACGTCTCAAAGCGCTTTACAGCCAATGAAGTACCTTTTGGAGTGGAGTCACTGTTGTAATGTGGGAAACGCGGCAGCCAATTTGCACACAGCAAGCTCCCACAAACAGCAATGTGATAATGACCAGATAATTTGTTTTTGTTATGTTGATTGAGGGATAAATATTAGCCAGGACAATAATGGGCCGGATTTTCTGATCGGAGGCTTCCTACGGGCGGATGCCTCCAATCGGAAAAAAAATCTACGAAATTGCCTGCTGGCTCCATAGGTCACTTAAAGTTAAATATTACATTTTTAAAAATCACGTATTTAAAATTAGTTAAAATTACACATTAAATTAAATATTTTAAACAAAATAAATTTTTTGAAAAAAATAATTAAAGTTTTTATGGGGCTAAAAATAAACTTACCTTTTTTAAGTATTTTAAAATTATAAATGAGTGATTTTAAACTCTTATGCTGGTAAAAGCAGGCCTTATGGTTTTTAAAGGCTTTCAGTGGGCGGAAGTTGTACAGAAAGCGGAACTCTTCCCCCTTCCCCCCCCCCCGCAGAGGCCCTTCTCCAGGGCAGGCGGAGGATCTGTCAAGAGGATTCTCGACAGATCGAAGTGCCGGGTTTTAGCGCATGCCTAAGCCCGGCACTTGCAAGGCCTCTACGGGTGCATACGCACCTCGTAGACACCTGCGGGGGTCGGAAAATCCAGCCCATTGTGTGTAATTCAATAAGCTGGTTCAGATGTTTGCAGCAACAAGCTGGGTTCAGTGATGCACGTCTTGATCACTCAGCAGTTACTTTTATAGTGCTCTCGTGTCACGTCGGGGTTGCCGGCTATCCCACAGAAACCAAACTAAACTTGCTGGATTCGCTATGGTTGATGGCCACAAAGACCCAGTAAATATTGCATCTTCCCAGCCGCCATTCTTGGCGCATTCTGCATTGATGCTGCCACTGGCTGCGTGATACTTGTGCATCAGTAGTCAGCGGCACTTACTCTGCATTACAGTGATACATAGGCAGCTAATGATTGCTGCAGAATCCATATGTTAGAATAGATTTTTCTGAATTACCCTGAAGCAAGCTGAGTGACTGATCCATTCTACACACAAGATCATGGTGATCTTGATAAAGTGTAGGCTGTATAATAATTCATTCTCCAATTTCCACCAATTATTTTATACATCAGCGCTAAACAATCAGAAATAATTCCTAAAAATTTCCAGGATTATTTTTGTTAAGTAATGAAAACGGAAAGTACAGAGGTATAATTGAAAGTCATTCTCAACCATTTCCCCGAGACTCATTCTTTACCCACACCATCATCTTGGGGAAGATAATTCAATGGCAGGGAAGCAGCAGCCAAGTGGAGAAAACAAGTGCTGCCAAGCAACAGGACCTGTTGGGAGAGGGGGAGAGAGCTGGAGGAGGGGAGAGGGGGAGAGAGCTGGAGCAGGAGAGAGGGGGAGAGAGCTGGAGGAGGGGAGAGGGGGAGAGAGCTGGAGGAGGGGAGAGGGGGAGAGAGCTGGAGCAGGAGAGAGGGGGAGAGAGCTGGAGGAGGGGAGAGGGGGAGAGAGCTGGAGGAGGGGAGAGGGGGAGAGCTGGAGGAGGGGAGAGGGGGAGAGCTGGAGGAGGAGAGAGGGGGAGAGAGCTGGAGGAGGAAAGAGGGGGAGAGAGCTGGAGGAGGGGAGAGGGGGAGAGAGCTGGAGGAGGAGAGAGGGGGAGAGAGCTGGAGGAGGGGAGAGGGGGAGAGAGCTGGAGGAAGGGAGAGGGGGAGAGAGCTGGAGGAGGGGAGAGGGGGGGGCCCTGGAACAGGGGGGGGGGCGCCGGAGGGAGGGGAGGCACCGGAGGGAGGGTGGGAGGGCAACAAACCTGTCTGAACAGTATACAGGAAACTTTTTTTATCCGGACAGACAGGACCGACGTGGTGCCGGTTCATCAAAAATTCCAGATAACCGAACGCTGTAGTAAAAGATACGGAGCTGAGAGCTCCGTATAAAGCAACAAACCCTGTTGCTTACAGCTTCAGAACAATGGCCACAAGTTGCAAGCGTCTCTGTAGCTTAGCAACAGCTGCAGCCACACCCTTGCACAGCAACACATGGAGGAAGGCAAGTAATAAAAGTTACCTGAACCTACTCCTGAATTTTGCCGGTTAACCGACATTTCCGGTTATTTAGGTGTCGGTTAATTGAAAGTTTCCTGTAAAAAAATTCATAAACTGCCTCATGCCTTTCACCCCTGTATTTGCTTTGATTCCAGCTCTTTTATCTGACAGCTGTAAGAGTATTATGTACAGTGAGTTTGGACAGTCTCAGACCAGTCCTTAATGGGCATGGATCCATAACAGACTAAAACTTCTCTGCCAAAAGACAATCTCATGCCGAGAGACTATTGAATGACTGGTGTGGGAGTGTGACATTATCCCAAGTTGGTACTGAGGCACCTTATTGAGGCAGTGTGGAGGGAGCTTCATTCTGCATCTAATCTGTGCTGCGGGTGCTTAATGCGACACCAAGTACTTGAAATGTGAAGGTGCTCCATTCCTCAACTTGATGGTCACAAAATTAAAAATTAAAATCAAACATTTCTTGCACACAATTTTATGGGAGGCACAAGGCCCCAGTGCGCACATCTCTCTTGAATAAGTGACACTATCATTCTAGCTCGAGTCGTAAATAAGTCTGAGCAGATCGCTCTGCACGTCATGTGTGGTGTTGTATTACAGCAATAAAAAGCTTTTCAACAGCAGCCACACAAACTGTCATTAACACCAGAGACCTCCGAATTTATAAAGCCAGGTAATTTACACATCAAGTGGGATTAAAAGTCACCATAAATTTCAAATCCAGCAAAACACAAAGCAAACTGCATTCCAGTCCATACACCAGCTTCAATTCATGAAAGGCGTTTTAAATAAGGAGGTTTGATTGCAGTGCAATCATTGTCTCAGTCACACATCACTGCAATCTTGAAGCCAGCTACTTGGGCACCAGTGAGGATCATACCTGTGCAGTCTTGGACTGGACCATCAGCTTTTTGAGAGGGCTGTCTGCAAATGTCAAGAATAAATAAACCCAAGTCGATGTTTCCACTTACTGCTGTACCTCATCTGGAGGCGTTTGTTATTAAGGTTCCCAACTAATTTTCCTGAGTAAGGAGGTAAACATCAGAACGCAACCAAGATCCAGTTTTGGACTGGGTGAAAGGTGGCACTCTACTACCCGACCACTTGAATAACCATGATTGGATAGCTCTGCCAATGAGCGGGCACAGATACGATGGGCTGCATGGCCTCCTTCTGTGCTGTATGATTCTATATCACAGTGTCCAGCATGTGCAAAATATTGGTGTGTCAGCACTTCCTATTGTAAAAAATCCCTAGCAACCAGAGGGAGAGGGTTGGTGTTACATACACAGTGCAACATCAACTCGAAATATTCCCGTCTTCCTGCAGACTTATTGTGTTAGCACAGATCACTGTACAACAGCCTGCTCAACAACATTCAAGAAGCTCAACACCATCTAGGACAGAAAGGCTTGATCGGTGCTCCTGCCACTGGACTCAATATCCACCCGCTCCATCACTGGGGCAGTGTGGCCACAGTCTGTACTATCTACAGGATGCACTGCTGCAATTCACCAAGCTTACTTCCCCCGAGACCTCTGCCATTGAGCAGAAGAGCAGCAATGTCCTGGCAACAGCATCACCTCCAAGCTTCATCACATGCCACACGGATATTATCACTGGTCAGTATCCTGGAATTCCCTACCTCACACACTGTGGGAGTACCATCACTGCAAGGACTGCAGCAGTTTCAAGGTGGCCCACCATCACTGGCGATGGGCAATGAATGTGGCCCTGCCAGCGGCTCCCACATCCCAAGAGTCAAATTAGGGATGACTGCACTTGCCTATCTTGCAGTCAAATCAAACCTCTTGTATATGGAGCTGGAGGACTTGTACTGAAAGACTTCAGAAGAATGCAGTGCTCTTACCTGGTCACCTTGCTTCGCCACAACCATTCCAGCTTTAACCTGTTGAAGACTCACTCTACCATCCAGCAGTAAGGGATCCTAGGAAACCGAGAGAGGAGAAAAAAAGCAGAGATAAGGATAATCCATTTCTGCTCTGACAATTTGCTTAACCTTATCTTCCTGCTGTTCCAATTTCAAGATCTCCTCTGACGCTCTGTGAAAAGGACATGTGATTAAAACCACTCAAACGCATGTTACTGGCTGTACTCATGGCTTCTAAATGCCACATTTGGCCCATAATCCAACTTAACTTTCATTAATTTTACCTCAAGGGAAGGCAAAGGAGTTCTGGGCTATGCAACTCACGGCAAATATTTAAAAGCAGTTTATATTTCAGCTTGGGAAAAAAAAAATCAATTTTTTCTTAAAAGACAAAGCATAGTCAGTGTAGGATCAGACTCAATTAAATACAGTCAGCCTTGATGGAGGAGTAACCCCAACATGCAAATGCATAATGGCGGTGACCAGCATGGCGCTAACTTGACTCAGGGCTGGAGACATCCACACGGGGAGGAGTGAGCAAGCAGGCAGCGATATATTAAACAGCGAGTAGGATAGTAACAGACTGCAGGGGGACATAGACAGACTGGTGAAACGGGCAGACAGATGGCAGATGAAATTTAATGCAGAGAAGTGTGAAGAGATTCATTTTGGTAGAAAGAATGAGCAGAGGCAATATGAACTAAATGGTACAATATTAAAGAGGGTGCCGGAACAGAGCGACCTGGGGGTGTGCGTACACAAGCCTTTGAAGCTGGCAGGACAAGTTGAGAAAGCTGTTTAAAAAGCACACGGGATCCTTGGCTTTATAAAGAGGGGCAGAGTGCAAAAGCAAGGATGTTAATGCTAAACCTTTATAAACCACTGGTCAGGCCCCAGCTGGAGTACTGTGGCCAATTCTGGGCTCCCCACTTCAGGAAGGCCTTGGAGAGGGTGCAAAGGAGATTTATTGGAATGGTACCAGGGATGAAAGACTTCAGTTATGTGGAGAGACTAGAGAAACTGGGGTTGTTCTCCTTAGAGCAGAGAAGGTTAAGGAGAGATTTGATAGAGGCGTTCAAAATCATGAAGGAGAAACTGTTTCCAGTGGCAGAAGGGTTGGTAACCAGAGGACACAGGTTTAAGATAACTGGCAAAAGAACCAGAGGCGACATGAGGGAAAAAAATTCCGCAACGAATTGTTATGATCTGGAACGCACTGTCCGAAAGGGCGGTGGAAGCTGATTCAACAGTAACTTTCAAAAGGGAATTGGATAAATACTTGAGGGGGAAAAGTTTGCAGGGCTATGGGGAAAGAACAGGGGAATGGGACTAATTAGATAGCGCTTTCAAAGAGCTAGCACAGGCATGATGGGCCAAATGGCCTCCTCCTAATCTATATCATTCTATGATTCTATGATTCAAAATCTGCAACTAACCAGCAAAGTTAGGTAGCAGCAGTAACTGATCACACAATAAATGGGACTGCACCAGGCAGCAAGTGGATTGAAGGGCTCAGTGCTTGTTCGCTAGGCTACGAGACTTCAGGTTCCAAGTATACTACAGGTATTCAACCATTATTAATCACTCACAAAACTACCTATCCAGTTAATGCACAGTTCGGCAGTGATTTTCAAATGACCAATTAGCCAAAGGAATTAAATTTCACCCAACACCAAGGGTCTTCAATACAAAGCACTTTGTTTTCCGTTTTTCATTCAAGTGTTCCAAGAATTATATTCAGTATTGTTTTACAAAAGCTAAATTACAGATGAAAATCTTACAGGAGAATGAATGTCACATTTTCGGAGTGACGGTTCAGCATTAAAAAACTCAGTCAAAGCATTTCACTTACCTTAAAGGTAGAATTTAGAAAAAACAAATACTTAACACAAAATTTACTGAAGGTGAGGCTTATTTTAAGCATTTTTTCTCTCTCCAAAAATCCCAAAATGGTAGGTGGGAGATTGAAACCCCATTTTCCACACTCCCTTGCTGCTGAGTCTGCCCAGTTCGTAATGTGGGGCGGATTCAACAATTGCGCTTCGGTAAAGCGCCTCGGGGTGTTTTACTATGTCAAAGGCGCTATATAAATGCGAGTAGCTGTTGTTATCACTGTAGCAGTGCACACGGAAGATCTGTAAATGCAGAGTTTGCTCCTAAATTGCAAGAGTGACTGCGCAGTTGGAGCAGACACATTGGCGAAGTCAGTGGGACATTCTGTACAGATCAATACTGAAGGTGCATCGCTGGCCTGTGTGGGCCTGCAGTCAGACCCAAAATAGTAAACACAACAACAGCTTGCAGCTATATAAGCCTTGGACAAAAGATAGAAGGCACCTGGGTAGATTTAATTTATGGTATACAACTGAAAAAATATAGTAAAGATTGTATGTGTTTTCCAATGCTTCCATCAATTTGGGTCCATTCTGAGTCGTTACTGGTTGTTTTTGCAGTTCAACCCGGGATCCAACTGGGTAACACGAGTTAAAATGTCCTCCCTTACTACAGGAAACTCTTTTTTATCCGGCACCGACGGGACCGGCGTGGTGCCGGTTGTTCAAAAAGTCCGGATTACAGAGAGGTATACTTACCAAGGTACGAGAACCCCGTACACGGCACTTGTGCAGGAGTCCCGGTTACACGGCCACAGATCCAGGAGTCCCTGTTGCACAGCCACAGGTGCAGGAACCCCGGTTACACGGCCACTAATATATAGTAAAACTTACCTGAACCTACTCCTGAATTTTGCCGGTTAAGAGAGGTTTCCGGATATTTAGGTGCCGGTTAAAAGAGCGTTTCCTGTAAAATACATTGAAGGTCAGGGCCGAACTGTCTGAGGGACCAGGCTAGGCTGATTGATCTGGAAATGAGTCAGGAGATGGGGGCTTGTATATGGTGAAGGTATTAACAGGTTCTCAGAAACCAAACAACCTGCTCATCAGCATTCTATGAAATAGTTCATACAATGTGCTTTTAATCTTGGATGATTGACAGCTCTGATTTAAGAGGTCTTTAAACACTGGAGAATTTTCCCATAGTCTTTAGCTCTGAAAAAAAAATCTAAACTCCAAGGAGACTGGAAATTTGCATCATCCACACACGACATTATATTGTATTGTAAAGGTCTACGAAAGATGGCTTCATCCAAAAGTTCTATCACTCATCCAACTGTATAATAAACACAATCCAACAAGGGTTATTAAATTTATTAACTTCTTGTGAGCTGATTTTTTTTTTTAAACTACTGCACAGGTTCAGTATCTTGCTCTGCCTCTACATATAATTAATCTATAAATAAATCAGACCAAGTAATTTTAGCCTGTATGCGTTGGTCTGTCAATGTGGTATTTTCTACCTTTTGGGAGACAGCAGTTAGAGAGCAACTGTTAATTCTGGGCACACTATCCCATACATGGCATGCATAAGGGTGTGGAATCATAAGAGACTCAGGCTGCTTATTGCTGACTTTTTGCTGTGAACAAAAGGCAAGACAAGTGTTGGGGAAAAGCCCAAGCTGTAACACTCATGACAGACTAATTCAGCTCCCATGTACTAACTGGGCCCAGTAAAACCTACAAACCAATTCTCCAATATCACAAGCAAAAAAATCATTTTTTTTTAATAAAAAGTGGGAATTTTTGTTGTTGAAAGTTACTCATAATTCTTTGCCATGGTGAGTGTCCCCTCTCAACTGTTAACAACCTCCATTAGGGAGGTCAAGGTCAGACAGTTATTGCACTCAGCAGAACATGCTGGTGCTTGAAGCAGCCTCTGATGGCTGCGTGGATTGAAAGAGGGAGAAAATGACCATTAATCGGAAACCTGACACCACAGCTCTGGTCACGAAGCAGACATTAGAAAATATTCGATGCAATTCATTGTCACGGAGCTTTGTGTCTACACAAATGATCCCAAGCTCGCCATCCAAAACAAGTACTGCACTGTAACACAGTACGAGTTTGAAACATTAACAAAAGTTTACTTAACGAAGAAGAACGTGGAAGTTAGTGTCCAAGAAATTATAAGGATTCTGAGTTTTAAACTGGCCAGGGGATTCATTTGATCTCCTTCCACTTTCTTACACCCTCCAAACCAAGAACACCTTCTGGTAGAGTCTAGCATTTTGGACTTCACCTCTACAGGATTTTAAATTTATGTTTGGATATTGTCATAATCACAGAATCACAGAAACCCCACAGTGCAGATAGAGGCCATTTCGGCCCATCGAGCCTGCACCGAAATCATCAGATTCAGTTTATAAAGGTTAACTCCTAAAGCCAGCAGGCATGGAATCAAATTGTTTCCATAGTAATTTGAAATGGCAATTAGTAAGCAACGTGGATTATTGTGTATAGTCTTAAGCATTTCAAGCCATTGTGGTGAAAAGGCTTTTTTACAACACGTTAACAGCCAAAGAAGGCTTTCATTCAATGCAGGGAGCTTAGCTAAACAGACATTCAATGATTCAGGCTCCCAAATCATAGGGGGGGCACTTTAATCAAGAGTGGTAACTTTAACACCTTGGTCAGCCAATGCCCCAAACACACAGATATGGGAGGGAGTCCAAGGAACCGCCTGTGTGCGTGTATGTGGGGCTCCATCTCTCTCTCGGCAACACATTCGAAGGGTAGTGCTTTTGTATTAGTGAGAAACCTTGCTGCTTGTAATCAAAATACAGAGCCAGTCAGTTTGGGATTAACTAGCTTGAAAGTTGGTTTTCACTCAAAGTGTCAAAGTTTCTGGTTTTGTCAGTGATAGGAAATCGATGGATCTCACTGTGAAAGCAGTATTTTGTTCAGGTGTGCAGGTTATGTAAAATAAACCAGTTTGCTAGTTTACACTCGCGCCTCAATCTTGCTAGATTGCTTTTCAGTCCACCTTCCATAAAGACAGCAGAATGTGTGAAGGAATGAGCCATATAACCTATTTAGAAAAATACACCATCTTATGAAAGAATTCTAGCCTTATTGGAAGGACAAGTTGTTGACCTTGAATAAATAACCTTATTGAAACAGAAGGTGCAGGGCTCCGAGAGGCTGAATTTTGGGAACAAAAACAATGGTCCACCCTGGATAAGGTGTTTTAATTTAAACTTCGTAAAGATGGCACATAAGATAAGGAACATCTGCCCTGGTAAAGATGACATAAAATAAGGGATACCTGCCCTTCACACCGTTTTATATGGTGAACCCAGAACACCTGGAGATAAGACAAGATTCTGGAATATTACAAGCTGATGTAGCGTAAAGAATTGCAGAGGTCAGCAGAAAGATGAATAGGGATAATTAACTTGCATCAGCAGAAACTTTAAAGGAAATACAACTGAAAAAGGGTATAAATATTGAAGTCTCAAATAAGATAGCAGACTCGCTTTAATTGGGCAAGGCGATTCTCGACTACAGAGGTGGCTCTGTGGTCTTCCACGCTTTGTACCTCGGGGATCAAAGGTATTTGATATTGATGGATATCCTGTAAAGAAAACGTTAAGAACTGCAATACTGTAGCGAAGTTAAGATTTAAAAGTAAGATTCTCTGTTAATAATAAGATTGTATTTTTTCTCTTTTTAGAACAGTTAACGTTGCGATTGACTGATTCACCAACTGTAAATTGCATGTCGGTTCTTTTAATAAATCTCTATATTTTTAGAATTGTCTCACATAAGTCTTCTGTATCAATAACTCGCAAACTCAATCTCTGTACACTCTTTGGTGGAGAGGTACATGTCTGAGGGAAGTTTTCCAGACCCTCATAATATCCAGGACGTTACAGTCTAGCTAAACATATTAAAAGCACTAACTGGAGGACGGTAACATTCTAGGGTTGTTTCCTTCCTTTAGAGAGAGATAGCCTGGACCTTTAAACCCAGTTAAGTGTCTTTAGGATTCCGCTACCTCAAACTTTAGTTGAAAGTGAACGTGCGAGAAATACGCCTGATCCGGGATAGCCCCAAAGGGGCTAGGACTAGTAAAAATCCCTTCAAATGCACGTGGTGGCACAAGTGAGATTACAATAGCCAATACGTGCAACAAGGGTTCCATTTTACAATCCCCAGGTCACAGCATCATTTAACTAGATATTGGGCAGGAAAAGGTCCACTCCAGGTCGTAGGGGATGCAAGGTCTGCTTGCAGGAGCAACAGAGAACCGGAGAGATTATCTAGCGGAAAACCAAAAATTAACATGCAGAGCGACCTAAGGAAACAGACAGCTCTTCCAACACTGACTTGACGATGGGTTTGAGCCAATGGAAGAACATCCATCCCTTAATATACAGGAAACTTTGTGCTATCCGGCACCGACGGGACAGAGCTGTTGCCGTTCCCTCAAAACTGCCGGACACACCAGCGTTAATGTTGAAGCATACGGAGCTTTTCAGCTCCGTATCTGGCAACAAACACTGTTGCTTAGCAACAGCTTCTAAACAGTCGGCCCGTACCTTGGAAGCGTCTCTGTCGCTTAGCAACAACTTCAGAGAGACTTTGCAGAGCCTGACTGTTGGAAAAAAAAGCCACGAGAAGAAAAAAAACCTAACAAAACGGCTCCTGATTTTTGCCGGTGGCTCGAGCTTGCCGGACATTTAGCCTCCGGATAACACACAGTTTCCTGTACAATGCTTTTCTATTATCACATCCCAATTGAGCCAAACTAGAGGGCGGTTTTGAAAAGTGGGAATTGGATTGAGAGTTTGCCCTAGCTCTCAGAAGCAAGATCAGTCTGGTAGAAATTCCAACAGGTCCCAGGTGTGAGAAGAGCATACTCCTATGGATCTCTAATCCTGACTAATGCTGTTAGAAAGTTTTAATTGGGCACAGCAATTAATCATGAACCAGATTTGGCACAGACCTAAATCAAAATAAAATAATCATTTTGAATTATAGCGAGAGAGAAATGATAATTACCAAATCCACACCTGAAGTAGACACCACCAGATTCAGGCAGTTTTGAGAAGCGCAATTCATCAAGCCTGCGGGAACATAGAGTCGTGGCTTACTGTATCCAATGTACGTCAGTGCCCTTTACTGCCCTACACTGATCACCGTCCCATTCACAGACCATCAGCGCTCACAGATACCAGCAATGTATTTGCTGATATTCTGAATCTGAAGTGGGCCGCTTCATCCAAGTTGCAGAGAACCACATGCATAACAATGTCACTTGACAATCAGTGTGTAATTACCAGAAATCATTCGACAGGCAGATGAATTATTTATATCAGATCCCTCTCTTTTCCTAGGTGCTTAACCATCCTATTTTTAAGCAGAACAGTTCTGTAGATCTGTGTTGATATAATGCCACACTACACAAGAATATCGAGCATTCCATGCAACATTACTGATCAATATAAACAGTTGCAAGCCTTTCGCCAACCTCAAACTAAGCCAGAACAGATCGCACATCACTAAATTCCTCTACACAAGAGGTTGAAAATTGAGCATAAATGAAACGGTCACCATAACAAGAAAATATAAAAGTCTAAAATTGAAGATATTCAGCACAATTGCTACAACTTATACCCCCAACTCCTGCAAGCAGGCCTAGCATGCCCTACAGCTCAATCAGTAATCTTTTCTACCCTTCAGTTAATCTGGAATATATTTTTGACCCACCCCCTCCCCTCAGCTTGATCAGAACTACATTCTACGGCCAACTTAATTAATAATACTTCGACCCACCAGTCTATCAGTAATATCTCCTGTACAACGCCCCGAGTGCAGTTGTACTTTCTATTCCCCAAACATAATCAGTAATGTCTTCTGAACTCATGTCAATTTGTAATACTTTCTATTTCCCCCAGCCCGATCAGTAACTGTTTTGTGTCCACCTAGCTTAATCAGTAATTGCCTTTTATTCTCCCCAGCTCAATCACTAGTACTTTCTACATCTCCAGCTCAATTAGTAGTACCGTCTACATCTCCAGCGCCATGGTAGTAATTTCTACATCTCCAGCTCCTATAGTAGTATCTTCTACATCTGCAGCACAATCGGTAGTACCTCCTGCATCTCCAGCTCCATCAGTAGTACCTCCTGCATCTCCAGCTCCATCAGTAGGACCTCTACGCCTCCAGCTGCATCAGTAGTACCTTCTATATCTCCAACTCCATCAGTAGGACCGTCAACATCTCCAGTTCCATCAGTAGTATCTTCTACATCTCCAGCTGCATCAGTAATGCCTTCTACATCTTTAGCTCCATCAATAAGATCTTCAGCATTTTTACTGTGGCCAGGGGTGGAGAGTGCAGCTATTTCTAGCAGGATATAGTTATCTGGGAAAGAGGCCGATTGAGGCATACACAAGATATGGTGCTGAGGGGAGAGGAGAGCACTGCAGAGGTGCCAACGTCAAAGGCACAGCAGTTCAGTCTTGCTGGCATGCACTTGCCCAGAAAAATTAAAAGTGGACAAGGTTTTCTTTTCCAGGCAAGGCCTAGAAACAAGAGGACGTACCATACACCTCATCCCATTAATGTGGCATCTTATTTTAATCTAAGTTTTCCACTGACCTAAATAATCTGGTGAAAGGCGCTTAATGTTTTTACACCTCTGGAAATGTTCTCTAAAATATTATAATCAATCTGCCCCCCATCAGAAGTGCTTGAAAGCAGCAGCTCACCATTGAAAAGCATTCCCAATTGTTTGAACACAAGTTAGATCACTCGAACATGATCATTTACTGGAGGCTAATTGCATCTCAGCTTTCTGAAGGAACTTGTAATTATTCTTTTCCGACCAGTAATCACCAGAAATTTAAACTGCGATACACACCTGGAAAGTATTTGTACAACATAACTACGCCTATTGATGAAAGTTACTGTTAGTCACTGTTACAATCCAGGCTTTCTCCCAACTCTTAGCCCGCATCCAAAGCAAAAAAGACAGTTTTCGTAAGGAGATTCGAGATGCGACAACCCAGCGGAGTAGAGGCAGTCTGAACTTATCTGGAGTGAGTGCGTGGTTACTAAATTACATACATATTGACCTGTTGGCCTTAAGGTACGGATAACTGTTTTAACTGGTGGTTATTATTGCAAGTACTGACTGGCTAGTTTGACGGAAAAGTTAGCTATTAACTTAGTTTAATTATTGGGGGTCCCGAATAAAAATAAAAAGTAAAGAAAAATACAAAGTTCGATTTAAATAAATTCTACGCTTACCACCTTTTTTAAGCAACATAACCAACCCAAAACAGGTGGCTTTGAAGTTGTAACAACTGCAACATGCATTTATATAGCACCTTCAACATAGTAAAAAGTCCCAAGGTGCTTTGCAGGAGCACTGAGACAAAAAGAAAACTGGCACCGAGCCAAAGGAGCCATTAGGACAGGTGGCCAAACGCTTGGTCAAAGAGGTAGGTTTTAAGGAGGATCTTAAAGGAGGAGAGAGAGGTAGCGAGGCTGAGAGGTTTAGGGAGGGAATTCCAGAGCTTAGGGCCTAGGCAGCTGAAGGCACAGCCACCGATGGTGGGGTGAAGGAAGTCGGTGATGCACAAGAGGCCAGAATTGGAGGAGCGCAGAGTTCTCGGAAGGTTACAGGGCTGGAGGAGGTTACAGAGATAGGGAGGGGGCGAAGCCATAGAGGGATTTGAAGATGGAAATGACGATTTTAAAATCGAGGAACTCAGGGGCCGGGAGCCAATGTAAGTCAGCGAGCAGAGATGATGGGTGAATGGGACTGGGTGCGAGTTAGGATATGGGCAGCAGAGTTTTGAATGAGCTTAAGTTTATTTTGGGGGGGGGGGGGGGGTGGGGGAAATGGGGGAGAGATGCGAGGCCGACCAGGAGAGCATAGCAATTGCCGAGTCTGGAGGTAACAAAAGCACGGATGAATGTTTCAGCAGCAGATGGGCTGAGGCAGGGGCGGAGATGGAGACGGGCGATATTACAGAGGTGAAAGTAGGCAGTCTTGGAGATGGAGAGGATATGCGGTTGGAAGCTCAGCTCAAGGTCAAATAGGTCGAAAACAGTGTTGTTCAGCCTGAGACAGTAAAGTCATTATCCCTGGTTCAGGTCCAGGGAAGAAGCACTTAATGAATCGTAAACATGTCGTGACCACTCATATTTGTGTGGGTCCCTTTGTTAAAAGGCTGTAAGGTGGGGGGTTGAAAAGTGGAGCTGACAGAGGCTGGAGATCAATGCTTCGGTACTGACTTGTTGGGGATGATTGACACAAAAAGCGACAAGCCCCTCTGACACATGGATCACTCCGAGGCACAGCTTTTCTTTGCCTTTGGTGGACGACACTGTCTTTTTCAGTCTCTGTTAATCAGAAGACGACTTTTATCGCCTATGTTCTTCTTCTGTAAGAAATTTTACACAACAGGTGTAAGAGGTATCCTGATCAGTACAGGGTACCTTTAAGAAGAGAGTGCCGGGTTAGAAGCTAGTTTGAGGCTACACCAGGCCACTACAGGCAGAGCTAAGAGTGTCACTTAATTGGGAGTAGTCTGAAATCGAGAACAGTGAGAGGGAACCAGCTCAGATATCGTCACTCGATGTAAGGTGGGTTCAGTTGGTACTGAAGATCCAAGTGAAACAGGTAATCCCACCACGAAGGGGTTCATCAACTCAACATTCCAGGAGTTAACGCCCGTGTCCGAGGGAAGGAAGGAGATTGACCCATGCACACCGCTTGCGAGGATGAGGTTGTGTAAGCTCTGAACATTGTTAATCAAACAAGCAGACTTGAGCTATTTACTAGGCTGGCTATTCAAAGCTGTTAGCATGTCACTTATCTAAGGTATTACTCAAAGTAATCGCAATAATTTATAACCTCAGACTCTGGTCACTGCTATAATTAATACTCAGCATTCATTAGCGCTGATGAGCCGTGATACATTTAATTGCCTGTAGTAAAAGTAACAACCTTTGCTACTCGTTTTAATAAGTAACTCTGTCCATAAATGATTTGCTACTCAATGACTGGGTAACTCTGATTATACTTATGTATGTCTATTAAGTGTTCGTGTACTCAACTTTAACTTCAAGCTGTGATGTGTAATCAGTAAATAGTGTTTGCTGCATGACTTGTGATCTGGCTTCTTGCTTGATGATTTGGCAGGAGTTAACTCACTCAGCAGCTAGAGGGTGACATAACTGAGGGTTAGTAAATTTAATTAATTTTGATCCACGCTGGTTAGTGCAAGATGGTTCCGTGAGCCGAGTCAGACATCATTCATCCCGCTGGAAGGTAAAACCCCAGATGGGCAGCACGGTGGCATAGTGGTTAGCACTGTTGCCTCACAGCGCCAGGGACCCGGGTTCGAATCCGGCCTCGGGTGACTGTGTGTGGAGTTTGCACATTCTCCCCGTGTTTGCGTGGGTTTCCTCCGGGTGCTCCGGTTTCCTCCCACAGTCCAAGGATGTGCGGGTTAGGATGATTGGCTATGATAAATTGACCCTTAGTGTTAGGGGGGGGATTAAATACGTGGGGTTACGGGGATAGGGTGGGATGTGTGTTGGTGTAGGGGTTACGGGGATCGGGTGGGATGTGTGTCGGTGCAGGCTCGATGGGCCGAAATGGCCTCTATCTGCACTGTGGGGTTTCTGTGATTCTGTGATTTCTGTGATGGTTCATTAGCAAGGAGCAAAAGGAACCAATTAAGGATTCATCTGGTTCCTCTGCAAATATTTGTCAAGATATCGGAACTCAGCTTTCTGGCAAGTTCTTTAGGGGAGTGGGACTAAGTGGATTGCTCTGCAAAAGAGCCGGCGCAGACTCGATGGGCTGAATGGCCACCTTCTGCACTGTAATATTCCATGATTCCATTTTGAGATATGCCAAGGCACTAACTGCAAGCTTGTTCTTTTCTGTTACTCTTTTCTTCTCCCCATGACTCTCCTCCTGTCTCTATTCCTCTCTCTGCCTGTTAACCCTCTACCTACATTGCTGTTTCTTTCCCATTACGCTCTACCTATGTCTCAGTTACGTTTTGATAATCCGTCCCCGAGAGCGAGATCAAGTGCCATCTTCAACAGTGAATAATTTGAAAGAAGATTCTTTTTTTGAGCAGCTTCGACTATAAAAGTGTGTAACACTCAATGGCAGAGACCTTTGTGTGGGACAAGGCTAGTTTAGCGAGCGTATCACATCTGCTGTATATAATCAGCAATCCAGCACCTGTCACAATAGAAAACTGACTTTGTAAGCAAGTATTTTTATAACTTACATCTAGTTTCATCAAGGTCAGAAGATCCTTCTTGGCGGCTTCTAAGATCATGTGGTACTGTTTGTGATTGGTGATCACGCCTGTCCGTTCCTCACCCTCAATGTAGCGATAAACAACAGAAGGCTGCTCCATCATAGTAACACTCTTCTTTACAGAAGACTATTAAAACAGATGAATTGGTGTTAGACATAGTCATGTTCTTCAGTTTGCTACTATTTTTTAATATAAATATTGCCTCCAGTACTAACAGCATTCCTTTTCCAACCAGACGATCACACACAGAGTACCAGAACTGCTCATCACACCATATACATTTAGCAGCAGCAGAGCTTCCATTCTGGGAGAAGGTTGAAGAAGGGCAATGTCTATCTCGTTGCCTTTAACCTAAGTCGCATGCCTTGGTTCAAATGTTCAAGCAGGTACAGTTTCCAACTTGCTCAGTGTCAAAAGGAAACCAAGAGAAAGTCAGTCTGGCGGAATCGAGTTGTGTACGTTTAAGTTGAAGTGAACAACTTGCCTATGTCAGCTGTGGCTCAGTGGGTAGCACTCTTGCCTCGGAGTCAGATGGTTGTGGGTTCAAGTCCCACTCGAGAGACTTGAGCACCAAAATCTAGGCTGACACTCCAGTGCAGTACTGAGGAAGTGCTGCACTGTCGGAGGTAGTGTCTTTCGGATGCAACATTAAACGAAGCCCGTCTGCTCTCTCGGGTGGACGTAAAAGATCCCATGGCACTATTTCGAAGACGAACAGGGGAGTTATCCCCGGTGTCCTAGCCAATATTTATCCCTCAATCAACATCACTAAAAAAGATTATCTGGTCATTATCACATTGCTGTTTGTGTGCAAATTGGTTGCCGTGTTTCCTACATTAAGACAGTAGCTACACGTCATTGGCTGTAAAGCGCTTTCGGACGTCTGGTGGTTGTGAAAACCGCTATATAAATGCAAGTCTTTCTTGACATGTTTACAGACATGTGGTCTCACACACTAGCTGTTAATGCTCATGTGTGTTGTATAAGGGACTTTGAGACGTTTCAGCATGATAAGCAACCATATAAATGCAAGTATGTTTACATATATATGGTTCCTTATCATGCTGAAATGTCTCAAAGCCCCTTATAGAATTACTTTTGAAGTGGAGGAGCTGTCATTATGTAAGCAAGTACGAGACATCTACAGGATTCTTTATGATTTAGAACATATTGGCCCGGATTTTGCGGTTGTAATGAGGGTGAAACTGTCAGTGTTCACCGTCATTACCCTGTGAAACGGACAGCAACTTCTAGCATTTGCACATATGCAGTTAAACACGAAAATCCACAAGTGATTCCCTGCTCCCCCCCCCCCCCCAGGGTGCACTGTTGAAGACCCTGCAGATGGCAATCAGCATAGAATCGTGAATTAGCCTGAACTTCTCCTATGCCAGAAAAAGTTAAGCCTTGTTCAATGAGGTGTAACTGGGTTTTTAAACAGTGTACTAAGTCATAATTACTGCTAAACAACTTCTCTGGCCCTGAAACACCAATTTTATATTTGTGGAATATCAAATTTTTCCATTATGATAAAAATTAAAAAACTTTTAATACAATAAAAAACACTTTAAAAAAAAAAAAAAAAAGTTTGTTTATGATATTTCAGCTTCTACCTTAATGCCATGTGTAGGTCCCAATCTTTATTTCGCTCTCTGTAAAATGATTGAAAAGTGAAGGATAATCAGTGCTTTTTATTTCCTGGTTTGCTGTCTGAGAGAATTCTTCCATGTGATTGGTGCTGAGCCTGCTTGATGACATCACTGTTGCTGGACGCTGGAGATCCCCTAGACTTGGCGTCAGAATCAAACTAACTCCAGGGAAGGTGAAATCAACACCAGAGATTGCTAGATGTTTGTGGGCAGCTTTCTTCAAGGTCAGCTGCGAGCGCGGTCACTCGATCACTTTGCCGCTGACCGCAACATCTGGGCCAATCTAATTTTTTTAATTTGGTATCGGTGCCTAACTAAACATGTGTTTGTTGCAGGCTTCCTTACCCGGTTTTAATTCCACTTAGCTCACAGTTTGCTGATCTCAAGACCTAGATACTGTACTAAAATAGATATTTACCTTGGGGATAGACATGACAGGGCTGGAACAACGTTCCTCTGTTGACAGACTGACCCTTGCCCTTTCATATGCCATATTCATGTCAGATTTACTATTGGACAGTCCTCCTGCAACAATAAAAGAGTTAATTACCTCACAGCAAGAGAACAGATTATTAATCCAAAACAACAACAGAAAACGCTAGAAAAACTCAGCAGGCCAGGCAACATCCGTGGAGAGAGAAGCAGAGTCAACGTTTCGGGTCAAAACTCTTCTACAGAACTGAGAAAAAAAGGCAGGGAATGAAACAGATTAAAAGGCAGTTTGGGGGCTGGGAAATGGGGGAGGGGATGAAAGGAGAGACATTAAGAGATATTCAAGGCATCCGCAGTATTTTGCCATCAGATTATTAATCCAATTATACGAAGATATACAGATTTCCAATTTGTAACAAATATCCCCAGCACCACTATACCTACACAGATTGCCTTTAAAGACAAATGCAGCCAATCTGTTGATTTATGGGTGTGGATTGGGAAGGCATGAATCTGCAAATTCTGACCAGTGACCGCTGGTTGGTGGGTGCGAGTACGAGAGAACACACATGCCAGACACTAGCTGACGACATGATCAAGCTCCGCTCCTATGGTCTGCCAGTAACGGTCTAGGCTCACATATGAAGAACAACTACTTGGACAAAGCGTCAGTGGCTGCTGGCGTGCCTGTAATTGTAACCCAGCAACGGTCAGTGCCTTCAGGAAGGGGATGGTGAGCATTGGAAGGGGTAATATTACACAATATAACAGAGGATGGGCAGTGAATCACAGACGTGTACGTGTCCCTCTGGGTTTTGAGGGTTCAATATGAACAGTGACTAACCAGCCTGCTTGACATGAATCAACTGAGCGGCCTGCGGGTGGCGCTGTCCAGGGAGAGTATAAATACTCGGGCACGGGCCCAGCTTGCGCAGGACATTCTTAACAGGAACTAGTGAAGGACACAACTAGACCTCCATGTTGTAAAACAGTTGATTAAAGCTTTGTTTAACGCTTAGACCAAGTGCCCAGTAGTTTTCTTATGTCACTGCTAAAGATATCAAGTGTGCTACAACATTAGTTACTAAAATGAAGCTGTCTGACAGTCTGTCTATTCTGGCAGTCAGTGTATGGCATCTGCGTCTTCAGGGAACCAAGAAAATAACTGGAAGAAAGACTCTACACACATCTCATTTCAAAAGATCCAGGTAATTTAAGCTGCTGTGATGTTAAGCTGCCCTCTAGAAGTAAAGGGAATTAAAGGTTACGGGGAGCGGGCAGGAATTTGGACATGAGTCTTGGTTCGGATCGGTCATGGCCCTGTGGGTAGCGGAGCGGGCCCAGGGGCCGTGTAGCCTGATCCTGCTCCTATTTCGTGTGTCTAATTCTGTTAGATTCAGGAGATGGTTCTGTGATAGTGGATTGGCGGTTAGGATCAGATCAGATCAGCCATGATCTTATTGAATGGCGGAGCAGACTCGAGGGGCCGATTGGCCTACTCCTGCTCCTATTTCTTATGTTCTTATGTTCTTATGTTGGCTGCACCTGCCATAACTATAGGACTATGTGTTTTGATCCTCAGATGACTATCAGCATTTTTGCACCTGAGCTAAATATTACGCAGGAGTAGGTTCTGACCTGCCTGAGTGTGCAGAGAGGCTCCTGTGGTACATACAGGAAGAAAGGATTTGGCAGATCACCCCACAGATAGAGTAGACCTTTTGCACCACACTTGTGCCTGGTGACATGATGCTTTCCCTGTGGCACGGTTTTAACATTCTGGCAGTGGCATGCCTTCGACACTTCCTAGACCAACACATCAGCATTTCCGTGAATTAACGGAATTGTTTGATCTCTATCTCACTAGGGTCACTGGATAGCAGTCAGGAGAGGAAACCGGGCCAATGTTTACCCTCCTGATGCCAACTGAAGTACTCCCACCACTGTCCAACTGAGATCACCGAACTCAGCCACACCCAGGAATGAAATTTGAAACCTTCCTGGTTGGTGCGGCTCAGTGCTACACAAAGTGTCGCATCCACCCACCGAGTCATCGGACAGCTTAATTATTTTCAAACCATTTTGAAGGAGATGCACTTGCATGATAGCGGTGTCCTGACAAAGGTGAAAGGTCACTGCCAGCTCCATGTCCCTAACTACATACGAGACAGCCCCACACTGCAGGCACGAGGAAGGAAGGTATTCTACAGCGCTGCCTGTTTCTTTGCAAATCATGCTGTATACACTGGTCACTGACCTGGGATATCCAAAGGTGCAGAAGCTGAGCGACATCTCCTGGTAGAACTATCCCCCATGACATTCTTGGAGTCTGAAATAAGGAATGAAACATTCTATTAGAACTAGATCTTAAAAGCTCATTTCACTTCCCAAAACCAACTCCAGAACCTTTCAGCCATTACCACACAACAGACATAACCAAATAAACCAATAAACATGATTCCTGAGGTGACTAGTTGGCAGTAATGCTGCCCCTGCACCTCTGGCACCTAGCTTCAAATCCAGCACAGATAGCATCAACCTCATCCTTTCTGAAATGAGGTTGGGGCCTTCTCACCTATTCCCTAGTAGGCAGGATCACCCTAATTAACAACCTCAGAGTGGCAACAATGATAGCTGGTGTGGGAAGTAGAAATGTTCAAACTAGTGTAGTAGGGGGTGTTCTTCTGCAGTTGGTAGTAAGGTGCATTGTAGGGTGGAACTAGCTATAGTATACCTGAACTGGATAGTGCTCAATACTAACACTGGGTACCAAAAGTGGAAAGAGTATTCATCCTTCATGGGCACAGAATTTACAAAAAATTTTAAAAGCCACTTGAAATTGATGAATTATTGCAATCGTATTCATACAAAGTAATATCATTGTTAAACTGGATTAGACACCCACCTTTAACAGGGATTCGAGTGACTGAATTCCACCATTATCACTGACTGTGCTACAAGAAATGAAAATAAGTCTTTCTGGACATGGAGTAAAACACAAGTACTTCTGAGGAACAACATAATCCAACCAAGTCACAGATAGCACTGAAACTCAACAAACCAAGGCACAACACTCACAATGGGTTACATACAGAAACCAGCTTCTACACCACTGTACCAGAATAATCACAACTACCAGAAGACGTAATATACCTAGACCACACCAGACACTACAGACCATCACAGGCAAGCGACACCCAAGAGCTTCCAAACTAAAGATTTAAATTAAAAATAGGTTGACGTGGACAAATTTATCAACAGAAGCAAAATAAAAAATACCCTAAAGAAAACCAAAAGTAGTACAAGTCCGTTCCCTTACTCCATTCAACAAGCGCAAAGGACCAAGACCGAGAATGCCCTCCTGCCCCAGCTCAACAGGCCTGAATTCTCATACATTAAATTAACATTAGTTTTCAGCTCTCCTCTCCCAGTCTCCATTCCCCACTCCTCATAGCTTTTGGGGTGACAGAAGGAACCAATTACCACAGGTAGCAGTGGATTAGACTATCCACGTACACCACTAAAAGTGCCGGGATAGAGTCAACAACAACTTGTAGTTATATAACGCAGCTAAACCTCATCATCCCTCCCCGGTACGGTTACATCTTGCGTACTATGTTATTGTGTATCCTCAGCTTTAAAAATGGCCAGGAACAAATATTAAATGCATATTAAAAAGGAATTTAAAATAAAGGCCACTCATTTATACTTTTCACAAAATAAGGGATGGTCACGGAATTCAATCCCTAAACCACCTGTAAAGATGCCAGAATGCCATGTAATAAAACCTGAATTTGACTTATTCAGGTCAGTGTAATTCAGTGGTTCTGATGTTCTATCATACATGGCACAACACCCCTGTTGCTATTAACCAGAGTATCTTCTGATTCACTGAGCAACAGTACAGGTGATCTGCCAGTATAATTGTTTTTTTTTTTGTTTTTTTTTTAAAAACACAACCACATGTACATTTGACACACTTTTTTATCCACAAACCCGACAGGTACTGCAGCACACCTGTTTTAACAGCCACAGTTAAGAGAATTCACAAGAACAGAGCTCAGCACTAACAACTATACACCAGGTGTAGAGTATGTTAATACGTACACACACATCACATACAGATCGCCCTAGCTTATTAATTAGACTTAGTCCTTTCCAAGTGGCAAACTCGCACTAATGTGATCATCTTTCACCCAGGACATGAGAACACTGGTGAATGGTACATTCTGGCCATTAACTGCAGTGACACTTACCGCCCACAAGAAATGACTGACCACAGAATAAATCGGACCCAGAGTCTCCTCATGCAAGACTGGACTAGGGCATGGTTTTCCCATCTCATAATTCAGGTGCCACTTAAATCACCTGAACCAGCCTCTAACTCACTCCCAAGTATAGTCATTCTGTATATAAACTATTGCAACCCCTCGATTAGATTCCAGCCTCTAACTCACTCCCAAGTATAGTCATTCTGTATATAAACTATTGCAACCCCTCGATTAGATTCCAGCCTGTAACTCACTCCCAAGTATAGTCATTCTGTATATGAACCATTGCAAAGGCTTTAAACTACTAAAGATGGGGGAGGGATCTACAAGAAATGAAACCAGCCTAAATATAAACAAAACAGGAAAGGAGAGCATAGGAAATAGCAAAGTAAGGGAGGACATTGATGGTCAGGGAATAAATAGAGTTATAGAACGGGGGTTTAAAAAGATGGTTAAAAATAAAGTGAGCGGAACTGCTATTAAAAATGAGTTAATCTGTCTGTACAACAATGCACACAGTGTCTGTAATAAAACAGGGGAGCTGGAGGCAATCATGTGTTGCAAGAAACCAGACATAGTAGGGATTACTGAGACATGGCTACAGAAAAATCAAGACTGGGAATTAGACTTTGCAGGGTATAACATATTTAGAAAAGATAGAGGGGGAAAAAGGGGAGGTGGAGTAGCTGTACTTATTAGGGATAACATAATGGTAGTAGAAAAAAGTGACGCTATCAGCAAAACAGAAACAGAATCCATGTGGATACAGATGAAAGATAATAAAGGATCAATCACACTAATAGGACTAGTCTACAGACCACCTAATAGTGGAAGGGAGGTGGAGGAAAAAATATCCAAACCACTTGGAAGAAACACGGAGAGTAGCAAAGGCACAGGTAGGGGACTTCAATGTCCATCACCAAGAGTGGCTTGGTAGCACCACTACTGACCGAGCTGGCCGAGTCCTGAAGGACACAGCTGCCAGACTGGACCTGCGACAGGTGGTGAGAGAACCAACATGAGGGAAAAACCTACTTGACCTCGTCCTCACCAATCTACCTGTCGCAGATGCATCTGTCCATGACAGCATTGGTAGCAGTGACCACCGCCGTCGTTGTGCAGAACAAATCCCGTCTTCACACTGAGAACACCCGCCATCGTGTTGTGTGGCACTACCACCGTGCTAAATGGTGCTATATTCAGAATAGATCAGCTGCTCAAAACTGGGCATCCATGAGGCACTGTGGGCCATCAGCAGCAGCAGAATTGTATTCCACCACAATCTGTAACCTCACAACCTGTCATATCCCTCACTCTACCATTACCATCAAGCATGACAAAGACCAGGATAATAAATTAGAGAAAAGCTGCTTTTGAGGGGCTGAGAATAGAACTTGGGAAAATAAAATGGACAACAATATTGGCAAACAGTGACGCAGAACAGCAATGGGAAACATTTAAAATGGTGTTCAATAGAGTCCAGGAAAAATATATTCTGCTAAAAAACATGAACAAGCTAAACACTAATGAGACACCGTGGATGAATAAAGCCATAAGGGAAAAATTGAGGGTATGGAAAGAGGTGTACACTAAGTATATGGACAACAGGGGAGAGCATGATAAAGGGAGAATATGAAGAGATTAGGAGAGAAGTCAAAAAACCAATTAGGAAGGCAAAGAGGAACTATGAAATTAAATTATCAAGGAACATAAAAAATAGTAAAATATTTTACAGGCACGTCAATAAAAAAAGGAAGGTCAGGATGGGAATAGGGCCACTAAGAGATGGACAGAATAATACCACAGGCAGCAATAGAGAGATGGCAGCAATATTAAATAATTACTTTGCTTCAGTATTTACCAGGGAGATACAACAGGTGGAGATGACATCAGATGATGAGATTAGTAATGAGATAACTGCAATTAAAATTAAATGAGGAGATATATTAAAAAAACTAATGAAACTCAAAGAGGACAAAAGTCCTGGTCTGGACAGATTACATCTACGCATTTTAAAAGAATCTAGGGAAGAGATAACAGAGGCATTACTACACATATTTAGTAATTCGTTAGAAAAAGGTGCAGTGCCAGAGGACTGGCGGAGAGCTAACATTCTATCTCCCTTCTTAAATATAGGTATTATATGTCCAGGGAACTATAGACCAATCAGCTTAACATCGGTGGTAGGAAAAATAATAGAATCCCTACTAAAGGAGAAAATGGAAGAACATCTCAAAACTAAACATAATAATAATAAATAGTCAGCATGGATTTCAAAGGGGAAAGTCTTCCTTGACTAACCTAATTTAATTTTCTGAAGAGGTAAGAGAGTAGACAAGGGTAATGCAGTAGATGTAATTTATCTAGATTTTCAAAAGGCCTTCGATAAGGTACCACATTATAGACTAATGAACAAGGTCAGAGAATGTGGAGTCAGGGGACAAGTAGCAGAATGGATAGCTAGCTGGCTTCAAGACAGACAGCAGAGAGGAGGGGTAAAGGGTAGCTATTCAGTGGCAGAAGGTGGGTAGTGGTGTTCCACAAGGATCAGTGCTGGGACCACTTGTTCACAATTTACATTAACGATTTAGATTTTGGAATCAAAAACGCAATTTCTAAATTTGCAGACTACACAAAATTGGGGGGGAAAGTCAATACTGAGGAGGACTGCAACAAATTACAAGACGACATTAATAAACTTGCAGAATGGGTACATAATTGGCAAATGAAATTCAACACAGGTAAATGTGAGGTATTACATTTTGGCAAGAAAAATAGGGAGGTCACTTATTACTTGGAAAATAAGAATCTAAATGGGGTCGAGGAGCAAAGGGATCTCGGAGTACAAATACACAAATCAGTAAAAGTTGCGACACAGGTTAACAAGGCCATAAAAAAAGCAAACCAAGCACTAGGGTTTAGAAGCATAGAAACATAGAAGATAGGAGCAGGAGTAGGCCATTCAATGAGATCATGGCTGATCATCCAAATTCAGTACCCTGTCCCTGCCTTCTCCCCATATCCCTTGATCCCTTTAGCCTTAAGAAATATATCCAACTCTTTCTTGAATATACTTAATGAACTGGCCTCCACTGCCCATTGCGGCAGAGAATTCCACAGGTTCACCTCTCTCTGGGTGAAGAAATTCCTCCTCATTTCAGTCCTAAATGGCTTACCCCTTATCCTTAGACTATGACCCCTGGTTCTGGACTCCCCGGCCATCAGAAACATCCTTCCTGCATCTAGTCTGTCCAGGCCTGACAGAATTTTATAGGTTTCGATGAGATCCCCTCTCAATCTTCTAAACTCCAGTGAGTACAAGCCCAATCGACACAATCTCTCCTCATACGTCATTCCTGCCATCCCAGGTATCAGCCTGGTGAATCTTCGCTGCACTCCTTCCATGGCAAGAACGTCCTTCCTCAGGTAAGGCGACCAAAACTGCGCACAATACTCAAGGTGTGGTCTCACCAAAGCCCTGTACAACTGCAGCAAGACATCCTTGTTCTTGTACTCGAACCCTCTTGCTACGAAGGCCAACATACCATTTACCTTCTTAACCGCCTGCTGCACCTGCATGCTTACCTTCAGCGACTGGTGTACAAGAACACCCAGGTCTCTCTGCACTTCCCCTTCTCCCAATCTATTGCCATTCAAATAATAATCTGCCTTCCTGTTTTTGCCACCAAAGTGGATAACCTCACATTTATCCACATTATAGTGCATTTGCCATGTTTCTGCCCAATCACCCAACCTGTCCAAATCGTGCTGGAGTTTCACGACATCCTCCTCACAGCATACCCTCCCACCCAGCGTTGTGTCATCTGCAAATTTGGAGATATTACATCCAATTCCCTCGTCCAGATCATTAATATATATTGTGAACAGCTGGGGTCCTAGGACCGATCCTTGCGGTACCCCACTAGTCACTGCCTGCCACTCGGAAAATGACCTGTTTATTCCAACTCTTTGCTTTCTGTCCGCCAACCAGTTCTCTATCCAAGTCAATACCTTGCCCCCAATCCCATGTGCCTTAATTTTGCACGCTAATCTCTTATGCGGGACCTTATCGAAAGCCTTCTGAAAGTCCAAATACACCACATCCACTGGTTCTCCCCTATCTATTTTACCAGTTACATCCTCAAAAAATTCCAGTAGATTAGTCAAGCATGATTTACCTTTTGTAAATCCATGTTGACTTTGTCTGATCCAGTCACTGCTTTCCAAGTGCTCTATTACATCTTTTATAATGGACTCTAGCATTTTCCCCACTACCGATGTCAAGCTTACCGGTCTATAATTCCCCGCCTATTCTCTACCACCTTTTTTGAATAGTGGGGTAACATTAGCTACCCGCCAATCCATGGGTACCGTTCCAGAGTCTATCGAGTTCTGGAAGATGACCAGCAATGCATCTACTATTTCTAGGGCCACTTCCTTAAGCACCCTGGGATGTAGATTATCAGGCCCTGGGGGTTTATCGGCCTTCAGTCCCATCAATTTTCCTAACACCATTTCCCTACAAATACTGATTTCTTTCAGTTCCACCCTTTCATCAGACCCTATGTTCCACGGCATCTCTGGGAGGTTATTTGTGTCCTCCTTTGTGAAGGCAGAACCAAAATATGTATTTAGTTGGTCTGCCATTTCTTTGTTCCCCATTATAAATTCCCCCGATTCTGACTGCAAGGGACCTACGCTTGACTTCACCAATCTTTTTCTCTTCACATATCTATAAAAGCTTTTACAGTCAGTTTTTATGTTCCCTGCAAGCTTACTCTCATATTCTATTTTCCCTTTCTTAATTAATCCCTTTGTCCTCCTTTGTTGAATCCTAAACTGCTCCCAATCCTCAGGATTATTGCTTTTTCTGGCCAATTTATATGCCCTCTCCTTGGACCTTATGCTATCCCTAATTTCCCTTGTTAGCCACGGTTGGGTCACCTTTTTTGTTTTATTTTTATGCCAAACTGGGGTGAACAAATTCTGTAGTTCATCCATTTGGTCTTTGAATGTTTGCCATTGCCTATCCACCGTCAACCTTTTGAGTGACATTCCCCAATCAATCCTACCCAACTCGCTCCTCAGACCATCGTAGTTTCCTTTATTTAAATTGAGGACCCTAGTCTCTGAGTCAACTACTTCATTCTCCATCTTAATGAAGAACTCGATCATATTATGATCGCTCCGACCCAAGGGGCCTCGTACAACAAGATTGCTAATTAATCCTTTCTCGTTACATAATACCCAGTCTAAGATGGCCTGATCTCTGGTTGGTTCCTCGACATATTGGTCCAGGAAACCATCCCGTAAACACTCCAGGAATTCCTCCTCCACAGTATTGTTACTCATTTGGTTGGCCCAATCTATATGTAGATTAAAGTCACCCATGATGACTGCTGTGCCCTTATTGCACGCTTCTTTAATTTCTCTTTTAATGCCATCCCCAACCTCCGCCTTACTGTTTGGCGGTCTATAAACCACTCCCACTAACGTTTTTTTCCCCTTAGTATTTCTCAATTCTACCCATACAGATTCCACCTCATCAGAGCTAATATCCTTCATTACAATTGTGTTAATCCCTTCTTTAACCAGTAATGCTACCCCACCTCCCTTTCCTTTTTGCCTATCTTTCCTGAATATCGAATACCCATGGATGTTGAGTTCCCAGTCCTGGCCTTCCTTGAGCCACGTTTCTGTAATCCCAACCAAATCGTATTTGTTTACTTCTTTTTGCACAGCCAATTCATCCACCTTATTACAAATGCTCCTCGCATTAAGACACAAAGCCTTCAGGCTTGTTTTTTTAACGCTCTTAGACCTATTAGAATTATTATTTACTGTGGCCATGTTTGATTTAAACCGTTGATTTCTCTGACTGCCACTTTTGTTTTTCTCCTTCCTATCTTTTGCTTTTATCCTTGTTTCCCTTTCCTCTGTCTCCCTGCTCAGGTTCCCAACCCCCTGCCATTTTAGTTTAAACCCTCCCCCACAGCACTAGCAAACACTCTCCCTAGGACATTGGTTCCAGCCCTGCCCAGGTGCAAACCATCCAGTTTGAACTGGTCCCACCTCCCCCAGAACCGGTTCCAATGTTCCAGGAACTTGAATCCCTCCCCCCTGGCACCATTCCTCTAGCCACGTATTCATCTGAAGTATCCTTCTATTTCTACTCTGACTAGCACGTGGCACTGGTAGCAATCCTGAGATTACTACCTTTGAGGTCCTGTTTTTTAATTTATCTCCTAACTCCCTATATTCCGCTTTTAGGACCTCATCCCGCTTTTTACCTATATCGTTGGTGCCTATATTTCTAGAGGGATAGAATTGAAAAGTAGTGAAGTTATGCTAAACTTGTATCGAACCTTGGTTAGACCACACTTGGAGTACTGCATACAACTCTGGTCGCCATATTATAAAAAGGATATAGAGGCACTGGAGGAGGTGCAGAGAAGATTTACAAGGATGATACCAGAAATGCAAGGGTATACCGTAAAAAGAGAAGGCTGAGGGGGTGACCTAATAGAGGAATTTCAAATTATGAAAGGTTTTGATAAGAGTAGATAGAGAGAGTGTTGCCACTTGTGGAGAAGAGCAAAACTAGAGGCCATCAATATAAGATTGTCACCAAGAAATAGGAAATTCAGAAGAAACTTCTTTACTCAGAGTGGTGAGAATGTGGAATTTGCTACCACAGAAAGTAGTTGAAGCGAATAGTATAGATGCATTTAAGGGGAGGCTAGACAAGCAAATGAGGGAGAAGGGAATAGAGGGTTATGCTGATAGAGTTAGATGAGGACAGACAGGAGGCTCGAGTGGAGCATGAACGCTGGCATGGACTGGTTAGGCCGAATGGCCTGTTTCTGTGCCGTATATCCTATGTAAAAAAAACCTCGATTAGATTCCAGCTTCAAACTCACTCCCAAGTATAGTCATTCTGCATATAAACCATTGCAACCCCTCGATTAGATTCCAACTCACTCCCGAATATCCATTATTCTATATATAAACCACCTTTACTCCTCGATTAGATTCCATCTTATAACTCATTCCTGGTTATCGGTTATTCTACATATAAATCATGTGAACCTCTGGACTAGATTTCACTCTGCAACTTGCTTCCGTTATTCTCGAATTGAACAGTGCCTTTTCATACTGTCAAGGATAAACTGTGTGCTTCCAAGTCTATTGTCATTAATTATAAATAAAATAAATATGTCTAGTAGCCAAAAGAAACATTAAAAATTGCTGACGCAAAACAGGGACCATGTCCCTTGTCGGAACTGCAGCGTTCACAATTTATGTTCAGTGTCAAGTCAGACACATTAATTTTTCAGTGCTGATCGTAAACCGGTCTGGAACAAAATAACGGTGCCACTTGTAATGCCTGATGGGAATGGCTTGAAAGGTACTATTCTTACTGGCAGCGTTATATGAAGTGTCGCTGTGTCCACTAAGCACTTGCATACACGTACCATCTCTCTACTTCAAGGCATTGCGTACCCACTTGATTTGTTCTTGTGGAGAGTACAGTGAGCCCACAGGAGTTTTAGAACTGGACGATAAATGGATTCATATCTAGCAGTTATTGGGGGAGGGCTTCGAGCGACCCATTTTGGGTTATTAATTAGTAATTTTAGAAATATTTCCTGTTAGGTGCATACATTGGTCAGTTAAGCTACGAGGACAATGCAGCAGAGACAGTGAAGGAGTGGTAGAAAGCTATTTCTCAAATCACACTTAAGGCATGTACCGAAATGTTCAACATTGACAGTAGGAAGTGAAGCACTTTCCATGAGGCTCCTCTGGGTTGACGTGGGTGAGTGATCAGGGGTCTGGGAGAAAGATGGAGGTCTTTAAATTCATACATCCTTAGGAGGAAGTAGTTAACACCCACAGCACTTACATCCTCCTCCATGAATGCTGACTCTGCAAACTTAGGTGATTCTCAAAATCAGTAAGAACATTATAATTAGAACTTTTATTCATCAGGGTCATTTCAACATAAAATATAACTTTTCTCTTAAATGCAATGGCTGAAAATATTTATAACGCTGACAAATGGGCAATTTCAAGCACAGAAAAATCTACTTATTTTATTATCACTTTATTGCAGAATACACAACAGCATCAGGAGATTCGCAGGGACGAAGTGTTGGTTGTGAGCCACGAGGGCATTGTTTACTTGCTCGCTTTGTTCTGTGGCGGGTCCACTGAGCCCAAAGGGGTTTTACAACTTGACAATAGATGGATTTGTGCGTAGCAACCAGTTGGGGACTGCGGCCCATTTTGGGTTTTTGAACAGGCGCTTTTGGAAATCATTCTTGTTAGGTGCACACATAAGCAGTCAATGCCCGCATGCAACAAGAGCTGGACGACGTTCAGGCTTGGGCTGATAAGTGGCAGGTAACATTCACGCCACACAAGTGCCAGGCAATGACCATCTCCAACAAGCGAGAGCCTAACCACCGCCCCTTGACATTCAACGGCATTGCCATCACCGAATCCCCCACCATCAACATCCTGGGGGTCACCATTGACCAGAAACTTAACTGGACCAGCCACATAAATACCGTGGCAACAAGAGCAGATCAGAGGCTAGGTATTCTGCCGCGAGTGTCTCCACCTGACTCACCAAAGCCTTTCCACCATCTACAAGGCACAAGTAAGGAGTGTGATGGAATACTCTCCACTTGCCTGGATGAGTGCAGCTCCAACAACACTCGAGAAGCTCAACACCATCCAGGGCAAAGCAGCCCGTTTGATTGGCACCCCATCCACCACCTTAAACATTCACTCCCTCCACCACTGGCATTCTGTGGCTGCAGTGTGTACCATCTACAAGAAGCACTGCAACAACTCGCCAAGGCTTCTTCAGCAGCACCTCCCAAACCCGCGACCTCTTCCACCTAAAAGGACAAGGGCAGCAGGCGCATGGGAACACCACCACCTCCAAGTTCCACACCATCCTGACTTGGAAGTATATCGCCGATCCTTCATCGTCGCTGGGTCAAAATCCTGGAACTCCCTCCCTAACAGCGCTGTGGGAGTACCTTCACCACACGGACTGCAGCGGTTCAAGGCGGCGGCTCACCACCACCTTCTCAAGGGCAATTAGGGATGGGCAATAAATGCCGGCCTTGCCAGCGATGCCCACATCCCATAAATGAAAAAAAAATTCACAGCCTGTTGAACTGGGCAGGATCACTGGGTTGTCACCTTTTGTTTTCCTACATCCTAGTCTTAACAAGGGTGCAAGGGTCAGCAAGTATCCAGTGTTTCAAATCCTGTGCGTGTTTGACAACCTGATGGCAGTGTGATGCAAACATATTCGATTTTCTTTGTTCCTGGTTGAATGTCAAAGGAGATAGAAAGTAGCAAAGAAATGGAGATACCGACTGGATTAAGGTTGGGTAAAGAAGCAGGGGAGGTAAGACAGCTTGTGAAGTTACCCATGACATTACAATAATGAACAGATTCCAGGTACTGTGCAACACTGCAGAAGAGAGAGAGAGTCTGGAATGAAAATGCAGCTCAAATACCAGAGAGGACAGCTTGGTTAAAAACAGTTTGCAGTTCACAGAGACACTGATTGTTCAGGATTCTTTGCTCAAGAAAGTAGATAGTCATTTGACCAAGTTTTGAGTCACCAATCCCGATATCTCCTTTTTTGGCTCAGTGTCAATTTTTGGCAGATTACGTTCCTGTGAAGCGGCTTGCGACGTTTTACTACATGAATGCAAGTTGCTGTAATCATGTGTGTACTAAAGACAAGTACTACCGGATGGTGAGCGGTCTATCTGGAGCTAGAGCAGTACACACTGAGGAGAGGTTAGGATGGATGCTGAAGAGGATGGAATGGAGCCCTGTGGGGTAGACAATGTAGAAATAATGGAGGCGCTTTAAACGGCCACATCCATGAGAACAGCCTCAAAGCCCAAAGATAGCGGATGCAACGCAGCGTTTCCTGGATTCATTCCAACGTTCGGGAAGAGAGGAGTTTGCCAATAAAACCGAGGTTGTAAACGAGGGGCTGGCAACCCTGGTGTCAAAACCACAATGCTATCTTCAGAAGTAACTGCAAAGGGAGCAAGGATGCACAACCAAACACGGAAACCATAACGTGCTGCCAATCGAAACACTGAATGTTCAACAAGCACCAAGTTTAAAGAGTTCACATTAAATCCAGGTGATAAAGTCAAGTATGAAACAATCTAATGTGGGTTTTTGCACCTTTTAAGTGGTTTATCTGCATTACAGTCTCGCCCACCAAGAGCCCTCTCAAAAAGTACAAAGTGCCAGCTGCTGGAAATACATGGTAGTCAGTCAGCATCTGAGAGGCGAGAGGGCAGGGGGGTAACGTTTCAGGTGGCACTCTGTCCATTCTATGAAGAGTCCCTATCCGAGGACAGTGGAAATCTGGAACACTCTCCACCAAAAGGCTGTTGAGGCTGGGGGTTAATCGAAAATCTCAAAACTGAGGCCGACAGATTTTTGTTAGGCAAGGGTATCAAGGGATATGGAACTACGGCAGGTAAATGGAGTTGAGGTACTGATCAGCCATGATCTAATTAAATGGCAAAACAGGCTCGAGGGGCTTGAATGCCCCCTGCTCCTATTTTCCTAAATATTAACCTGTGTTTTTGTCTCTTTCACGCGATGACAGACCTGCTGAGTATTTTTACCATTTTGTTTTTATTTCAAATTTCCACCATTTTTTTTTTTTTTTTTTTTTTTTAAGTCTATTGTTACGAGGCATCAACATCCTTTTGTTTTCTTCTGTTGATTTGTAAGTTTGCATTTAAATTTAGAGGTCTGACAACAACATTTAGTATTCACCTGAAAAGGTTACTGAGGTTGACTGTGTAAGGGCTAAATTAACATCAGTGGCGATACCATCAAAAACCCAAAGATGCTTCAGCATCGAGTGCAAGTCAGCTCCCTCACCGTGTCAGGCTTACTGACCTTTCCGACTCCCAGAATGTCAAGAGAACAAGATTAAAAAACCTCAACCAAGACTGGCGATACATTTTTATTTAAATATGGAATGGGCTCTGAGCCAAGTCAGGCTGTGCAGTCAATTAACCTCTTCAAAAAGAGGGAGAGGTGGATAAAAGGAAAATATATATCACTCTCTTAAAAAAGAGAATAGACAGGTCAATTGTTTCAAGTGCAGACCCTTTCTCAGATGTCTGGGATTCACTGAATGGTCTCAAACTAAAATATTAACCCGTCCCTCCCTTTTGAGATGCTGGTGGGACCTGCTGTATTTCCAGAAGATTCTGCAGATTTTCAGTATTTTGCAGTTTTTTTAAAAATCTGGTCTGGATCAATAACTGTCTCACAATGGGACTGTACTTTACGAGTCAAGGTGACTGAACACTACACGGATCACAACCACTTGTGCTGCCTGGTTATTGAAATTCTTAGAATCTTACAGCGCAGAAGGAGGTCATTCGGGCCATTGTGTCTGCTCTTTGAAAGAGCTCTCCAATTAGTCCCGCTCCCCTGCTCTTTCCCCACAGCCCTGCAAACTTTTCCTTTTCATGTATTTATCCAATTCTCTTTTGAAAGTTACTATTGAATCTGTAATGTATGTACCTCTAAGGGGAGAACTACTTTTTACAGCTCCTGTATACTGTAGTACCGGCAGTGACCACACCTGTATATAAACCCTGAGTAGTGATCTGTACAATTAGTTCTAGAGTAACCCTCATTCAGTAAACACCTGTTGATCGTTCCCTGCAGTCTTTTGTCTGATTATTGAAGGACACAACATTAAGATACACGGATCTAACATTGGCGACGACGCAGATTCGAACCTACCTGCAACTCTGCATCACCTCCCAGGGATTCGCTCCTGGAGAACAGTGGAAGGAGGTCGAGTCCAGAAGCACGGGCGTCGACCACGGGCAACCGCCCAGTCATCCAGCGGAGATTTGAGCATCGCAGGGGAGGCTGTCGAGAGCCAGGCTTGGCTTTCCAGTCACGGTGGTCCAGCGAAACGGGCTGGCAACAGGTACTGCGCAGACCCTTCCCGGACAGCGGCGGCTAGAGCCGACCGAGCGGCACAGAAAAAGGCCGAGCATCGTCGACGGGGGAAAGAGAGAGGGCAGAGCGCACAGGGCGCAGCCGGTGTTCAGGACCGAGCGGCGTCAACGGGGAGAGAGACGAGAGAGCAGAGCACAGCCAGTGTTCAAGGGCCGAGCAGCGTCAACGGGGGAGAGCCGAGAGAGAGCAGAGCGCAGCCGGTGTTCAAGGGCCGAGCAGCGTCAACGGGGTAGAGAGGCGCGCAGGAAAACGCAAGGCGCTGCCATTGCCACGAGGACCGCAGAAAAAGGCATTGGCAGCAGCGCAGGAGCAGTGCACGAAACCCACAGGGCGTCGCCATTTGCCACGAGGACCGCCGAGAGCGGCGTTGGCAGCAGCGCGGGATACGCCATTTTAAGCCGCAGCAGGGAAGGAAAGCGCAGGAGACGCCATTTTAAGCCGCAGCGGGGAAGAAAGGAAAGCGCGGGAGACGCCATTTTAAGCCGCAGCGGGGAAGAAAGGAAAGCGCGGGAGACGCCATTTTAAGCCAGTCTAACCACACCCAAAAATGCCGAAGAGTGGCAGTATCACAGCGTTCGGCAATGAAGTCGAAGATTGGACGACATATGTCGAACGCATAGAAGTATACTGCAAGGCGAATGAAGTGCCAGATGACAAGAAAGCGCTGGTATTGTTGAATTCAATGGGTGCAAAAACATATGGCTTACTACGAAACCTAGTAACCCCAGAGAAGCCAGTAGAAAAGGATTTTGAAAACATAGTGTCAATCCTACAGGACCACTTAAACCCCACACCGCTGCTGATAGCAGAAAGATTTAAGTTTCACAAAAGGAACCAGCATAAAGATGAAAGTAACGCTGAGTATTTAACGGAACTGCGCAAGCTATCGAAACACTGCCAGTTTGGAATGGGACTAGCAGATACTTTAAGGGACAAGTTTGTGTGTGGGCTTCAAAGTGAAGGAACCCAGAAACGGCTTCTATCAGAAAAGGATCTTACGCTGGACAAGGCTTTCAGCATTGCAGTAGCACACGAAGCAGCAGCACAGGGCGCTGCAGAGATACAACGGAGACCGCAAGAATATGGCACAAATGAAATGTCATACGGAACAGTGAAGTGCTATCGCTGCGGCAGAACAACACACGACCATAATGATTGCTGGTTCAAGGACAAAGTGTGCAGACAGTGTGGAAAAGTAGGACACATAGCAAGAGTCTGCAGGTCAGGAAAGAAAACCAGCAGCAAGAAATCTCCACAGGAGAAATACAAGAAGGTACATAAGGTGACGGAGAGTAGTTCAGACGAACAGAAAAGTGATACAGACTCCGGAAGCAAGGAGCTGGGTTGTCTGAAACTACATAATGTGATCAAAACGGAGGATCACCAAACTATCTGGGTCACGCTCAAGATAGCAGGAGTCCAAGTGAAAATGGAATTGGACACAGGATCAGCCCTAACGGTCATAAACCGAAGGGACTACAAGCGGCTATTCTCACATATACCCTTGAGAGATACAAAGATTGTCTTGAAGACGTACACGGGGCAAAAAGTCTACCCCAAAGGAAAAATAAGGGTGAACGTTATATATAACGGCAAGGAAACACCAAAAATGGACCTATATGTATTGCCAGATGGAGGGCCACCTCTACTAGGACGTGAATGGATCCAGAAGATACAGCTAGATTGGCATTCCATACAAGCACTGACTGTAGATGCCAAAAAGGATGACGACGTCACACCTGGACGACTGTCAAAAATGCTAACTGACGCACAAGAAGTGTTCCAGCAGGGACTCGGAACACTAAAAGACATAACAGCGACGATCAAAATAGAGGAAAATGCAAGCCCCAAGTTTTTAAGGCCAGACCGGTGCCTTATGCGATCCGCCCAGCCGTCGAAGCAGAGCTGGAAGGTTTGGAACGTTCAGGAGTACTGTCCAAAGTGGACTGGAGCGAGTGGGCTACACCCATCGTTCCTGTAATGAAGAGGTCGTTGACTAATACGCCTGGGGAACCAAAGAAGGTTCGCATCTGTGGGGACTTTAAGGTGACAGTGAACCCAGTCCTTCACACTGTACAATATCCACTTCCGCAGATTGAAGATATTTTCGCCTCGCTATCTGGAGGGAAACGCTTCACTAAGATTGATCTGGCCCAGGCGTACCTGCAAATGGAGGTAGAAGAAGCCTCGAAACAGTACCTCACGATCAACACTCAAAGGTCTCTACCAATACAACCGGCTGGTGTTCGGGATAGCATCAGCTCCGGCTATTTGGCAAAGGGCAATGGAACAAGTCCTGCAAGGGATTCCAGGGACCCAGTGTTATTTGGACGACATCCTGGTCACGGGCGAAAATGACAGTGATCACCTCGCCAACCTGGAGCAGGTGCTCACTAGATTGAAGGAATATGGGCTCCGAGCTAATCGCCACAAATGCGAGTTTTTCCAGAAGCAGATCTCGTATTGTGGCCACGTTATTGATAAAGAGGGGTTACATAAGTCCCCTGAAAAGATTGAGGCAGTAGTCAAGGCTCCAGCACCAGAAAATGTGTCACAACTGAGGTCGTTCCTCGGGCTGGTGAACTACTACCATAAGTTCTTGCCGAATTTGTCTACCGTACTGCACCCACTGAACACCCTACTGCAAACGGGGGTACCATGGAAGTGGAGTGACGAATGTAAACGAGCTTTCCAGAAGAGCAAAGCATTGATCACATCAAAAGAGGTGTTGGCTCATTTCAACCCAGCACTACCAATTCGGTTGGCGTGTGATGCATCACCCTATGGCATTGGAGCGGTGCTGTCGCACAAATTCCCGGACGGCTCAGAGAGGCCAGTCGCCTTTGCGTCTCGGTCACTAACCTCAGCCGAGCGTAACTACGCCCAGATTGACAGGGAGGCCCTCAGCCTAGTGTGGGGAGTGAAAAAGTTCAATCACTATCTGCACGGGCAGAAGTTCACCTTGCTGACTGACCACCAACCACTTGTCTCCATCTTTAATCCAAAGAAGGGCGTTCCGGTGATGACTGTGCAACGGCTACAAAGATGGTCCCTTTTTCTAGGGGCGCGCCAATATGAAAGCGAGTACAAGGGCACGAAACAGCATGGAAACGCTGATGGGCTATCACACCTGCCACTGCCTACTGCGGAGGAAGCACCAGCAGTGGATCCTGTCGAAATATTTCATTCGACTATAATTGAATGCTTGCCAGTAACTAATGCTGGTATAGAGAAGGAGACCCGAAATGACCCGACACTGTCTCGGGTATATGATTTGACGGTGAAGGGATGGCCAGCACATGGCGACTCACTGTTGCCAGCATTCTCATCCAGAAGAGAACGGCTGTCAGTATGCCAGGGGACAGTGATGTGTGGATCCCGAGTGGTAATTCCACCCAAGTTAAGGGAGAGAGTGCTCAATGAGCTTCACGAAGGTCATCTGGGAGGGGTGAAAATGAAAAGCCTTGCTGGGGCTTGTGTGGTGGCCGGGGATCGATCAGCAAATCGAGGACCTGACAAAGAGCTGCTCAGGGTGCCAGAAGGTCCAAAATGCACCACCACATGCCCCTCTACACCCATGGGAGTGGCCCTCATCCCCATGGCAACGGGTGCATATTGATTTTGCTGGTCCATTCATGAACTCAATGTTTTTAATAGCCGTGGATGCGCACTCGAATTGGCCCGAGGTGATCAAAATGTCCTCCACCACCACGGAGAAAACTATTGCAGTCCTACGGACCATTTTGCCAGGAACGGCTTGCCAGAGCAGATTGCTCTGATAACGGACCACAGTTTGTGTCCGAAGATTTATGAAGAGGAACGGGGTCAGGCATTACACATCCGCCCCATATCATCCAGCCACAAATGGATTGGCTGAGAGGTTCGTACAAACCTTTAAAAAACCAGTAAAGGCCATGTGCGATGACGACATTCCACTGCAGCATAAGGTGGACAATTTCCTGTTAGCCTACAGAAATGCGACACATGCAGTCACCAACCAGGCCCCGGCCATGATGTCCTTTAACCGAAGGTTGAGATCTCGTCTGGATTTGCTCAGACCAAATGTACGAAGAGATGTTGAGAGTAAGCAATTCCAGCACATCAATGAGAAGCCGACAAGGAGCTTCAATGTAGGGCAACCAGTCTTGGCCCGCGACTACCAAACAGAGAAATGGCAACCAGGAACGATATGCACACGGCAGGGGCCACTAATGTACACAGTGGATGTTGGGGAGAACATTGCGAGGCGCCATGCTGACCAGATCCTAGAGTCACCGGAACCAGTCAACCCCATGTCTCGGCCATGCGTACCTGGTGAGGAACCCGACGTACAGGTCGCATCTACCTCAGAAACAGTAGCATCGGAAGCTGATGAACCAACCGACGACAGGGGGCCAGAGTCGCCTCCGCACCAAGAGCAAGACACTCGGGAAAGGCGCTATCCAGAAAGGATCAGGAAGCCTCCCCAAAGACTGAATTTATAAATAGACTATTTTCAGCTAATGTTGCATGTTAAAAGTGTTAATTGTAATTAGTTTGATATTTAATTGTTAAATGAGTGTTATGGTACTGTTAATCTAAAAGGGGAGGAATTGTAATGTATGTACCTTTAAGGGGAGAACTACTTTTTACAGCTCCTGTATACTGTAGTACTGGCAGTGACTACACCTGTATATAAACCCTGAGTAGTGATCTGTACAATTAGTTCTAGAGTAACCCTCATTCAGTAAACACCTGTTGATCGTTCCCTGCAGTCTTTTGTCTGATTATTGAAGGACACAACATTAAGATACACGGATCTAACAGAATCTGCTTCCACTACCCTTTCAGACAATACAATCCAGATCATAACAACTCGCTGCGTAAAAAAAATTCTCATCTCCCACCCGATTCTTTTGCTAATTATCTTAAACATGTTTTCTCGGGTCATCGACCTTCCTGCCAGTGGAAACAGTTTCTCCCTGTCTATTCTATCAAAATCCCTCATCATTTTGAACACCTCTATTAAATCTTCCCTTAAACTGTCATCAGTGAAAGCAAATCGCAGGGTCGCGTATCAGGGGCTGTAACATTACTGAACACGCTGGGGATTTTTTTAGCTTTGTGGGTGAAGTAAAAATTTTGTACAAGTTTCTCACCGAAGATTATGCGAGTCAGATTATGGTCGATGATGCGGGAAATTGCATGCGATTATTGGGGGCTACAAGCTCGATGGGTCGAATGGGTATTTCCGATTGCGAATTTCTCTTACTTCAGCAGCCACTCAGTGAAAATATTAGAGGGCAGATAGGGAAGCAGGCCCGAGAGGTAAAGGCACCATTCAGGGTCACCTTCACCCAAAAGGCTCCAAGTTCAATTCCCTGTCTGCACAGAGTCAGCTCACTGCAGCACTACAGTTGACCTCAGCATCCCTGAGCTGGGCCGGGGGAAGGGGGGGGGGGGGGGTGGGGGCGGGTACTGGGGAACTGGCTTCCTACTCCAGGCTGCTACGCCACTGACTCCTGCAGTAATGTGGGCACGTGCAGACATCTGGGGAAGACAAGATCAGGTGTGATGGCCTCTCCGGTTGAATAGCCCGACCACATTCACCGTCGAGCTCAGGCAGGAAGATTGCTAACTTGAACAAGATCAGCTGTGGGATCACAAGCCAGCAACAGTCGGCGGTGTGAGGGAAGGGGGTGGTGCGGTGAGGGTGTTAATTCTTTTTTTTTTTTTTAAATTGGCTGATACAGAACAAAACAAAAAGGGCAAGCAATCATAATTCTTGACAGTAGTTTGATTTATTTTAAAAAGGGTTCGAGAGCAAGTCATTCGCTCTAAATATAGTTTTAAGTGGACGGTGGTATTGATTCTAACTAAGTTCTGGATTAAAGATCCTACAAAGAAAACAGAGCTCCTGCCGCAGAGCTACAGAAAGGAGCGACAATGAAAAACATCTCACTCCTCTTGGCCTAAAATTGATGAAAGTGCGAGCGAGGTGTGGGCAAATGAAATAACACCGAGACCGGGTTTCCCCTGCAGGCACGGCTGGCTGCATTTCACCGCGTGTGAGTCACCGCAGACATCGTCCAGTAAATCCTGATGCAGCAATCGATCTCAAAACGTCAGCGTGTTCTATGTGCCAGCAGTGGCCATGCACTATTGCAAGAGCGGAGTGAGAGAAATGTGCAACTGCCGGGACTCTGATCTATATTTGCCGCAGTTTGACAGTAGAAACTTTGAGAAAGTTCTGTTTTAATAATCTCCTCGCATGGGGTGTATACAGAGCTTGGGTGGGAGAAGCGGGGGGAATAAAGTCCATGATAGAGGTAGTCATGCACAAACTGCGGAACGAGTGGGTTTAATAAGCCAAATGCTCGTTCCAAATTTTCTTCTATTCGAACTGTACTCTGACTGGTGTCGTCCCCTGCCCCCCCCCACTCCACTCCACTCCAGCAGAACATGCACTGACTCAAGGAGGGGTACACGGTTGCAGCTGCAGTGAGAGAAGATCCAGTTTCAGTGTTGAAAGGTAACCGGGGGCAGAACAGGACAGCCCTATTGCATCTCAGAACCTTGCAAACATCAACGGCAGCCACCTGATCGCTTGGGGGGTGGGAGGGGGGCGGGGCGGTGGGGCAGAAGAAACATTCCTGACCAACTCGCTGGTCAGGACAATGCAATAAATAAGTAGTTCTTTAATGTTAAACAAAAAACTCAATAAGCAATAAACCTCGTATAGGTACAACATTAGAACGGAGTACTGAGGAAACCAGGCCTCTAACCCCAGCTGCCACTGTTTTCTCCTCCTCCTGTCACTGGATGCCCCAATGGGTTGTTAACTCTCCAGAGTTCCTGTTGCTCCAGAGACCCTTCATTTATGTACAGCTATTGCAAACTTTAGGTTATTTGTAAATTTTACAAAGTTGCTGTAAATAAATTCAAAAGGGATCGACAGAGGTTCAGGATTTGATCTGAACAGGTGACAGCGGGCGATTCATTGTGTGTTCTTTAGGGATTGTTTTGCTCTGAAACCTTGATGATCATGCGCCCGATTACTCATTATCTCCAACAGCAGCAGGTGCTGAGCCACTGGACATTGCCTCCCTCCAAACTATATATTAACTCTCAGGAAATGCAAATTGATCTTGCAGTTTCTTTTAAAAGATTTAATGAAAATAACAGGACACAAAGGGCCAATCATAGTCTCACCCCGAGCCTCTCCTGTGGGAATCATGACTACCTTTAGTTTTCCCATTTCTTTTTTTTTTTTTTTTTAAAGTCCACTTCTCTATATTCCACACCCCACTTGTGATATAATTATGTTTGAAACACTTGCTAGCTATTGCAGAAACCCAGTGTGTAAATCAGCCCCCGCTTTACGATTTATATCTCAGTACAACCCCCAGGTACACCAGTGTATAAGTCACCTTTGCTGAATTGAGATTTAATCAACTGGATCACAACCATCTCCAAACTTAAATCTGATGTGAAGATCTGAACACACAACTGCAGTGGTGTTTGGCCGACATGCTCGGCCATGCACTTGCTTTACGTGCGGGAAGAGTCTGGGAAACAGAAAATAGCAGAAGTATTTCTAACTATTACACTGGGCACTGGCATCTGCAAAGTGGATGTTCCGTGCTCCCAAACAGGACCTCGGTGCTCAGGTCAGTGCTTCTGCAAGTGTCTCATTGCAACACGAGCAGTCACAAAGTTACATACAATCTGTTCCCAAGATCTGTCGCAAGCCTCTGCCCAAACGGCTGGCGTGCTTAATGGGGACTATGAAAAGGAACACGCCCTGCAGTAACCTTATCGTGGAGTAACCCCTCTAAAGGCGAACATAGGTAGATTTTTTCCATTCCCATTATTATGGGGTCTTAGTGCATGCAAGACTATTTCATACCGACAGAACAACAGTCATTACTCACAAAGCAGGTTGAACCTCATCACTTAAATAAAAAGGTAAGTTTTGTACCTATTTCCAAACTGTGCGCGAGAACATCGCCACCTCTGCTCGCTTTCTCAAAATGATCTTCGTCCACCCCTGAGATGGTGTGCTGCCGCTTGACCACTTTGCTGGGACTGGACACGGAGATGCTGGACAGGGACACTAAAGGGATGGCCTGGCTCACCTGCAGCAAATGAAATATTTACCGGAAACACATTTAATGCACCATCCACAGATTCACATTAGAGATATTCCTCTATACACATGCTATGAAAGGTCTGCAAGGCGATAGAGCAGAAGACATCAAACCTTGATCCTCAGTTTCCAGAATGTGTAGGTTGTGGGCTCCTGGAAACCAGTATCTAGGGCCTAATTTTAGAAGCTTACTCTATTAGCTGGTAAGTGAATAGAATGAGGGAAATTAGGATATTTCCTCATCAGGAATTTCAGGAAACTTCATCATATAGAAATCTTTATCCAATATTTTTCCAAAGATTGGCTGTGTCAAATTCTTAGCTTTTACTGTAGTTGGGTGACTTAATGGAGCGGATGATGACCTTCCACCTCTAAACCTCGAGACAGAATCTATGCCAGGCCGATGGAATGATCGTCTCCTCTCTCTGCTGACTGTGAAGTTCCTAACAAAATGAGTTTGGGCAGCATCAATGCAGATCCCAATGGACCAATAACAATTCATAATTCAACATTTAATCGGTATTAATTTAGGTGTTCACAAAGATGGCGGATGTAAGAATAGAATAGAATTGCCACGCTGGTGAAGTCGTGGACACTCTTCTGGGGTTGGTGCTGAAGCTCGTTGCCTTTACTCTTGCCCTACCAAGTTTCTTTGAAATTGGAAAGTGTTTAAAAGCTGTACGTTAGCAGCTTACTTGTTACACACAACTTCTGTGGGGACAAACAATAAACAAACGTGTATCTGTGACTCTCAGAAACCACTTAAATGTTTTCTGCCTCAAAGTCACGCAAAGACCAACGGTAGAAGGAAGTGTCTGCTTGGCTCCAGTCCCGCCCGCCCTTGGCTCCAGTCCCGCCCGCCCTTGGCTCCAGTCCCGCCCGCCCTTGGCTCCAGTCCCGCCCGCCCTTGGCTCCAGTCCCGCCCGCCCTTGGCTCCAGTCCCGCCCGCCCTTGGCTCCAGTCCCGCCCGCCCTTGGCTCCAGTCCCGCCCGCCCTTGGCTCCAGTCCCGCCCGCCCTTGGCTCCAGTCCCGCCCGCCCTTGGCTCCAGTCCAGCTCACCAAATAATCTGAGTGGTTTTAAATCAGCCTTCAGTCTTGCAATCCAGCTAACCTGAATACAGGAAACTTTCTGGTATCCGGCACTGATGGGACCGAGCTGGTGCCGTCCCATCAAAACTGCCGTAGAAACCAGCGCTAATGTTAAAACATACGGAGCTCAGAGCTCCGTGTGAAGCAACAAACCCTGCAACAGCTTCAAAACAGTCGGCCGCAGCTTGCAAGCGTCTCTGTAGCTAAGCAACAGCTTCAGCTAGACCTTGTAGAGCCAGGACTGGAAAAAAAAAGCAACGAGAAGTAAAAAAAACTTATCTGAACCGACTCCTGAATTTTGCCGGTGGATAGAGCTTTCCGGACATTTAACCTCTGGTTAAACGAAAGTTTCCTGTAGTTGATATTGACAAGCTCCAACACCTATGGAAAAGGGCTGTGCCTTCTTGTGAAATCCTGACACATGGATTGAAATGCTGACATTCAGCATACTACTTTAATCCAGTGTTTCGCAAACTAAGAGTGCACCTCAAGTAGGGTTGCCAACTCTGCATTGGACATAGTCCAGGAGGTTTCATCACATGACCAAAGATGTGCGGGTTAGGTTGATTGGCTATGATAAATTGACCCTTAGTGTTAGGGGGATTAAATACGTGGGGTTACGGGGATAGGGTGGGATATGTGTTGGTGTAGGGGTTACGGGGATCGGGTGGGATATGTGTCGGTGCAGGCTCGATGGGCCGAAATGGCCTCTATCTGCACTGTGGGGTTTCTGTGGTCCTCCCGTCTCCTATCGCCCCGCCCAGTCAAACCCATTTCCCCACCCCCCCCCATCTCCAATAAATTTATAACTATTAAATGAAAGTTCTGAAAGAAAAATGAAAAAAAAAACATTTATTTTAATGCCTTTATGATTTTTCTCCTGGGTTTTCTCACATCAGTGCACAGGAGATTAAACTTTCAGTCCTGGAGAGTTGGCAAGCCTAATCTCAAGGCTGGGACCAAACAGCTTAGCAGTGGGCGTCTGGTGAGCTGGCCAAATTCTTTTTTAAAATCTCGTTTGGATCCCCTTTACACATTCGCTTCGCCCACTGAGGTCAGGAGCGAGGCCGAGGCCTCCCCCCAAATTTCCCTCACTGTTATTATTCAATAATAGGAGCTTGCGAAGGAAAGCTGGAGACGAAACATATACAAGACATATGTCGGGCACATATACAAAAAGAAAATACCGCAGATGCTGGAAATCTGAAATAAAAACAGAAAATGCTGGAGATACTCAGCAGGTCAGGCAGCATCTGTGAAGAGAGGAACAGAGTTAACGTTTCAGGTCAATGACCTTTCGTCAGAACTGGAAAAAAGCAGGAAATGGAACAGATTTTTAAGCAAGTGTAGAGGCTGTGAAAGGGGGGAGGGGATGAAAGAACAAACGGGAAGGTCTGTGATAGGATAGAAGGCGGAAGAGGTTAAGAGACATTGAGAGATATTCAAGGCAAAAGGAGGTGGTAATGGGACAGGTTAAGAAACGAAGGATGGCTCTAGATGAAGTGTAAATTGCGCTGGCAGAATGAAAGACAGCTGCCATGTGGGAGAGAAGAAAAAAAGGCAAAGTGTGGATAAAAATATATATATATATATATATGATAGGGGCCGAGGTTATGATCTGAAATTGCTGAACTCTATGTTGAGTTCATATTCTCCTCTGCAGTGGTTAACACGGCCCTTGACCGTGTCCGTTCTATCTCCCGCACTTCTGCCCTCACCCCACCCCTCCCTCCCGGAACCACGATAGAGTTCCCCTTGTCCTCACCTTTCACCCAACCAGCCTCCACATTCAACGGATCATCCTCCGCCATTTCCGCCACCTCCAACGGGATCCCACCACCAAACGCATCTTCCCCGCACTTCCCCTTTCAGCATTCTGAAGGGACCGCTCCCTCCGCGACACCCTGGTCCACTCCTCTATCACCCCCAACACCCCTTCCCCTTCACCTTCCCGTGCAAGCGCAGGAGATGCAACACCTGCCCTTTTACCTCCCCCCTTCCCACTGTCCAGGGCCCCAAACACCCCTTCCAGGTGAAACAGCGATTTACTTGTACTTCTTGCAATTTAGTATACTGTATTCGCTGCTCACGATGTGGTCTCCTCTACATTGGGGAGACCAAACGCAGATTGGGTGACTGCTTTGCGGAACACCTCCGTTCAGTCCGTAAGGGGGACCCCGAGCTTCCGGTCGCCTGTCACTTTAATTCTCCGCTCCATTCCCACTCAGACCTCACCGTCCTCGGCCTCTTGCACTGTTCCATGGAAGCTCAGCGTAAGCTCGAGGAACAGCACCTCATCTTCCGATTAGGCACTCTACAGCCTTCTGGACTCAACATAGAGTTCAACAATTTCAGATCATAACCTCGGCTCCTATATATATTCTGACAGCGCAATTTACACTTCATCTAGAGCCATCCTTTGTTTCTTAACCTGTCCCATTACCATCTCCTTTTGCCATGAATATCTCTCGATGTCTCTTAACCTCTTCCACCTTCCATCCTATCACAGACCTTCCCTTTTGTTCTTTCACAAAGAAATGGCAGACCAATTAAATACATATCTTTGGTTCTGTCTTCACAAAGGAGGACACAAATAACCTCCCAGAGATGCCGGGGAACATAGGGTCTGATGAAAGGGAGGAACTGAAAGAAATCAGTATTTGTAGGGAAATGGTGTTGGGAAAGTTGACGGGATGAAGGCCGATAAATCCCCAGGGCCTGATAATCTACATCCCAGGGTACTTAAGGAAGTGGCCCTGGAGATAGTAGATGCATTACTGGTCATCTTCCAGAACTCGATAGACTCTGGAACAGTACCCATGGATTGGAGGGTAGCTAATGTTACCCCACTATTCAAAAAAGGGGGTAGAGAAAAAGCGGGGAATTATAGACCGGTAAGCCTGACATCGGTAGTGGGGAAAATGCTAGAGTCCATTATAAAAGATGTAATAGCTGAGCACTTGGAAAGCAGTGACAGGATCGGACAAAGTCAACATGGATTTACAAAAGGTAAATCGTGCTTGACTAATCTACTGGAATTTTTTGAGGATGTAACTGGTAAAATAGATAAGGGAGAACCAGTGGATGTGGTGTATTTGGACTTCCAGAAGGCTTTCGATAAGGTCCCGCCTAAGAGATTAGCTTGTAAAATTAAGGCACATGGGATTGGGGGCAAGGTATTGACTTGGATAGAGAACTGGTTGGCAGATAGAAGGCAAAGAGTTGGAATAAACTGGTCGTTTTCCGAGTGGCAGGCAGTGACTAGTGGGGTACCGCAAGGATCGGTCCTAGGACCCCAGCTGTTCACAATATATATTAATGATCTGGACGAGGGAATTGGATGTAGTATCTCCAAATTTGCAGACGACACAAAGCTGGGTGGGAGGGTATGCTGTGAGGAGGATGTTGTGAAACTCCAGTACGATTTGGACAGGTTGGGTGACTGGGCAGAAACATGGCAAATGCACTGTAATGTGGATAAATGTGAGGTTATCCACTTTGGTGGCAAAAACAGGAAGGCAGATTATTATCTGAATGGCAATAGATTGGGAGAAGGGGAAGTGCAAAGAGACCTGGGTGTTCTTGTGCACCAGTCGCTGAAGGTAAGCATGCAGGTGGTTAAGAAGGCAAATGGTATGTTGGCCTTTGTAGCAAGAGGGTTCGAGTACAGGAACAAGGATGTCTTGCTGCAGTTGCACAGGGCCTTGGTGAGACCGCACCTTGAGTATTGTGTGCAGTTTTGGTCACCTTATCTGAGGAAGGACGTTCTTGCCATGGAAGGAGTGCAGCGAAGATTCACCAGGCTAATACCTGGGATGGCAGGAATGACGTACGAGGAGAGATTGGGTCGATTGGGCTTGTACTCACTGGAGTTTAGAAGGCTGAGAGGGGATCTCATCAAAACCTATAAAATAATGTCAGGCCTGGACAGACTAGATGCAGGAAAGATGTTCCCGATGGCCGGAGAGTCCAGAACCAGGGGTCATAGTCTAAGGATAAGGGGTAAGCCATTTACGACTGAGATGAGGAGGAATTTCTTCACCCAGAGAGTGGTGAACCTGTGGAATTCTCTACCACAGAAGGCAGTGGAGGCCAATTCATTAAATATATTCAAGGAGTTGTTGGATATATTTCTTAAGGCTAAAGGGATATGGGGAGAAGGCAGGAACGGGGTACTGAATTTGGATGATCAGCCATGATCTCATTGAATGGCGGAGCAGGCTCAAGGGGCCGAATGGCCTACTCCTGCTCCTATCTTCTATGTTTCTATGTTTCATCCCCTCCCCCCTTTCCCAGCCCCTACACTTGCTTAAAAATCTGTTCCATTTCCTGCTTTTTTCCCAGTTCTGACAAAAGGTCATTGACCAGAAACGTTAACTCTGTTTCTCTCTTCACAGATGCTGCCTGACCTGCTGAGTTTCTCCAGCATTTTCTGTTTTTATATCGGGCACACATGTCGCTTTAGTGCTGTGCCTTTCTGAGAATCAGAGTCGAGAAGGTTTTAGCCCTGCTCAATTCTGATGGGCAGCAGCTGCCAGTGCTGCATCATCACCGTGAAGTGTTAATCAGATCAGTTATATTAAGGAAATGAAAATTAAATGGAAAAGTTAACATTTCAAGCAGTTTAGGAATTAATGAATTTCTACTTATGATTGATGTGAATTATCTGCATGAAGTACTTTGCCCCCAGATTCTTCTGAACCATGAATCATGCATAATGGTTTCCATCTCATTAAACACATTTATTCCTTCTGTTCCTTCCACCTTCATGAACTGTATTAAACACAATGTGCTGATCCGAGCACTGGATTTAGTTGGTGCAACTGTTAGCAATGTTAGACACTAGATATGGGATCAGTGGGAAGCTGGACTTATAAACTTTTTTTTTATTTTTTTTATAAAAAGTGTTGTGACTGACCACTCGGCATCAAACCGTTTTATCTGGGGTTGGGAGGGGGGGGGGGGGGGGGAAGGAAGGGGTAGGAGTATGTTACTTCAAATTACTTTCTGGGAAATGCTGCTTTAATCAACGAGCTGCCCCCATTCCAAGGCAGACCCTGAACATCCCCCGGGTCTGTCGAAACACCGAGCTGCGGAGTAGTCTGCACCCTTGGTGTCGACCTACCTTTTTCCTTCCATCAGACTCCTGAGGGGCAGCAGCCTGCTTCACTTTACCGTATCTTCGTGCTCCCCATTCCACCTACCTATCCCCCTATAGCTCTTCTCACACCATCAGTGTCTTGTATATATCTTTCATTTCTTTGAATTCTCTCCTCATCATTCCTCCTGCACACATCACTTCTGCCATTTAGCTATTCCCTCCTCTCCACCAGAGCTCATTCTATGTATTTTCCTCTGTCTGTTTTGCTGCTTTTTGCGTTTCCCCTCTTGCTCCGTTCCCATGCTCGGCTCCTTCTAAAATGTTGTTCATCTGCAACATCGTTCAGTTCTGAGGAAGGGTCCATGTGTGAAATGTCAACGGACTCGTGTTTTCTCGACAGAAACTACCTGACCTGCCGAGAGTCTCCAGCGTTTTCTGTTTTTGGGCCAGATTTGCAGCATCTGCAGTATTTTGCTTTTTGTTCACAGTAAGGCAGTTGCCCTCATAAGCAAAGGCACTAATTTACAGTGGCTGAACAGTTCAAATTCAGTTTTTATTGCGTCGAATTCTGTGACTTTTGCTGCTCTTTTGGGGATCAAATTCATCAATCCCATCTATTTTTCCGAACACACTAAATCAGTGGCTTTGCTCAGAAGCTGACAGGACTTTATGAATTATTGGTGCAACTGCACAGTTCTGTTCGCCACAGTACAGAAACGATATTGCAGCTACTGAAAAAATACAGAAGAGAGCAACCAGAATAATTGAGAGGATTGCTTGGATTGAGGAGCAATTATGTAAATTGAGCATGTTCTCAATGGAAAAAGAGACGGTTGCGAACTGATATGATTGCTGTTTTTAGAATTCTAAAGGGACGAGATAATGTAGGCCATGACGAGCTATTTCACCTTGTCCAGAACAGTAGCAGAGGACATGGCCTGCGCGTAAATTCAATGGGCCAGAATTTACTGTAAAAATAACAGTGAGGCTAACGGCGCTCACTGTTATTTCTGCGCAAATCGGTCAGCAACTTTAGGCGAGCGCAGATGGACAGTTAAACGTGAAAATACAAAAGTTGCTGTCCGAGATGTGGCGCTCCTCCATAGGCTGTGCAAAAACAGCACCTCGTCGTCTGGCTCCCCATTCAAACATACCGAGCGGCGTGAAGTTCCTGCACTGACGTCATTGATACGGACTGAACTCGCCACAGAAAGTTAAAGCTTGTCCATTTCAGTCCAAGTATCCTTTTTAACAGCGTGACAAGTCTTAATTACTGCCGAAACACTCTGGCACTGAAAATTAATTATTACAAGTTTGGAGTCGCATTACTTCAGCTTTTTATTGTTGTTGGAGAATTAAAGTAAAAAACCTTGAATTACATTTTTTTTTAAACTTTTTCTTTGTCTCTTTTCTCTCACTCTCTCTCTTTCTCTTAATCCTTTCTTTCTTTCCTTCCCTCTCTATTTCGCTTTCTGTACCTGATTTGACATTGAATTCACTATTCTAATTTACACTACCTGGTTCGGACTCTGCGCTGCTTATTAACATTTCTTCAATCTGATTGGTTATGGAGATACACAGTTGCTTGCCCTGTGCACACAGGTCCCAGATGCCCGGTTTCCATCTCCCACTAACAGCAACTTGCCGTGCAAAAGCTCATGGAAATTAAACGGGCAAGGACAAGTCAAACTAATGGCGGGTGCCGTTCGCTCGCCGGCTCCAGTAAATGCTGTCCCATTACTAATCTGTGGCAATATTATTCCAGTGAGCGAGTGGTCAGTTTATGGAACAGACTCCCCAGGGAGACGGTGGAAGCATTTAGTATTGCTTCATTCAAATGCAAATTAGATTTCAGAAAAACACATTTTGGATGCAGTATGAGAGTTATTTAAAACGTGACATGGCGTGCTTGGGAGGAACAGACGACTTTAGGCTGCTGCTTCTCAAAGCTCTCCACCACTGGGGTTTTCCTCATGTTCTGTCTGGGTGTTGCAGACTAATTGATATAATTTGATTGCTATGATTAGTCAATTACTCCATTATTGGATCATGCGATTGCCAGGACGGTAGAAGGCGAACTAAATGAACCTTGGTCTTTTTTTTGTCTAGCAATTCCTATAACCAATAATCCCCACCAATACTCGTTTGGTTTAGGTAACAGAGTGACACACAAGCACACCAAGTCCCTTCAGTTCCAAATTAAACAATTTACCTCCAAGGACTTTAAGTCACTGGAAACCCATCCTGTTGCCTTAGATGTGACGAGAATGTCTGATGAAATTAAATTTAAAAAACTTGACACTGGTTCATTTTCACTAATCCCAACTCGGAGTTAACAGTCGGTGAAAATAGCTGTTCCAGCATGTGGCACCCTCCTCCAGCTGTGATGTGACTCACGAGGCAACAATACATTACTGGATCTCTAACTTTTAATATGGCAATAAAGATAACTCATGCCAGCTGCACGAGACGCCTGTACCCCAAGGGGGCATATTAATGAAATGTCGTAATAATTAATTTACATTTTAAAGCCGGGTGGCCAAGGGTCATTTATTCATCCTGTTTTTAACCACATACCGAATTGAACAGCTCCTTGGTCAGGCCCAGGTAGTTGTGTAAAGCCAGGAAGGTCACTCTCTGCAAGCGCACCATGATTATCTGAGAAAGAGAGACACAGAGCACGGTTATCCTCAATGCCACATCAGTTTTAGTAGGATTTCATGAGAGTACAGTGGTAAGGTGTGGAACTACGTCCACTTGAACTGTGAAAGGTGCCCAGGGATACAATTACATATTTTATCCTTCCAAACTGGAGTTGTGCCTGGAGAACGAGTTTTGAGCTACATAAAAACTCAAGTGAAATACTGATGGTTACTGGTCTGTCACTGATGGTGGAAGCAATGCAGTGTAGAATTTACAGCACACGAGAAATGTACTAGCACAACATTAAAGTGTACTTTATATTTGCTTAATAAGCTCAGTGACAACAACACTGCGGAGATTTTGCTAATGGCAAGGCATAAGATTATTCCCAGTGTAAAAAAAAATGTACTCTTAGTGGTTAATGGTAATTTCACTGCCAACTCCATTGGCTGAAACAACATTCAGTGGTCATGAGCGAGATGTGGTGCCCCAGTTTATTTACAGAGCCATTTACCTTTTATAGAATCATAGAATGATACAGCACAGAGACCATTCTGCCCATCATGGCTGTGCTGGCTCCTTGAAAAAGCTATCCAATTTGTCCCACTCCCCTGCTCTTTCCCCACAGCCCTGTAATTTTTTTCCTTTTCAATTATTTACCAATGCCCTTTGGCAAGTTATTATTGAATCTGCTTGCATCAGCCTTTCAGGCAGTGCATTCCAGATCATCATAACTCACTGCAAGATGTTTTTTTTCCCTCTGGTCACCTCTGGCTCTTTTGCCAATTACCTTTAATATTGTACCATTTAGTTTATATTGCCTCTCCTCATTCTTCCTACCAAAATGAATCACTTCACTGCATTAAATTGTATCTGCCACGTGTCTGCTCATTTCACCAGTCTGTCTATGTCCTCCTGCAGTCCGTTACTATCCTCCTCACCGTTACTACATTTTCGAGTTTTGTGTCACCTGCAAACTTAATTATGCCCTGCATACCCGCGTCCAGGTCATTAATATAAATCAAAAAGAGCAGTGGTCCCAACACCGACCCCTGGGAAACACCACTGCACAATTCCCTCCAGTCTGAAAAACAACAATTCACCACTACTGTGCTTTCTGTCCCTTAGCCAATTTTGTATCCACACTGCCACTGCCCCTTTAATCCTATGGGCTTCAATTTTGCCAACGAGTCTATTATGTGGTACTTTACCAAACACCTTTTGAAAGTCCATATACACATCAACCGCACTACCCTCATCAACCCTCTCTTAGCTTCATCAAAGAACTCAATCAAGTTAGTCAAACACGATTTGTCTTTAACAAATCCATGCTGGCTTTCATTTATTAACCCATATTTTTCCACGTACCAATTAACTTTGTCTCGGATTACCATCTCAAAGTTTTCCCACCACCGACATTAGGCTGACTGACCTGTAGTTGCCGGGTTTATCCCTCTCGGCTTTTTTGAACAATGATGTAACACTTGCAATCTTCCAGTTCTCTGGCACCAGTCCCATATCTAGTGAGGGTTGGAAGATTGTGGCCAGAGCCTCCGCAATTTCCATCCTTACTCCCCTCAGCAACCTAGGATGCATCCTATCTGGACCGGGTGACTTTTTCTACTTTGAGAGCTAACAACCTTTTAAGTAACTCCTCTTTATCTATTTTTAATCCTATCCAATTTCTCTACAACCTCCTCCTTTACTATGACATTGGCAGCATCCTCTTCTTTAGTGAAGACAGCTGCAAAGTACTCACTGACTACCTCAGCCATGCTCTGCCTCCACAAGAAGATCTCCTTTTCAGTCGCTAATTGGCCCCACCCTTCCTTTGACTAACCTTTTACTATTTACATGTTTATAAAAGACTTTTTGGGTTCCTTTTCATCTTACCTGCTTATTTATTCCCATACACTCTCTTTGTCCCTTTATTCCCTTTTTTAGATCTCCCTTGGATTTTTTGGTATTCAGCTTGGTCCTCTACTGAATTATGAACCAGATATTTATCATAAGCCTCCATTTTCTGTTTCATATTAATCTCCAGATCTTTAGTCATCCAGGGAGCTCTAGCTTTGGATGACCTTCCTTTCCCCCCTCATGGGAGCGTGTCGAGTCTGTAGCCAAATTATCTCCTCGTTGAAGGCCTCCCATTGCTCTTTACTGTTTTACCTGCCAATCTTAGATTCTAATCCAACTGCGGCAGATCCCTTTTCAACTCACTGAAATTAGTCCTCCTCCAGTTGAGTATTTTCACATTTGATTTTTCCTTGCCCTTTTCCATAACTGCTCTAAACCAAATGATATTGTGATCGCCGTTTCCCACATGCTCTCCCACTGAACCATGCTCCACTTGCTCCACTTCATTCCCCAGAACCAGATCCAGCACTGCTTCCTTCCTCGTTGGGCTGGAAACATGATCAAGAAAGTTCTCTTGCACACATTTCAAGAATTCCTCCCCTTCTTTGCTCTTTACACTGTGATTTTCCCAGTCTATATTAGGATAATTGAAGTCCCCCATTATCACTACTCGAAAGTTCTTGCATCTTTCTGCAATTTGCCTGCAAATTTGCTCCTTTATCGCCGTCCCACTATTTGATGGCCTATAGCATACACCCAGCAGCATAACAGCTCCTCTGCTGTTCCTTAATTCTAACCAAATGGATTCTGTCTTCCATCCCTCAAGTACATCATCCCTTTCTAATGCTGTAGCAGTATAATTTGTAACATTTCCAGCAAGTGGCCATAATACGTCAATGGGCAAGCTCTGTGCCTGCTTTCACTCACGCAGAAGAATGGGTCATCCTTTGGATCCATATCTGCTGTCAACCCTCTGCATGGTGACTGGCTAGTGGTTAGGGGTTTCGTTGAGATAAATGTCAACTCTTCCAATAATTAATGCGTGTGAGAGATGGGAGGGGGAAGGGGCGGGGGGGCGGAGAAGAGGAGCAGACACATCATTGTTCAGTGCTCAGTCATACCACACCATTAAGTGCACCATGTAAGGTCGGTCGTCAGCTATACCTCTATGAAGTCAGTATTTACAAAAAGATTATTGGAATTAACTGTATTCCACTTTACTTCATTCTTTTTTATATTAAAAAGAGGACCTACATGCATATACAAAATTCCCAATCTATTACTTGTTTGATTTGGAGACCCTGCCTGAACAATCTGCCAAACTTATCTTTGAGCAAGAGTTCAAGTGATTCCTTCAGTTAATCAAATTATCATAGGACAGTAATTACAGTACACACCCGCTTCAGTGTATAGATCGCGGAAAGGGAGGTCAGACAGTTGAACCTAGCCAAAGCTCACAAATTTAGATGCTATTATATTACTAGGATGCTGTCAAATACAACAGGAGGATCTCGTGCAGTAGACAGCACTCGGCAGTGTAAATCACCCAACCTATCTCGTTCCAGGGCAGTGAAGACCCACTTCTTGTGGATCTGGTGGGTGTAATCAGCCACAGTGAACATGGGAGAGTGATGCAGGAGGTTGTTCTGGTGTCATCCCTCAACCCCCTTCCAGGATCCAGACCGCACCGAGCCACAAAGTAAAAAAGAGCTTTTAGGCTGACCAGCAGCCCCCCTCCCGCCCCCCAGGACTAAACTCAGCGATGCGAGTCAAATACTCAGCTGCACCCTGCACTGCAGCAGTTGCTGTTTTTAAAGTACCAATGCATTCTTACCTGAACCACTCTGACCAGGGTCTCCGGGTACTTCTGGAAGACTGACTGAAAAGCGCTGGCTGGCAATCGCAGAACAGTGGACGTGCACACTGCCCGGGCGGAGACAGTTTTATACGGAGCAGGGTAACCCTGGAAACTCAGCAAAACAGTAACACTTTAGCAAACCAATAAGATTGCACAACATTTTAAAGCACATCATATACAGTACTGCTACTCCAATGTCATCTCATCATGGGTGTTTAATTTCAGCTGGTCATGTTGTGGAGAGGTGAATCAGGAAGGGAAAGTCACACTGCTCGAGCTGAGCAACATCCTTAAGGAACAGTTTGCCATTTAGGTTGGCTTCAATAATTGATATCAAGATAGTTTCATTACAAGCCTAAGGAACAATGCAGCGGAAGGTGAGTAATGTACCTTGTGTAGGTATTACAGAATTAAAAACACATTCGGTGTCTCACAATGGCCCGGTGGGTATAGACAATGCTCGGCGTAGGACTAAGCTATGCATGCCAAAGAGGCTCAGATTCAACCCTCTCATCTGTGCATATTAGCTGGCTTCAGCAGTGGTTGGTGGTGGACGATGGGGGGGGGGGGGCGGGGGGGGGGGGGTGGAGAGAAAGACAGTTAGCCAGGGTTTCCGCTCCCCATTGTTAGCCAGTGATTTCTATTGGAAGTGTACGAGAGTGTGGGAGTCAGCAGAGGATAGGATCAGGATCAGGCTCAGCTGATAGCTTACTGGTTTTCACTCGATCGGCTCAAGTGAAGAATGACCATTTTGGGGCCAGGTAGCGGAAGTGTTCTTGGTCTCGATGACCCAAGCCAGAAAAAAGAAAGCAAGAAGGAACTTGCATTTGCATAGCATCTTTCACGACCGTAGGACACCCCAGATCACTTTACAGCCAAGGAAGTACTTTTGAAGTGTAGACATTGTTGTAATGTAGGAAACGCAGCAGCCAATTTGCACACAGCAAGGTCCCACAATCAGCAATGAGATAAACGACCAGATCATCTGTTCTACTGATGTTGGTTGAGGAATAAATATTGGCCAGGACACCGAGGAGAACTGCCCTGCTCTTCTTTCAAAAAAAATAGTGCCATGGGATCTTTTGCGTCTACCTGAGGGGGCAGACGGGACCTCGGCTCATCCAATGGATGACACCTCTGTACTCCCTCAGCACTGCACTGGAGCGTCAGCCTAGATTAGGTGCTCAAGTCTCTGGAGTGGGACTTGAACCCACAACCTTCTGACTCAGAGGCGAGGGCTTATCTGAGTGCAGAAGAAAAGGGGAGAAATCTGGAAAAAGAATGCACGCACAATATTGAAGTTGCATCAATACTGAGTCTGAAAGGACGCACTCAATCTGATAAATGTGAGCTTCACAATCCAGTACATTATCGGAAAGAAATGATCTTTTCCCGACATACTCTCAACTCAATGAAATAAATATACTTGTTTGGCCATATCAGGATTGAACACAACAAAAGCAGTGCTATTCAATCAAAACAAGTGTGATTGTATCAGATAATTGAACTGAGTGTGTGCTACAAACTGCAGAAGTGTAGCACTGACTTTCAACTGCACAGTAACCTCAAGTCTATTACTGTTATTCACATAAAAAATGAGTTGCTTCCAGACCACAGCTATCCCACGTCAAGAGCGATGAACTGATGAAATCTAGCACGCCTTTAACCTCCTTGTCACGGCACGATCATTGATGAGAAAACTTGTCAAATGATCGTGTTTGACTATCTCACACGAGAGAGTTACGTCGAAGATAGTCCTGGTCATGGATAGGCTGAAAAACTGGCCTTTGGAGCTGCTTTTCAGCTAGAGGCTAATGTTTGGGGATTTGCAAGGTGGACAGTGGGGACTAGTGAGACAAAGGAAAACAGGAACTCTAAAGCTTTTTTAAAAAAAACCAAGGATGGAATATAGTATTATAGATAAGTAAAAGTGAAAATAAAATGAAATGGGAACAGAGGGAATGGAAGACAGGGCAAAGGAATTTTTTTAAATAATTTTTGTTAAGTGCATATTTCGCTTCTACGGGCTGTCACAGGATTAAAAGGTACTCCTGACACCTGTGAGCTTTATTACTGTAATATTGGCATTTGATTCATCTTGATGGTGGGAGTTGCAAACTTTTTTTTAAAAATGGCTATACCAAGGAAACGGAAATCTCTCTGGCCCTGCCAGCAGTCCAGGGGTTAACACGCTGTGCAAAATTAATACTCATGTTTTATGCTAATGCTTTAATGTAACAAAAGAGGAAAGACAATGCAATGCACAAAGCAATGTGGACAAAGATATTCCAGATATGCAAAACATATGCAACCTGGATGACAGAATCCATCTGAACTGGTGATCATTGAATAATTCTTTATGCATTGATTATCATAAACCTATTAGAACAGACAAATGGAGGGCAGAGACACTGATAATATTGTTCCAGGGGCTGACATTTAGATTTGGCAGTGGGGCTGGATGAAAGGAGTGCCTCTTAAATCCATAAGTAGCCAGGCCAGAAGATCCAGTACAAGTCAATCAAACTCAAAGCACATAGCAAGACCTTCCTGGCCAAGTTATTGGATACATTTACTTCCCAGTATGGAATGAACTGTTGAGCTGCAACAACTGGCTTCAGTACCCCTGGTCTTTGAGGGGTGAGGGGTGGGATTCAGCCACAATTGCTGCGTCTGATCACTATCCAGTGGCTCCCACTGGAAAACGCACGTGCGCGTGCTGGGTGAGGGCGGGATTATGGTTGGCTGCGATGTGTCCCAATATCCAATAGCCTGCTGGCACTCACTGACTAGGCTGGGTGAGGTAATGAAGAGCTGCTGATGCCCAAGTAAGTGTACCCCAACCCAACAGGTCTCATCAGATACAATTCCAGGATATTAAAAGGGTAAAGCTAAGGGGGGGTTAAAGCCAAGGGGTTGGGGGGGGGGGGGGGGATAAAACTAAGGGAGGGTAATCTAGTGAGATATAACCACAGACATGAGGGTAATTAATTTCAGTAACTGTACGAGAAAAAGTGTATAGCACTCTGCTTAATAGGAACAGAGGAGCCATGCTTTGTGAAAAGAACACACATTTCTATAAATCAAAAAACTGAACATTGTTAAATATTTTACAAAAATTAAAGCGAGCTCGAGCATCACGGTCAGAATAAAATCCCAATCCAAACTGCCCCACACAGATCACAAGAACTTATTTAAAGTTGTGAGACTCACGCTGGCAACTAACATCCTCAAAAAAATTGGCTGCATGTTGTGCAGTATTTACTCACCGTGATGACATCCAGGATACTGAGGAGACTGTGCACACTGTCACCGGGCAGGACTTCTTTCACCACAACCTCAGTGCCATCCTGATCAAACAAAAGAACAAAAATGAACATTCAAGTAACTACTTAAAAGTACCGAAGTCACTAAATTTGACTCTATTAACCCTACTAACCACTCCAAAATGCATATTTTGATCGTTACCGGACATGGTGCATCGGTATGCCGCTGTATTGTAAGAGAAAGGTACAAGCCCATGATTCCCCAAACTGTGAGTGCCAGAGTGAGACAAGTGGGAGCTTGGGTGATTTCCTCACCTTCAAGACATTCTCAAAACACATCCCTTCGACTTTAATTTCAATCACCCCTCTTGATTTCGTCCTTCAGAGGAACAATAACAACAACTTGTATTTATATAGCGCTGTTAACGTAGTAAAACGTCCCAAGGTGCTGCACAGGAGTATTTTAAGACAAAAAATTTGGCACCGATCCACATAAGGATAAATTAGGGCAGGTGACCAAAAGCTTGGTCAAAGAGGTGGGTTTTGAGGAGCTTCTTAAAGGAGGAAAGCGAGGTAGCGAGGCGGAGAGGTTTAGGCAGGGAATTCCAGAGCTTGGGGCCCAGGCAACAGAAGGCACGGCCACCAATGGTTGAGCGATTATAATCAGGGATCCTCAAGAGGGCAGAATTAGAGGAGCGCAGATATCTCGGGGGGCTGTGGGGCTGAAGGAGATTAGAGAGATAGGAGCAGGAGTAGGCCATTGAGCCCCTTGTGCCTGTTCTGCCATTCAATGAGATCATGGCTGCTCTGTGACCTAACTCCATACACCCGCCTTTGCCCCATATCCCTTAATACCTTCGGTTAACATCAATCTCAGATTTAAAATTAACAACTGACCTAGCATTAACTGCCATTTGCGGAAGAGAGTTCCAACCTTGCATGTGGAAGTGTTTCCTAGCTTCACTCCTGAAAGGCCTGGCTCTAATTTTTAGACTACGCCCCCAGTCCTAGACTCCCCAACCAGCGGAAAAAGTTTCTCTCTATCCAAACTATCAGCTCCCCTTAATATCTTGAAAACTTCGATCAAATCACACATTAACCTTCTAAATTCCAGGGAATACAAGCCTAGCTTCCCAGCTCAGTGTCTGTTTTCCTCCTGTCTACATATGAAGGTCCTTGGGACATTTTGGTGCATTAAAAGAGCGGTACTTCCCCTCGCCCCCACAAAGGAATAAAAAAGATTCAGAGATCATGGATGTGTTTTTTCTTTCTCCACTCTCACTCACTGGCCCAAGAGCAACATTGGGAGCAGCTGGACCAAGTAATAACCCTGCCTTCTTGGGCAAGGAATGGCACAAGGAGCCTTAGAGTGAAATAAAAGGAATTCAATGTAATGGCAAAGTGCTTTGGCTGCTCCTATTGTTAGCCACACAAAAAGGTTCACAAGATAAATACACACTGCTGAGGGATGTCATTCAGCCCATTTGAGTTAACCTAACCAAAAAGAAACACCTCCAGTCCCATTGTTACAGCTCCATATTGGCTCTTAAATTACTAAGATGTTTGCCTCCATTACCGAGCCAGAAGTCTATTCTTCCTGTGAAGCAGAACTTACTGACATTTGTGTTAAATTTGCCTTTCATAAGTTGAATGTGTGCCTCTGTCATGGTTTACCTTGGAGTAGTGTTCCAGATTTAAACAGGAGTCGGCCATTTGCCCCTCGAGCCTGTTCCACCATCCAATTAGATCATGGCTGATCTGTATCTCAGCTCCATCCACCCGCCTTGGTCCCACAACCCTCAATACCCTTGCTTAACAAAAATCTATCTATAATATTTACTTATTCTATGTTGTTTAGTATCTGAATATGTATTTCGTAAGATTTCGAGTCATCTTATTTCAAGATGCTCCCGACATCAACCATGCCATGGTAGGGAGACATTAACTGAAGGCCCACTGGGCAAGAAACAATGTGAGTTTCATCCCAGAATACTCTTGTAAACCATCTAGTAGCCAATTATGGAATGTCATTGACATGGAATACAGATTGCATGGCCACCCTTTGGACACAAGAGAGGTGAGGCACTGGGAAACCAAGAAAGGGGAAAATTCATGGCAAAATGGCTATTTTGTGATTCTTTGCAAATACACCGGCTCGTTTGTACTGCACATAAGTAATTGAAAGCTGATGCACAATTCACTGTTAGCTTCGCTCAGAGTCAGAAGGCTGTGGGTTCAAGGACTTGAGCATATGATCCAAGCTGTCACTTGTGTGCTGCTTGTCAGAGGGGTGCCATCCTTCAGATGAAACATTAAACCAAGGCCACATCTGCCTGTTTAGATGGTTAACTTGAGCATTAAAGATTTCATGGCACTATTCAAAGAAGAGCAGTGAGCTCTCCTAGTATCCTGGTCAACATTACTCCCTCAACCATCACCATCAAAAATAGATTCACTGGCCATTCACCTCATGGCCGTTATGGGACCTTGATATGTACAAAGTGGCTGCCACGTTCACCTTCAAAGCAATTTGTTTTATGTAAAGCCCTTGGGTGTTTTTCTGAGACATATAAATGCGAGTCTTCCATTCTTTCTTTCACTGATAACAAGCCACTTGGCAGAGTTGTTTTGCTGCTGCTCCGGTCTTGTAGACATTAGGATTAATAAAACAACCATTTGTTTATGCCTTATTTCAGTTTTTCTGCAAAGTTTTTCTATTTGGAGTATTTATGTTTAAGCAGTAAGTGCCATCACCAGGGATACAGCCAGGAGAAGCTACAAAGCCTTGAAGAAGCTGGATCAGCATCTGTAAAAATAAAGGGCACTGCTTGGATGAGTTACCGACCCAGATTGTGAGGGAGCTGGATTAACATCAGTAGAGATACAGTCAGTAACACAGGACGCTGGGGGAGAGGGGTTACTGAGTGACAGTGTGAAGGAGCTGGATTAACATCAGTAGAGATACAGTCAGTAACACAGGGCGCTGGGGGAGGGGTTACTGAGTGACAGTGTGAGGGAGCTGGATTAACATCAGTAGAGATACAGTCAGTAACACAGGGTGCTGGGGGAGAGGGGTTACTGAGTGACAGTGTGAGGGAGCTGGATTAACATCAGTAGAGATACAGTCAGTAACACAGGGCGCTGGGGGAGAGGGGTTACTGAGTGACAGTGTGAGGGAGCTGGATTAACATCAGTAGAGATACAGTCAGTAACACAGGGCGCTGGGGGAGGGATTACTGAGTGACAGTGTGAGGGAGCTGGATTAACATCAGTAGAGATACAGTCAGTAACACCGGGCGCTGGGGGAGAGTGGATACTGAGTGACAGTGTGAGGGAGCTGGATTAACATCAGTAGAGATACAGTCAGTAACACAGGGCGCTGGGGGAGAGGGGTTACTGAGTGACAGTGTGAGGGAGCTGGATTAACATCAGTAGAGATACAGTCAGTGACACCGGGCGCTGGGGGAGAGGGGTTACTGAGTGACAGTGTGAGGGGAGCTGCATTAACATCAGTAGAGATACAGTCAGTGACACAGGGCGCTGGAGGGAGAGGTTACTGAGTGACAGTGTGAGGGAGCTGCATTAACATCAGTAGAGATACAGTCAGTAACACAGGGCGCTGGGGGAGAGGGGTTACTGAGTGACTGTGAGGGAGCTGGATTAACATCAGTAGAGCTACAGTCAGTAACACAGGGCGCTGGGGGAGAGGGGTTACTGAGTGACAGTGTGAGGGAGCTGGATTAACATTAGTAGAGATACAGTCAGTAACACAGGGCACTGGGGAGAGGGGTTACTCAGTGACAGTGTGAGGGAGCTGGATTATCAGTAGAGATACAGTCAGTGACACAGGATGCTGGGGGGAGAGGGGTTACTGAGTGACAGTGTGAGGGAGCTGGATTAAGATCAGTAGAGATAGTCAGTAACACAGGGCGCTGGGGGAGAGGGTTACTGAGTGAGCTGGATTAATCAGTAGCGATACAGTCGGTAACACAGGGCGCTAGGGGGAGGGGTAACTGAGTGACAGTGAGGGAGCTGGATTATCAGTAGGGCGCTGGGGGAGGGGTTACTGAGTGACAGTGCGAGGGAGCTGGATTAATATCAGTAGCATTACAGTCGGTAACACAGGGCGCTGGGGGAGAGGGGTTACTGAGTGACAGTGTGAGGGAGCTGGATTAACATCAGTAGAGATACAGTCAGTAACACAGGGTGCTGGGGGAGGGGTTACAGAGTGGCAGTGTGAGGGAGCTGGATTAACATCAGTAGAGATACAGTCAGTAACACAGGGCGCTGGGGGAGTGGGGTTACTGAGGGACAGTGTGAGGGAGCTGGATTAACATCAGTAGAGATACAGTCAGTGACACCGGGTGCTGGGGAGGGGGGGTTACTGAGTGACAGTGTGAGGGAGCTGGATTAACAGCAGTAGAGATAGTCAGTGACACAGACTGGTAGGGAAGGGGTTACTGAGTGACAGTGAGCGGTGCCGGATTAACATGGGTAGAGTAGTCAGTAACAGAGTGGGAGATCCGGCAGAGATACAGTCAGCAGCAAAGGGCACTGGCTGGGAGGAATTACTGGGCCTGAGAATGTGATTAAATCCCCCGTCACACCTGGAGTAATTACCACTGCCGTTAATGTAAACTCAGCTCCATCACACACGTCAAACAGTGCAACTCGTCTCAGATAACAACTCCAATGTGATCAGCCTCCACTATTTAAACATAACTATTAAAAGATTAAAAAGGGAGCATATTAAAATTAGTAACCCTGTAATGGTTTGATTTTTGATGTGAGCCAGGACATGCCACTGCTGAAACAAAATGATTCTAAACGGTTAAAGCTGCTCTTCAGTACAGGAGGGAAGCGCGTTCTTACATTCTCGCTGATGCAAAGTTCCAGCCTCCCGTCCTGTACCACGTAAATGCTGTCATCGATCTCGCCTGGACGGAAGACGTACTCCCCGTCGTGGAACTGCACAAAGAACATGTGTTTACACAGTTCCAGAAACAGTGGTTTCTCAAAGTGTCCCAACACCCTGCAAGCATAAAGAGCGACACATTTAGCGCTGTAACGCAAATAACAGAAGATGCTGCAAATGCCCAGCAGCTCCCTCGGCTTCGGTAAGAGACAGGTTTGAGTTTGAGTGTAGGCTCTTTATCAGAATGTTTAACACGGACCCTCATTCGTGATTCACAGCAGAGCCACAGACACTTGTGTGATCAGTCCCGATTTACTTCCGTAAGGAGCTTCACTTACATCACCGCTATGTTACACTCCCTTATTGGCACTGCACCCACACCATAAACAATCAAATCAGAACTCGCTCTGAAACACCCATGAGCTCACTCAGGGCTTTCCCTGCCTCCTGTAAATGCTCAGAATGGAACTGGTATTTTACTGTCAAAGTTTAGGATTGAAATATATATATAGTGGCTCAGTGGGGACGACAGAGCCATATAATAATTCCCTGGCACATATAACAATTCCCACATGGCAGCTGTCTCTCACTCTGCCAGCGTATTTCACACTTCATCTAGAGCCATCCTTTGTCTCTTTACCTGTCCTATTACCATCTCGTCTCGCCTTGAATATCTCTTAATGTCTCCTAACCTCTCACTGACCTTCCCTTTTGTTCTTTCATCCCCTCCCCCATTTCCCAGCCCCCAAACTTGCTTTTTCATCCGTTTCATTTCCTGCTTTTTTCTCAGTTCTGACGAAGGGTCTTTGACCTGAAACGTTAACTCTGTTTCTCTCCACGGATGTGGCCTGGCCTGCTGAGTTTTTCCAGCGTTTTCTGTTGTTATTTTTAATAATTCCCTGGTGTGTGCTGAGTGTTCCAGCTTTACTTATTCTAACGTTGTTTCGTATCCTAATATATAGTTGATGTCAAACCATGCCATGATAGGGAGGCACTAACTGAAGGCCCACTGAGAAAGAAACAATCTGACAGAGTTTCATCCCAGGCTGCCCTTGAGCCTCCTAGAAGCCAATTTTGGAATGTCAGTAACATTTAGCAATAAAAACAGAAACTGCTGGAAAGACAGCAATTCCCTAGTGTGTGCAGAGTTTACTGCTCTCTGCCAGGTCAGCTACTGGCACATTATAATAGCCAACAGGAAACCCCTGCTTTTGGGTTGGGGTGGAGGGAAAAGAAAATAAATATATTTTTATTTTCCAATCAGCCAGGGTTCCCTGTTGACCATCTGATGAGTCTCACTGGAGGCGTCGACGTGTTGACATCTGGTGGGGCCAGATTCGGTCTTTGCTGTGATGTCCCCGCCCAGTGGTGAAGCCCCCCCCGCCCCCCCAACCCCTCCAACACTATCTAGGCTTATACCTGGGCACCCCTGTGCTACCAGAAGCTGCTTGCATCTGCAGAACTGCACCGGAGTATAGGTCAGTGCCTTCAGTAGAGCAGTAGCAGGAGGGGACGTTTTGCAGAATGTGTCTCTGCATGTACATATACTGCATGTCACAGTGCAATTCAGGACAGTCATCCTGCTGTGAATATACAGCACCAGAGGGCAGCTTTAAAAGAATTTGGGCCCAGTGTTGATCCTTTTTCACCTCATCCCTAAATATCTTCCCTGCTCTCCTTAAGTTTCATGCTCTTGTTGGGAGTACAGTTTCACAGATGCCAACAGCCTCCAACACTTCAGGGAACAGTTCAGTCAAATTGCCATTCTTTGTGCATAGGCCTACTCAGAGTGTAGGCAGATTATCAGATGATTAATTTTATCACAGCCAAGTCCAATCCTGTCCTCACCCAATGTGCACTTTCCAGCAGTAATCAACACCAGGAGCCCCTAGCTGCTATCCCCCCGGCCCGGGTGACGAGAAGGCCAACGGTAACACTCCGACTACTGGCCCAGCCGAGATTAGCTATCTCGGTTTAGATTTGGGGGATCCAACCCAAGGCCTTATAGACTGCGTGGCTTAATATTGCACTGGGCCGTACCTATACCATTGGGTCATCAGGGTACAGGACCCAAATTTTAAAAACTACCAGAAGTTCAGATCCCTCATTTGAACAGGCAAAACGTCAGTTCAAAACAGCCTGCACCAAACTCTAGCAGAAGCTATGAAGATCACATATACTTGCATACACAGGAATGGGAAAAAAATTGAAAGCTTCCAACTCTTCAAACTTACTGTACAGCAATATGTATACAAGACTTGAGAAACACCCAAGGTGCTGAGCAAGCAAATCTTGCTCCCGGAGCAGACATACTTTAATCGGATTTTTATGAGCGTGCTATACGGCAAATTAACCTTTAACCTGCTGAAAATACCTAAAAAATCCATCTGAATGAGAGTGGCAGGGCTGGGAAACATGGGCGTTACGGTTGTCTAGACTGCATGCTCTGGGCATTAGGAGGAGCTCAATTCAAGTTATTAAGTGAGTCATTATTTTTATTAGTTTAGACATTCTGTCCAGTTTATTGATCATTAAATGCCAACCAGTTTAAAAAGTGCTCTGACGCGAGCGAGCGTTCAAAATTTAATAAGGCCCTTGATGGATGAATTCTTTCTTGGGTTGCAGTGTTACTCGGAGCCATTCAAGTGAATGTTTAGCATTATAATGAATAAAACTGCTGGCTAACCCAAGACAGTAGGTCTGGACATGAGCTGTGATGTACCTGGAATAGACGCTTATTTAAAGCCATGGAGGTTACCTTTTGTACATCAATAACTCAGAATAGTGTCTAAGGCATGAACTGGACGTTAGGGACGCAGTTGCAATAGAAGGGAAGGCTTGTCAAAACTTTTACGTGTTCGAGATTCCCTTCTCTCTGGCCACTCAGAATTTCTCAGTCGACAGATTAGTCAGACAACCCGGTGTCCCAAAACCTTGCTGGGCGTTGCCAGAGATGTGCGCTCTGCACTGACTCACTGATTTTCTTTCCCTCCTTTTGTGAGGGAACCAGCAAGTCTGCAATTAATACCTCCCACTGTGGAACATAGGAGCAGGAGTAGGCCATTCAGCCCCTCGAACCTGCTCCACCATTCAATTAGATCATGGCTGATCTGTACCTCAAATCCAGCTCTCTGTTTTGGTTCTGTAACCCTTAATGCTATTACCTAACAAAAAGCGATCAATCTCAGTTTTGAAATTTTCAATTGACGAAATAGTTTTTCCTCCATCTACCCTATCAAATCCTTTAATCATCTTCATCACCTCAATTAGATCATCCCTTAATCTGCTATACTCAAAGGAGTGAGTACAAGCCAAGTCTGTGCAGCATGTCCTCATAATTTAACCCTTTTAGCCCCGGTATCATTGTGGTGAATTTGTGCTGCATCCCCTCCAAGGCCAATATATCCTTCCTGAGGGGCAGTGCCCAGAATTGAATAGAGTGCTCCAGATGGGGTCTAACCAGAGCTTTATATAACTGTAACATAACTTCCACCCCTTTGAATTCCAGCCCCCTTGAGGTAAAGGGCAACATTCCATTAGCCTTTTGTACCTGTTCGCTAGCTTTAGTGATGGAGGTCAGGTAGCTTTGCGGAACACCTCCGTTCAGTCCATAAGGGTGACCCCGAGCTTCCGGTCGCCTGTCATTTTAATTCACCGCTCCATTCCCACTCGGACCTTACCGTCCTTGGCCTCTTGCATTGTTCCACGGAAGCTCAACGTAAACTCGAGGAACAGCACCTCATCTTCCGATTAGGCACTCTGCAGCCTTCCGGACTCAATATCGAGTTCAACAATTTTAGATCATAACCTCGGCCCCTATTACATTTTTAATTATATATTTTTTTCCACCCCTTTGTTTTGGGTCTTCCCTTCCCTCCCCCCTTCCTCTTTTTTTTTTCTCTCTCCCACATGGCAGCTGTCTCTCATCCTGCCAGTACACTTCACACCTAATCTGAGCCGTCTTTTGTCTCCACTGTCCTATTACCATCTCGTCTGGTTTTGAATACCTCTTAATGTCTCTTTACTTCTTTTGTCCGATCGCAGCCCTGCCTTCGATCTATTTTATTTCCTTTCCAGTTTTGAAAAAGGGTTAGACCCGAAACGTCGACTCTAATTTCTCTCCACGGATGTTGCCTGGCCTGCTGAGTTTTTCCAGCATTTTCTGTTGTTAGCTCAGGTAGTTGGTCAAACATTAGCCTCGGGGCCAAATGGTCTGGACTTTGAATCCCGTAGAGCTCCTTCGTCCTTCCAGAGGCAGATAAAATGAACACTATGCCTTGGGACAAGGGAAGAAAGCAGGAGCCTGAAGGGACAGAGCAGTGTTTGAAACACTGTTGCAGCATCGTCTAGCTGCTCATGAAACCATGAACAGTGATGCACCCAAAGGGCACCGAGTGCCTAATAGAGACTGACCTTCGCGAATAATCCCCATTGCTAGGAACTAGAGACCCGGAGCATGAAAACTTGGCCTCCATGATCCCTGCTAAAAAGATATAATTAATTAAAAAAATTCTGGATATTTTAAACTTGGGAGGGAGAAACCTGCAGAAATAGTGCAAATATAAATACATTTTCACAGAACATGTCTCATGTTCAGAGTCTCAGTAAAATCTAGCATAGAGTAATCAATCCTTTACGTGTACCTGCAGAGTAATTTAGTTTTATTTCGTTTAGCCTCTCTTCCGTTGTGCATGTTTCCACTCTTACCTATCCTGTCGTAGCCAGAGAATCTCCTGCAACGGCTTCTCTTCCGACCCCCGCACCGTTACCTCTGGCGTCCCCCAAGGATCTATCCTTGGCCCCCCCTCCTATTTCGCATCTACATGCTGCCCCTCGGCAACATCATCCAAAACACGACGTCAGTTTGCACGTGTGCGCGGACGACACCCAGCTCTACCTCACCACCACCTCTCTCGACCCCTCCGCTTTCTCTGTTGTCAAACTGCTTGTCCAACTTCCAGTCCTGGCTGAGCCAAAATTTCCTCCAGTTAAACATTGGGCAGACTAAATCCATTGTCTTCGGTCCCCGCCACAAACTCCATTCCCCTCGCCACCAATCCCATCCCCCTCCTTGGCCACTGTCTCAACCTCGGCGTCCTATCTGACCCAGAGCTGAGCTTCCAGCCCTAAATCAATCACTAAGACCACCCACTTCCACATCCGTAATATCGGCCCTCTCCGCCCCCGCCTCGGCCCATCTACTGCTGAAACCTTCATCTGTGCCTTTGCCACCTCCAGACTATTCCAATGCTCTCCTGGCCAGCATCCAACCTTCCATAAACTTCAACTCATCCAAAACTCTGCTGCCCGTATCCGAACTCACACCAAGTCCCGTTCACCCCTCACAACCGTACTTGCGGGCCTACATTGGCTCCCAGTCCCTGAACGCCTCGATTTTAAAATTCCTCCATGGCCTCGTCATTCCCTATCTCTGTAACCTCCTCCAGCCCTGCAACCCTCTGAGAACTCGGTGTTCCTTCAATTCTGACCTTTGGCATCCCCCACTTACTTCATCGCACCATTGACAGCCGTGCCTTCAGCCATCTAGGCCCCAAGCTCTGGAATTCCCTCCCTAAACCTCTCTACCACTCTCTCCTCCTTTAAGGCACTCCTTAAAACCTACCTCTGTGGCCAAGATTTTGATCACCTGTCCTAATGTCTCCTTCTTTGGTTCGGTGTTAATTTTTGTCTATTAACGCTCCTGTGAAGCGCCTTGGGACGTTTTACTATGTTAAAGGTGCTATATAAATGCAAGTTGTTATCACTTCTGACCACAGTAAATGCCACTTTATAGCACAAGTACAGGCGCTGTGCTGTCATCCTGTTATTACTACAAGTTCAAATAATTGTATAAATGTTTAGCTGCTGACATTTCCAGTATTTTCCAATATTAAAAACTGCTGGGTCTAGAGGGCAGATCACTAGCCCAATAAAATGATAATGCAGCTCAAAACTTGAATCATACCCTCCTGAATACATCTTACAAGCTGTTTACCAGCATTTCTTTAGAAATATTTAACCCATTCCAGTCAGCATTATAACTAATCCTGTCGTCATTAGCCTACAATAACATACAGCAGACTAAGCTGATAAATCACTCAAGTGCAATGGGAACTGAAGATTGATGCGTGACTGTAGAAAGCATTAGCATGTATAGTTATCGCCCCCGTTTCGCTTCCACCCTTCCCTTTGTGTAGCCTCATCTCTCTCCCCCTCATCATCCTGAACTCCTCCCTCCCTCCCTCCCTCTCACACCGCCCGCATCTCCTCTCCACTGGCCCATCTCCCATTATTTGCTCATCATCACTCCAGTTCTTACTTGGTAACTCAGGCCTCTAACCCTGGGGATCAGCCTCAGGGCTTTTCTCAGCCCTGTTTCCAGCACTTGGGTCTTGCTAGCCAGAACTTGACACGGTCTGACCAGAACACTCTACGATTTGATCGGACAAAGTCAACATGGATTTACAAAAGGTAAATCATGCTTGACTAATCTACTGGAATTTTTTGAGGATGTAACTGGTAGAATAGATAAGGGAGAACCAGTGGATGTGGTGTATTTGGACTTTCAGAAGGCTTTCGATAAGGTCCCGCATAAGAGATTAACGTGTAAAGTTAAAGCACATGGGATTAGGGGTAAGGTACTGACTTGGATAGAGAACTGGTTGGCAGACAGAAAGCAAAGAGTTGGAATAAACGGGTCTTTTTCCGAGTGGCAGGCAGTGACTAGTGGGGTACCGCAGGGATCGGTGCTAGGACCCCAGCTATTCACAATATATATTAATGATCTAGACGAGGGAACTAGATGTAATATCTCCAAGTTTGCAGGTGACACAAAGCTGGGTGGGCGTGTGAGCCAAGAGGAGGATGCAGAGAAACTCCAGTATGATTTGGACAGGTTGGGTGATTGGACAGATGCAGTATAATGTGAATAAATGCGAGGTTATCTACTTTGGTGGCAAAAACAGGAAGACAGATTATTATATGAACGGCAATAGATTGGGAGAAGGGGAAGTGCAACGAGGCCTGGGTGTCCTTGTGCACCAGTCGCTGAAGGTAAGCATGCAGGTGCAGCAGGCGGTTAAGGCGGCAAATGGTATGTTAGCCTTCGTAGCGAGAGGATTCACGTACAGGAGCAAGGATGTCTTGCTGCAGTTGTACAGGGCCTTGGTGAGACCACACCTTGAGTATTGTGTGCAGTTTTGGTCGCCTTATCTGAGGAAGGATGTTCTTGCCATGGAGGGAGTGCAGCGAAGATTCACCAGGCTGATACCTGGGATGGCAGGAATGACGTATGAGGAGAGATTGGGTCGATTGGGCTTATATTCGCTGGAGTTTAGAAGAATGAGAGGGGATCTCATTGAAACTTATAAAATTCTAACAGGACTAGACAGACTAGACACAGGAAGGATGTTCCCGATGTCGGGGGAGTCCAGAACCAGGGGTCACAGTCTAAAGATAAGGGGTAAGCCATTTAGGACAGAGATGAGGAGGAATTTCTTCACCCAGAGAGTGGTGAACCTGTGGAATTCTCTACCACAAAAGGCAGTTGAGGCCAATTCATTAAATATATTCAAGAAGGAGTTAGATATATTTCTTAAGGCTAAAGGGATATGGGGAGAAAGCAGGGACAGGGTACTGAATTTGGATGATCAGCCATGATCTCATTGAATGGCGGAGCAGGCGCGAGGGGCCGAATGGCCTACTCCTGCTCCTATCTTCTATGTTTCTATGATCATGACCGCCTCAGACTTGTATTCAGCTGTTTTGGCTGTATAAAAAGAAAGACTTGCATTTATATAGCGCCTTTCAAGACCTCATACGTCCCAAAGTGCTTTACCGCTAATGAAGTGCTTTTTGAAGTGCAGTCACAGTTGTAATGTAGGGAAACGCGGCAGCCAATTTGCACACAGCAAGGTCCCACAAACAGCAATGTGATAATGACCAGATTATTATCACATTGCTGTTACATGGGGTTATGGGGATAGGGTGGGATATGTGTCGGTGCAGGCTCGATGGGCCGAAATGGCCTCTATCTGCACTGTAGATTCTGTGATTCTGTGATTATCAGTTTTAGTGATATTGGTTGAGGGATAAATATTGGCCAGGGCACCAAGGGGAACTCTTCCTTGAAATTGTGCCATGGGATCCTATGCATCCAGCTGAGGGGGAAAATGGGGCCTCCAGCTGAGGGGGCAAATGGGGCCTCGGTTTAACGTCTCGTCCAAAAGACGACACCTCCAACAGTGCAGCACTCCCTCAGTACTGCACTGGAGTGTCAGCCTAGATTGTGTGCGAAAGTGTCTGGAGTGGGACTTGAACCCTCAACCTTCAGAGGGGAGAGTGCTACCCACTGAGCCACAGCGGACATGTTGAATGTGGTTCAGCATTCTGTTGGCTTTGTTGTTTGCTGCTCTGCATTGCTTGGATATGTTTAGCATCAGGTCTACTGAGACTGGCTGCATGGCTGTCACCAGTGCTGGCAGGGATGGAGATAAGTTGAAGAATTAGGAGCGTCACTCAAAAAATGTATCGCCACATTAAACGGTGTTGGATTAAGCACAATTGCCCTATAAAGGAACACCAAATAGACCTAGCAACAACACTGAAATTGCATGGTGTAAGTGGCCTGACTGGAGTTGCTTACCTAACATTCTTGAGCATATAAAGAACCTCAGAGGGCAAGTGGGAATTTTTCACGTCAAATTCAGTCAGATCAGCCTCCAGTAGTGCGGAGGGCGGCTCCTTTGGCTGCAGGGTTGGAGGCTCCTTCTTGAGGCGGAGTATCCTGCAAAGAACGTAAATAAAACAAATTAATACTGCGGGGTACATTGAACTTATGAATATAAATGATGGTTGGAAGCAGTTGAACACTGTAAAGTCTGTGGGTTGTTTAGTTAATTAATACACAGACTACCAGAGTAACTTAAAACAGGACTTTACTATTCGAAGGTCAGGGCGAATCTGCCCAATAAATCCTGACACAACACTTATATACTGGTGTGGTCACCGTCGGTATTACCGTATACAGAAGCCAAACAAAGTAGTGCCACACCTAAAATAGTTCTCTTAAAGGTGAACGGTTACATACAATAGTTCTCTTAAAGGTAGACGGGTACATACACTACAATCCTCCCTTTTTAGCTTACAACATACTTATTCCCCATTAAACATAACATATAATCAACTTCATGTAAAACAATTCACAGATATAGTCTCTGCGGGAAACAGTTCACAGATTCAGTCTCTGCGGGAACAGTTCACAGATTCAGTCTCTGGTCTTGACTCGGTCTGAACAACATCTCTGTGGTGTAGCCGGTTCACATTTCTAGCGTGACTCATCCAATAGTCTTTCCCTTGGCTTAACAGCTTGAACTTCCGTCCTGCTGAACCAGCAGTGCTGACTTTTACAAACAGCTGGACTGCCTTGGTAATTTTTCCTACTTTCCAACTGATTTGGCCCCCTTCGTAGGGCCCACGTGCATGATCTGATAGAAGTGATAATGATTTAGATGGTTATCGTCTTCTGCTTCGTCTTTTTCTTTTCTGCTTCTTGGAGACTCTCGGGGCTCCCTTATCCGCTGCCAGCTGTAGTGCCACCATCTCCCTATGTTCCTTAGACTTTAAGTGCTTCATCCTGATTTCTGCACTTTGGGAGTTTTCATCACAAGCTGGGCAGACCAAGTCATCGTAATATTCCGTGTCACTCAACAGGTCATGGTAATATTCGGTGTCGTCCTGAGCTAGTCTAGCGAGAGGGCCTGCTACTTCTTCCTTACCCAACTGGACGTTAGCCGACTGTTGTTCCCTCCCTAGACATCTTTCCTGAAGAGACTTCTTCATGCGTTCATATTCATCCCGCTCTTCCTGGGTTTCCTGCCAATCCTTCACTAATGACCTCATTTGTGATTCCAATACTTCCCCTTCCATCGGGGATTGATTGATCGGGCTATTCAATCCTTCGACTGGAGCAGCTGTTTCAACATTCTGTAGTTCACATTGACGTGATTCAGCGTACTTTCGGCAGCCCCGTAAAATCTGTGTTGCAACCTCAACTATTCCCCAAACTTTTGAGAGCTCCGAACCCCTTCCCTTTGAAGATTGAAGCTCGTGTTCAAATGGTTCCCATTGCAGAGTCTTGTCTCTCAGCATATGAAGGAGTTGGCTGACCGTTAACTCTTCCACGGGGACCCTGTGGATCAGAGTCTTCTCCATTTCATCCACCTCTTCCTCCAATGCTTTCACCTTTTTTTCCTCTTGTACTTTGGCTTTAAGCGCTCGGAGAAGTTGCGCCTTGATGATCTCTAGCTCATGTTCAGGGGCCATTCTTACAGTCTCTGTGTTTCTTACAGTTGCCTTTTCTTTCACTGAAAGAATTCCCAGTTGAATCTGTTCTACAAGTTGTTGAACCTCGGTCATTGCCGCCTCATATTTGTCTTGGGTTTCCTTCAATATTTTTATGAGTTCTTGGGACATCTTGACTTTCATGTTCTACCATGTCTTTCACCTCTAATTTCTCATCTATGGATGGAACTTCTACCGAGGAGTCTGTCTTGGCCTTGAGCTCATCAAGAATTTCCTGCAGCCTTTGGACTTCTTGCTCATAAGCTTCCACTGAAACTAGCTTTTCGGAGGTTGCCGAGTTAACCCCCTCCAGGATTGTAGCCTGGGCCTGTTCATACTGTTCCTTCAACTTCTCAAACTCTGCTTGTAAGGAGTCGTAGAGAAGAACTGGAATAAAATCCTGGCTTCCTGAAGATTCCTCTTCATTTGCTTCTTTCTGCAAATATTCTAACTCCTGAACATCATAAGGGAGATGTGATCGGTGATTGGTCACGATGGCTCTATGGTCGCTCTCTGCTTGAGCTTGCTGCTTCTGTTGTCTTTCCAGATTCTCCCATTCGGTGTCATAGAACTTTTTCATTGTTTTCATCTCTTGTACGAGACGGTAACTCAATTGTTCTAATTGTTGTCGTAATTTGAAATAAAGTTGAGTCCGAACTCAGTGTTCTTCCGTCATGGATATGTCCTTAAACTGAACAGACTCAGAATTCTCTGTCAAACTATGTTGTCGTTGTTCGGTGGAGATCTGTTCTGAAACTTTGTTCTTCTCTGGAGCATAAGCCTTTCTGCATGCCTTCGTTTTTCCAACCTTAGTTGGCAAGTCCATTTTAGCCTTGTCTTTCACATTTGGGTTGGTCTTATCGTCATCCGATTCAGAATCTGAGCTGATTGTCTGCACCGAGTCCTCACTCGTTATGGCTTTTAGATAGTGCCATTCCATGTCTATTTTCTTGATCCACTCCCATCCTAGAAGTGGTGGTCCTCCCTCAGGTAGTACGTATAAGTTCATTCTTGGGTGTTCTTTACCCCTATCTCTCACCTTGACTCTTATCTTTCCCATGGGGTATACTTTATGCCCCGTGTATGTCTGCAATACGAACTTGGTATCTCAAGGGTATATGTGAGAATAGCTGGTGGTAATCCCTTCGATTTATGACTGATAGAGCTGATCCAGTGTCCAACTCCATTTTCACTTGGACTCCAGCTATTTTTAGCATGACCCAGATAGTTTGTAGGTCAGCTTCCTTACTCACATTGTGAATTCTCAGACTACCCAGCTCCTGGCCGTTTGGGTCTGAGTCCGAATTCTGTTCGTCTGAACTCTTCTCAGCCACCTTGTGTACCTTGTTGTACTTTTTCTGTGATGGCTTCCTTTGGTTGTTGGTCCTTTGGTTGTTGGTCTTCTTCCCTGACCGGCATACCTTAAGCTGTGTGACCCAGTTTGCCACATTTCCTACATTCCTGGTTCTTAAACCAGCATTGGTTCTGGTCGTGTGTTGTCTTCCCACAACGATAACATTTTGTTGTTGTCGAGGTAATTTGATCCACACTGAGTGCCGCTGTCTTTAGCTGCATTTCCGCAGTTCCCTTCGCTGCGGCTTCGTGTGATGCTGCAATAAGGACAGCCCTGTCAAGTGTAAGGTCGTTCTCTTCGAGTAGTCGCTTTTGCGTTCCTTCCTTTGCCAATCCGCACACGAACTTGTCTCGCAATGCCTCTGTCAGATTCCCTCCAAACTGGCAGTATTTCGCTAGTCTACGCAGTTCGACCAAGTATTCTGCGTTGCTTTCGTCTTTCCGTTGCGTTCTCGCATAGAATTTGAATCGTTCCGCCAACATCAACGGTGTGGGGTTCAAGTGATCCTTCAGAACAGCCACAATATCATCGAAAGTCTGATCCGCCGGTTTAGCTGGTGATAGTAGATGCTTCAAGAGCCCGTATGTCTTCGCGCCTATCGAGTTTAGCAAGGTTATAGCTTTGTCATCTTCTTCTATTTTATTGGCCTCACAATAGATCTCAATGTGTTCCACATACGTGGCCCAGTCTTCTACCTCGGAATTAAAATCGTTGATGTTACCACGCTTAGGCATCTTCCTCTCTTCCTGATAAACACCACGAATTATTTCTTTAAAAAAATTTTTTTTTTTCCCCAAGATGGCGGTTCCCGCGAAAATGGCGGTTTCCCGCGCTTATCTTCTCTCCCCGCCCACTTCAATGGCGGTTTCCCGCTTTAGTCTTCTTCCCCGCCTAATGGTGGCTTCCCGCGTTTCTTCCCTGGCGGGAGGGGTACACTTTCCCCACGGGCGACGGCCGCTGGCTTTCCGGTTCACAGCCTGCGCGTCGGCTTCAGTGCTTTCCCTTTTCTCGGCAGGGCAACCGGCGCTGGGTACACCCCATTGACGGCGAACAGTTTCAGCCGCTGGGCTGGCTCTCGCTCAGTTCCCCTCGCTCGGGCTCTGTCTCTCTCCCGCTCGCTCGGCTCTACCGGCGCTGAGTACACCCCGTTGACGGAGAACAGTTTCAGCCGCTGGACTGGCTCAGTCTCCCTTTGTCGGCTCTGCCTCTCCCGCTCGCTTGGCTCCCAATCGCGCCTCCCAGCCCTCTCGCAGTCCGGTGCTTCCCTCCCCGGCTGCGGCTGAGTTTATCTCTTCCCGCGCCTACGTTCCCGGTCGCAGCGCTTCGTGGCTTCGGTCGCTGCCCGGCCTTTTTCGCCGGTCGCGGTTTAGCTGTCTCACGACGCCGTTGCGTCCCCCAGCCTGTCTGTACCGCGGCTTCCTTGCTCCACGCTGCCCCAGTCTCAGCGCCTCTGGACCCGACTTCTGTCCGGCTCCTTTCCCCCTCGACCGTGGTCGAGTGCACCGCCCTTATCCTCCGGTTATTCTTTTTACTTTCCCTTACTCACAGTCGCCGTGGCCGCCTTGCTTCTCGTGCTGATCAGCTCACTCCTCACCGTGGCAGAAGGGACAGTCAGTGCCTGTTGCTGATGGAAGTCTTTGTCTCTAAATTCTTCCTCCTTTCTAGTTCTGCAGCCTCGAGTTTTCTCCCAGCAGAACGACGAGGGCGGTTGCCTCTTCTCGACGCTCGTTAACTGCTTCGGAAGTATTGTTGCCGCAGGGTACGATCGGACTCGTTGCCACTGTAAAGTCTGTGGGTTGTTTAGTTAATTAATACACAGACTACCAGAGTAACTTAAAACAGGACTTTACTATTCGAAGGTCAGGGCGAATCTGCCCAATAAATCCTGACACAACACTTATATACTGGTGTGGTCACCGTCGGTATTACAGTATACAGAAGCCAAACAAAGTAGTGCCACACCTAAAATAGTTCTCTTAAAGGTGAACGGTTACATACAATAGTTCTCTTAAAGGTAGACGGGTACATACACTACAAACACAAGTCTCCATCAGCATTACCGTGAAGGATTCATCTATTAACAAGTGCTCCCATACTCAGTAAGCGCTGTTAAGCACCCGCCCTGAACTGATGGCCCCTATCTTGTGAACAGTACCATCTCATCACACACTGCCTTCTTTTATTAAGGCTGCCCATCTAAACCATTGCATTTTGAGGCCACTACGCAATAGGGGCACTGGCTGATTCTGAGGCAACAGCCCTGGACTTCTTTGAGAAAAATTAAATAAAGTAAAAATAAAAAAAAGACAGAAAATATCCACCTGGACTCTGTACTTTGTACATCGAGTTAATGATCGGCTGGACTCTGTACATCGAGTTAATGATCAGCTGGACTCTGTACATCGAGTTAATCATCAGCTGGACCCTGTACTTTGTACATCGAGTTAATCATCACCAGGACTCTGTACTTTGTACATCGAGTTAATCATCAGCTAGACCCTGTACTTTGTACATCGAGTTAATCATCACCTGGACCCTGTACATCGAGTTAATCATCACCTGGACCCTGTACTTTGTACATCGAGTTAATCATCACCTGGACCCTGTACTTTGTACATCAAGTTAATCATCACCTGGACCCTGTACTTTGTACATCGAGTTAATCATCACCTGGACCCTGTACTTTGTACATCAAGTTAATCATCACCTGGACCCTGTACTTTGTACATCGAGTTAATCATCAGCTGGACCCTGTACTTTGTACATCGAGTTAATCATCACCTGGACCCTGTACTTTGTACATCGAGTTAATCATCACCTGGACCCTGTACTTTGTACATCGAGTTAATCATCACCAGGACTCTGTACTTTGTACATCGAGTTAATCATCACCTGGACCCTGTACTTTGTACATCGAGTTAATCATCACCTGGACCCTGTACTTTGTACATCGAGTTAATCATCAGCTTGACCCTGTACTTTGTACATCAAGTTAATCATCACCTGGACCCTGTACTTTGTACATCGAGTTAATCATCACCTGGACCCTGTACTTTGTACATCAAGTTAATCATCACCTGGACCCTGTACTTTGTACATCGAGTTAATCATCAGCTTGACCCTGTACTTTGTACATCAAGTTAATCATCACCTGGACCCTGTACTTTGTACATCGAGTTAATCATCACCTGGACCCTGTACTTTGTACATCAAGTTAATCATCACCTGGACTCTGTACTTTGTACATCGAGTTAATCATCAGCTGGACCCTGTACTTTGTACATCGAGTTAATCATCACCTGGACCCTGTACTTTGTACATCAAGTTAATCATCACCTGGACCCTGTACTTTGTACATCGAGTTAATCATCACCTGGACCCTGTACTTTGTACATCAAGTTAATCATCACCTGGACCCTGTACTTTGTACATCGAGTTAATCATCAGCTGGACCCTGTACTTTGTACATCGAGTTAATCATCACCTGGACCCTGTACTTTGTACATCGAGTTAATCATCACCAGGACTCTGTACATCGAGTTAATCATCACCTGGACCCTGTACTTTGTACATCGAGTTAATCATCACCTGGACCCTGTACTTTGTACATCGAGTTAATCATCAGCTTGACCCTGTACTTTGTACATCAAGTTAATCATCACCTGGACCCTGTACTTTGTACATCGAGTTAATCATCACCTGGACCCTGTACTTTGTACATCAAGTTAATCATCACCTGGACCCTGTACTTTGTACATCGAGTTAATCATCAGCTTGACCCTGTACTTTGTACATCAAGTTAATCATCACCTGGACCCTGTACTTTGTACATCGAGTTAATCATCACCTGGACCCTGTACTTTGTACATCAAGTTAATCATCACCTGGACTCTGTACTTTGTACATCGAGTTAATCATCAGCTGGACCCTGTACTTTGTACATCGAGTTAATCATCAGCTGGACCCAGTACTTTGTACATCGAGTTAATCATCACCTGGACTCTGTACTTTGTACATCGAGTTAATCATCACCTGGACTCTGTACTTTGTACATCGAGTTAATCATCAGCTGGACTCTGTACATCGAGTTAATCATCAGCTGGACCCTGTACTTTGTACATCGAGTTAATCATCAGCTGGACCCTGTACTTTGTACATCGAGTTAATCATCACCTGGACCCTGTACATCGAGTTAATCATCACCTGGACTCTGTACATCGAGTTAATCATCAGCTGGACTCTGTACTTTGTACATCGAGTTAATCATCACCTGGACTCTGTACTTTGTACATCGAGTTAATCATCAGCTGGACTCTGTACATCGAGTTAATCATCACCTGGACTCTATACTTTGTACATCGAGTTAATGATCAGCTGGACCCTGTACTTTGTACATCGAGTTAATCATCAGCTGTACTTTGTACATCGAGTTAATCATCACCTGGACCCTGTACTTTGTACATCGAGTTAATGATCAGCTGGACCCTGTACTTTGTACATCGAGTTAATCATCAGCTGTACTTTGTACATCGAGTTAATCATCACCTGGACTCTGTACAGAGTTAATCACCTGGACCCTGTACTTTGTACATCGAGTTAATCATCACCTGGACTCTATACTTTGTACATCGAGTTAATCATCACCTGGACCCTGTACTTTGTACATCGAGTTAATCATCAGCTGTACTTTGTACATCGAGTTAATCATCACCTGGACTCTGTACAGAGTTAATCACCTGGACCCTGTACTTTGTACATCGAGTTAATCATCACCTGGACTCTATACTTTGTACATCGAGTTAATCATCACCTGGACCCTGTACTTTGTACATCGAGTTAATGATCAGCTGAACCCTGTACATCGAGTTAATCATCAGCTGTACTTTGTACATCGAGTTAATCATCACCAGGACTCTGTACTTTGTACATGGAGTTAATCATCAGCTGGACTCTGTACTTTGTACATGGAGTTAATCATCACCTGGACCCTGTACTTTGTACATCGAGTTAATCATCAGCTGTACTTTGTACATCGAGTTAATGATCAGCTGGACCCTGTACTTTGTACATCGAGTTAATCATCACCTGGACTCTGTACTTTGTACATCAAGTTAATCATCAGCTGTACTTTGTACATCGAGTTAATGATCAGCTGGACCCTGTACTTTGTACATCGAGTTAATCATCACCTGGACTCTGTACATCGAGTTAATCATCAGCTGGACCCTGTACTTTGTACATCGAGTTAATCATCACCTGGACTCTGTACATCAAGTTAATCATCACCTGGACCCTGTACTTTGTACATCAAGTTAATCATCACCTGGACTCTGTACTTTGTACATCGAGTTAATCATCACCTGGACTCTGTACTTTGTACATCGAGTTAATCATCACCTGGACTCTGTACTTTGTACATCGAGTTAATCATCACCTGGACTCTGTACTTTGTACATCGAGTTAATCATCACCTGGACTCTGTACTTTGTACATCGAGTTAATCATCACCTGGACTCTGTACTTTGTACATCAAGTTAATCATCACCTGGACTCTGTACTTTGTACATCAAGTTAATCATCACCTGGACTCTGTACTTTGTACATCAAGTTAATCATCACCTGGACTCTGTACTTTGTACATGGAGTTAATCATCACCTGGACCCTGTACTTTGTACATCGAGTTAATGATCAGCTGGACTCTGTACTTTGTACATCGAGTTAATGATCAGCTGGACTCTGTACTTTGTACATCGAGTTAATCATCAGCTGGACTCTGTACTTTGTACATCGAGTTAATCATCACCTGGACCCTGTACTTTGTACATCGAGTTAATCATCACCTGGACCCTGTACATCGAGTTAATCATCACCTGGACTCTGTACTTTGTACATCAAGTTAATCATCACCTGGACTCTGTACTTTGTACATCGAGTTAATCATCACCTGGACCCTGTACTTTGTACATCAAGTTAATCATCACCTGGACCCTGTACTTTAGTTAATGATCAGCTGTATGCAGTTACCACCACCTGCTGAGTCAGGGTTTTTTTTGCCTGGTACAGGTGCTCAAAGTCTCTCTGCACGGCTAGCAACCAAGGTCAGCTTTGTAAACAATGTGACCTTAGGACAGCTTTGAGTGCACCATGAGGCTACACCATCTGCCACACCAAAACAAAATGGCGGCCAGCCTACCTCCCGTAATCCCCCCGATACCATCAGAATTGAGGTAGGACTTTGTTTATGTTTTTTTAAAATACATACATTCTTGGAAAAATCATATGAACAGTAAAGCTATAATTGGGGGCAAAAAGGATTCATTATCGTTCTTAATAAAAAAAATACAAGGGATGACAAGGACCCTTTGGCCCAAAGATCATCCCACTATTACCTCGACTATTCCAATACAACATCCAACTGTAACCAAACAGTTCTCAGCCCTGAGCCTCCTGTGCTGCTTTTAGTCCATTATTCTATTGTAGTACATACTCGCAAGTTCTACAATTAAACAATGACCCAATATGAATCACATATATTGTTTCACTTCATCTTAAATCTCTCAATTCAGTAAGAGTCACGCTGCTCCCTCACTATTAAACCCCTCTGCTGCCTTCCCTGTGGGGATTACAACAAAATGGTTTCTTGTCATTTGTGTGGTGACACAGTGAGGCAACATTTTGATGCACCACCGCCTCCCCCACCATACAGTAGGTTTTCAGTCTTATCCCTTACAATCAGGGTTGGTGCAAAAATCAGGTCACGGGGAGAAGGAACGGTGTCGCTATTCACATTGGACTACACTCGCAGACCATCCAAACTCCAGCTCCAGAGCACCGGCAGAGGCCCAAGAGCAAGTCACCTGCCCATCTAATCAAAGTGAGGAACTGTGGATAACGCCAGGTTGGGAACAGTAAAGGGGAGGAATTGAACCAAATGGTGACTCACTCCAGCAAGTCTCGTAGGCATTACAATAAAGGCACTTACAATCGGCCACACACTTCTGGGGCCAGATGACATGAACCATTCAAGGTTCATTCTCAACGTTGATGAAATTGAATGAATTTGTCAGCATTAGTCTTGTTAAATACCCTTCTAAACTACCCATTACCTCTACTAACTGTAGACAAAGAGGGTATACATACACATTAGATAGAAATAAAGAAAGAACTTGCATTTATATAGTGCCTTTCATAATCTCAGGATGTCCCCAAAGCGCTTTACAGCCAATGAAGTACTTTTGAAGTGTAGTCACTGTTGTAAAGTAGGAAACACGGCAGCCGATTTGCACACAGCAAGGTCCCACAAACAGCAATGAGATAATGACCAGATAATCTGTTTTTGTGATGTTGATTGAGGGATAAATATTGGTCAGGGCACCAGGGAGAACTCCCCTGCACTTCTTCAAAATAGTGCCATGAGATCTTATACATCCATCTGAGGGGGCAGATGGGGGGCCTCGGTTTAATGTCTCATCCGAAAGACAGCACACCTCGGACAGTGCAGCACTCCCTCAGCACTGCACTGCAGCGTCAGCCTAGATTATGTGCTCAAGTCGGGAGGTGTTTGATTAGTTCCTAGCCTAGCCATTAGATAAGATGCCTCACTAAAACACATGTCAAACCCTTAGGAACTAAGACTCTGGAGTCTCCGATTAGACCCCTCTCCCTGGAACTCAAAGTTGTTGCTACTGTAACCAGAGCACAGCGAAAACTACACGGCACTTGGGGGGGGAGAACAATTTGAGCCAAACTACAATGGTCCTTTCAAACATATCCCAAATGGAATTGTACTTAATAATCATGAAGTTTCTTAATTGAGAAAGAGTCATTTTAGTTATTCTAGTAGATGCAGCAAAGTCAGCAATAGCCTAGCTGATGGATACAAGACCATCACCTGGGCAAGGATCATGGAGGAATCTACCATTTCTCTCCTTTCCTCCCCTTCATCATGATAGTTATAATTAGGCTAAAGCAATTTGCACTGGGTGTACCTTCTAGCCAGGTTCAGTACCTTCTGCCTCTTCCTCAACCTCTGACGAGGCACATTGTTCCCAACCAGCGATGAGGTAGATAGCTTCACCTGGAATTTAAAGGAATGCAGATTATAAGCAGCATCAAAATCATCCCGCACGGTTCCAAAAGTAGTTCTTTCGAGATTTACTTCTTAAAAACATGAATCTCTGTGCTTGGCTTCCAAAAGATCTAATTACACAATTGTAAGGAAGGATATTAGCTCTGATGACGTGGAATCTGTATGGGTGGAACTGAGAAATACCAAGGGGCAGAAAATGTTAGTGGGAGTGGTATATAGACCTCCAAACAGTAATGCGGAGGTTGTGGATGGCATTAAAAGGGAAATTAGAGAAGCGTGCAATAAGGGCACAGCAGTCATCATGGGTGACTTTAATCTACATATAGATTGGACTAACCAAATTAGTAACAATACTGTGGAGGAGGAATTCCTGGAGTGTTTACGGGATGGTTTCCTAGACCAACATGTCGAGGAACCAACCAGAGATCAGGCCATCTTAGACTGGGTATTATGTAATGAGAAAGGATTAATTAGCAATCTTGTTGTACGAGGCCCCTTGTGTCGGAGCAATCATAATATGATCGAATTCTTCATTAAGATGGAGAATGAAGTAGTTGACTCAGAGACTAGGGTTCTGAATTTAAATAAAGGAAACTACGATGGTTTGAGGCGCGAGTTGGGTAGGACTGATTGGGGAATGTCACTCAAAGGGCTGACAGTGGATAGGCAATGGCAAACATTCAAAGATCGCATGGATGAACTACAGAATTTGTTCATTCCCAGTTTGGCATAAAAATAAAACAAAAAAGGTGACTCAACCGTGGCTAACAAGGGAAATTAGGGATAGCATACGATCCAAGGAGAGGACATATAAATTGGCCAGAAAAAGCAGTAAACCGGAGGATTGGGAACAGTTTAGGATTCAACAAAGGAGGACAAAGGGATTAATTAAGAAGGGGAAAATAAAATGAGAGTAAGCTTGCAGGGAACATAAAAACTGACTGTAAAAGCTTTTATAATAATGTGAATAGAAAAAGATTGGTGAAGTCAAGCGTAGGTCCCCTGCAGTCAGAATCAGGGGAATTTATAATGGGGAACAAAGAAATGGCAGACCAATTAAATATATATTTTGGTTCTGTCTGGGTCTGATGAAAGGGAGGAACTGAAAGAAATCAGTATTTGTAGGGAAATGGTGTTAGGGAAATTGACGGGATTGAAGGCCGTTAAATCCCCAGGGCCTGATAATCTACATCCTAGGGTACTTAAGGAAGTGGCCCTAGAAATAGTAGATGCATTGCTGATCATCTTCCAACATTCGATGGAATCTGGAACAGTACCCATGGATTGGAGGGTAGCTAATGTTACCCCACTATTCAAAAAAGGTGGTAGAGAGAAAACGGGGAATTATAGACTGGTAAGCCTGACATCGGTAGTGGGGAAAATGCTAGAGTCCATTATAAAAGATGTAATAACAGAGCACTTGGAAAACAGTGACAGGATCGGACAAAGTCAACATGGATTTACAAAAGGTAAATCGTGCTTGACTAATCCAGTGGAATTTTTTTGAGGATGTAACTGGTAGAATAGATAAGGGAGAACGAGTGGATTTGGTGGCAAAAACAGGAAGGCAGATTATTATCTGAATGGCAATAGATTGGGAGAAGGGGAAGTGCAACGAGACCTGGGTGTCCTTGTGCAATTCTGTAAATTGCAATTGGATCAGATTTCGGGATTCCCTTCGGAAATGACTGAAATCGAATTCTGCTTTGTGATTGGAGGACCAGGCCCACGTGATCCCAGGTACGCTTCCACACCGCCTGCGTCCCTGGGCCATTACGCTGCCCGCCGCCTCACTGTCTCGGACCGCACGTTTTCGCAGCCTCACCGCCATCAGGTAGGTGCGTATTCCTTTCGCGGGTCGGAGGCGTATTCCAGAGTTACGCCTCAGACCGCAATTTTTGACCCATGGAGGGGGATGGAGGAGGAGGTTCCTGCTCCTCATTTCTATCCAGTAACCTCTCTGTATGTGTACACAGACGGGATCAGTCTTAATAATCAAATGTCCTGCACACAAAAGGGGGGAGGGGGGGGGAAAACCGGAGAACCTGACAAACTAACCCCAATCCCTTTCAAAAATAAAATCTCGATGAAACTGGTCCATAAAATTCTGGAGATCTGGAAAACAATCTGGAGTTATTGCTGTAAACAAGCTTGACAGGACTAATACAGGAGTATTCCAGCCTTAAGCACTGGCCAAACATTTCTCCACAGTCTCCGTTATTTCAGATTAAACTGAATTTAACATTTGTGAGGATCAAGCACCACCTTCTGGTGTTATGAGGCAGTGCCAAGATGGCCTGCACCTTAGCACACATTGAAATAATTGCTCCGGCTCTGTAAAAAGCTTTGTACCTATCAAGGCGAGAGATGAGCACGCTGTGGAACAGAATACTTCCCATTGCAGGCACCCATTGTGAGCTTCAAAGCACATCCGGGAGATACAGCGTAGCTTGATTTGGAGCCAACTTTTCCCTGTTCGGCCCCAGTCTCAGAAGTGTCCCCTGCTGCAGCAATCTCACACTTTCCCATTTCCCGTACTGTACCTAGTGCCAATTAGCTCTGAATTTGGGGCGGTTTTGTTCTGTGGACCCATTCCCACTGGGAACTTGAGTCAACAACAAATTCATTTCCCACAGGACCAATGTTCCTGTTAAGCTGCGTGAGAGAGAGAGGATTTCATCCCGTCAATCTGAGCTGGACTCAAAGCCACTTCCTAAAGAAGAAAAAGCAAATTTACTAACACAGTTTGCCAACCAGTCCCCAAACAGTTAAAATCATACATCACAGCAATGCAGAATGGTAACGCAAAACCGATGGGACACATCCACAACTGCGCAGATAGCTAGTATCCAACTTAAACCAGAGCATAACAAGATATTTAACACAGGCTCAGCAACCCCCCCCACCCAAGTGAAATTCGAAGAAGTAGAACAGGTGATGGAATCGCCCCAGCTGTTCAGACATATCTGGCAGCCAATTACACAGCAGCACAGGTAGAGGTCTGGGAGCAGGGTCACTGCCCTCTGAGTCAGCGGAGGAATAGGCCTGGTATGATGCTATGAAGAAAATGTAAGTGCGTTTAGATAACGGGAAATGAAATAGCTACAGAGACTACTCAGCTGAACGGAGTCTCCTTTCAAACCATTTTGACAGATTTGGGTCTACGGCAAAATTACCTTTCTCATGATTTTTCTTCCATAGAACATCACCTTGTCTCTCTTTCGGAATCTGTATCTGGTCACACCCGGCTGTTGTTGTTCTACAAGAGAAATCAAAACCGTACAAGTGAGCAAGTTACCAAAAAGCCCTCCTACAGAAAGAGTGCTTATAGCAATCATACAAAGGGCAGCTACTAAAATTTGCTTTCATGCTTAACCAAAAATGGCCCAAGGGCGTTGCTGCCAACTGCATCAGACCCTCCAGAGAAGAGGGGAAGAACTCAGGGCCCCTGTTCTTGATCATATCGAGGTGTTTTTCCATGTTAAAGGCACTGTATAGATGAAAGTTGGTGTTGTATCCAATGCCCCCCCCGAACTGGAAGGGCTCTTGTCGACATCACACGAGGACAGCATCAAGCTCAGCTGTGATGGGCCCCCATGATCAAACAACCCACTGACACCATGAATAGTGATTGCTGTTCTGTGAGCCAAAGAAGAGCAGTGCCGATCTCCCGGTTTCTCTCGATCATTTATGCCTCAACCAACGCTACCAAAAACAGATTATCTGGTTGTTTACCTCATTATTGTTTTTGCGCAAATTAGCGGTCGCGTTCCCCTACATTACAGCAGAGTGCCGTGGGGTCTTTTATATCCACCAGAGGGGGGCAGATGGAATCTCAGTTTACCATCTCAGAATATAGACAACTGGATATCAGGAGAGATTTATCCTCACCCAGGGAGAGATAACGTCCTTGATTAACATTCTCCAAAGTCATTGATTTAACATAAAAGCTAAGCTGAAGCATGAAGCAGGATTTGGTTCCTCTTGCAAGCGGGTAGATAAGCCAGACGAGCAACCTTGGAGACTATAATTAAGCTCGAGATGAATCTCGCACTGCTACTCACCGACTTTTTAACATTTTAAGTAATGAGATCAAAACCACTCTCTTACAAAGCAGCCATGGTTATAGATATATGTTTACTTATGTACCTCATATACTAGATGTGTGAAGAGGAGAATTAATCCACAACATCAAGTGTAGTGGCTGTTAAATGTTAAAAGCTTTGTTTGTCGCTGAATGATAGGTAACATAATAGTGCCAGCTCATGACAAAGTAACTGAGCATAATTGGCCTGTCGTAATACATTCTTTAATGCAAAGAATGAAGAGGCAATCAGAGATGAACCATCTTCCCTTCTCATTCATCACCCTTCATGTACCATATTGCCCAAGCAATAAACTACAAGGAGGGCTGGTTTCCACAGACTTGCAGTGAATACTATTCTATCAAAGGTCAGCTCCTCCTTGACTGTAATGCTTTGGAAACGTGCGTGCATTTCTCCAAGTAGTTGCATCATATAGTTATTTAGTCACTTTCTTAAATGTTGGACTATCCCTTGATTCACCGAGGTTGCCTGCTAATGAAACAAACCACATGGCCAATCCTTGTCTGATAAGTTTTCGTACTGTTCAAAGTTCCAAACAAGATTTTTAAAAATAACAATCGCAGTTTACAGATGTTTCTACTCCTGCTTACACTGGTTCTTTTTCAGTCCAGAATGAAATCTGATTTCTATCTCAAAAGGGAAAGGGTAAAAATAGGGGAATAGTGGTCTTTCGCGACAGATCATTTTGTTTCGAAATTCAGGATGGCAAAAAATGTCTTGCCCTGGTTCCGTGTTTTACAACTCTGGTTCGTGACCACCAGCACACAAAGTTCACCCATTCTAACCGTGGCTCATTAAAGTGTCAGATAGGCAATAGGACTTCCTTGTAAACAATTGTGTGGAAGTCAGCGCCTCCACAGCCAACTATTTTAACCAAGATACTTGCAGAAAGCCGGCTGGTTGGGAACAGGTAAAAAAACAAATCGGACTTTTCAATTGCTCAAGCAAGGCAAGTTGGAAGGCTTAACTCGGGTCAAGGTGATATAAAGAACCAGAATCTTTAAAGGCCAGTGCGGGGGTTACTTATATATTTTTGGTTTCCTCTATTAAAACTTCACACAAACATTTCCTTCGAAGAAAGAGATAAAATCTCTTCAAAGTATTGCAACTTCTGTGAGGCATGGCTGGTGGATCTCGATAGCGCTCCATGTTTAGAACAGGAGTTCTGTCATTCTAAGGGTGCAATCTGTCACTGTTCAGGAATTCTAGTGCCTCACTGTCTATCCTCATGTATTCAGCTGACAATATTCATCCCGAACAGCATTCCAGAAGAGAGCCTGAAATATGAAACTTAACTAGTTGGTAACTTGTCATATTTACTTATACAGCTCATACTTAAAAACAGGAGATCATTCAGTCCACTGAGTCTGCTCCTCCGTGTCCCTTGATGCCCTGACTTCCCAAGTATCTACCTCCCTTTTAAAACCCCTCTATTGACCTTGTATCTATAGCCTACCGAGACACAGTGTGCCACATCATAACTCTTTCTTTGTAGCAGTTGTGAAAGTGTTTATTTTTAACTGGTTTAGCACAAATTCTAAGATTATGTACTCTTTTTATGGATTCCGTCTTTATCAATTCCTTTTATTATTTTAAATACCTCAACTAGATCAACCCATTAACCTCCTCATCTTCAAGCGGTGCAACCCAAATTTATTGCCCGGTCCCTCACCCCAGGGATCTTCTTCATTGCTGAGTTTTCTCTCAGGCGAGCATATCTTTCCCAGAGTAGAGTGCTCCAAAGTGAACTCGATAGGGGTAATTTTCCAAGTCTGTGCATATTGGAAATTCTGTCACTGCCAGTCATATAATTAACCCAATGCTGCAACTGGGATCTGACCAGCGCTCTGTAAAACTGCAGCAGCATTTCCTTGCTTTTATATTCAAAACCTCTTATAATTAAGCCCAAAATCCCATTGGACTTTCCAAATTGCTTTTTGCACCCGAGCGCTAGCTTTTAATGACTTGTGTAACTGGACCCTTAAATCTCATTTGTTCATTTCCCCACCTCCTCCATTTACATTGCACTGCTAGCCCCACATACACATCACACTTTGGGACGTTAAATTGCAGCTGCCAGTATTAACCTATATTATTTTGTACATTTAAAATGTCTTCAGAATTCACTGTACCTCCTAGCTTAACACACTCTGTAAATTTGGATATACCCTCCATCTATTTTTAAACGCGAGGGGCTAAGGGCCAGCAAAAGATAGGGAACGAGAGAGAGATTTAAAAGCTGGAGTTGTGGCTCAAAACCCTGGCAGACACCACTTGTTACTGCCTACGAGCCCAAGGATGTCCCTTTTACCCCGAACTATTCCGAACCAGTTTTCTCTCCATGCCACAAGGCTTCCTCCAATTCCATGTGCCTCAATTTCAATTTCGGTTAGCAATCTCTTGCATGGAACCTTAGCAAACACCTTCTGAAAAACCACATATGACTTCTCTATCCACCACCTCAATGACTGTGTCAAAGAACTCTTAAATTAGTCAGACATAATAAACTATGACGACTCACCCTAATCAAATTCACTCATTCACTGTCCTTGATTATCCCTCTATGGCCTCACCCCTCCCTATCTCCAACATCCTCCAGCCCTACAACTTTCCGAGATCTCTGTGCTCCTCTAACGCATCCCCCACTTGCTTTACCCCAACATTGGCAGCTGTGCCTTCAGCTGCCTCGGCACTAAGCTATGGAATTCCCACGCTAAACATCTATGCTTCTCCATTGCTCTCTCCTTCTTTAAGACGCTCCTTAAAATCTACCTCTTTTGATGAAGTTTTTGGATACCTGTCCCAATATCTCTATGTTGCTCGGTGTCAAATTTTGTTTGATTACGTTCCTGTGAAGCACCGCGGAACATTACTATGTTAAAGGCACTATATAAATACAAGTTGCCGTTATTGATTTTGGATTCTAACAATTTCCCCACTGTTAAACTCGCTGGTATGCAGCCACTTGGTTTTTACCTTCCTCTTTTTTTGAATTAGGTTTTAATGTTTGCTACCTTCCTATGATCCCATCGCCAAATCCAGTGAGCTTTGAAAGATTATAACTAATAAATCCCCAATGTACTTAACTATTTCTTTTAATACACTGGAGTGGAAGCCGTAGATCTGGAAACTTGTCTTCAATCCCAAACCGTTTATTCATGACACTTTTTCTGTTTGTACTGATACCTGCAAGTCCCTTCCCCCTCACTGATCTCTAGTCTTCTCCAATGGTGAAAACCGAAGCTAAATATTCAGCAACAATCTCACCATGTCTCATATCTAAATTGGTTTCTAATGTCCCACCTCCTCCTCCCCCACTTGTTTTTTGAACAGCAGTCCCCACCACTTCAAATGTCCACGATTAAAATGGGCAGACACTTACATCGGCCAAAAGGCGATAAGCATTTGCATCGACGTCAAATTCAAAGTGGCCGGTTATAGCTTGAGTGCTCTGTTTATTTTGGGCAGAATCAGCTGTGCTTACTCACTAGTTCGCACCTCGTTAAGGTGCACTGAATGCAGAACAAACATAAGTAAATAAGTAACACCTTGTTTAATGTTCGATTACCTTTTGTGTACTTGATCCCTTCTAAGGGTTATAGTTTATACTAAGCGCTGATTGGAGTTTAAATAAAGCTGCAGGTCAGAGTGAAGCTGGAAACAACGGGACCAAAGGTCACTACACAGAAGGAACATTCTTGTATACGGTAGCGTACTGTAATAGCGTTACCACATTGTACCGGCCATCGTGTATAGCAGGCAAATCGCATTCACACGAGCACGCCCACTATAAGCAGTGGGAACTGTACTTAAAGACCTCTATCACCTTTGATACTGTAAGTTTTTTTCCATGTCTATTCTTTGGCCTCTATCATAATTTCATTTTGTTGTTTACCATAACCTTCCCTGTCTTCATGTTTGCCCTTTTCTTCATCCTCACATAAGCCTTCTCCTTTAGTTTAATATACTGGTCTTAGCTGTTCTCATAGACCATGGTTGTGTCATATCAAAATCACCCCTTTTGGAGGGCGGGTGTACACTTGTTTCATAATCTAATTACCTGTACTATCTTGGGAGAGATTCCACTGTTGGCCCATAGATTTACCAAGTAATAATTTCTCCCGAACTATTTAAGCTAATTCCTCCCTTATCCTCAAAAGTTAATCTTATTTAAATCCAAATCCCTTGGGTCGGTCCTCCAATGACAATTATATTCAGCATGGACAATCTGTCCTATTTAATGTTCTGCCTGCAGGCAGGTGACTATTGGGGACTCACCTTACCAGCACATTGACCTATTGGTTCCACATAATTGTAGATATTCTTAGGGCCCACAATAGCCCCGCTAAAGAGCCAGCATCAGCTCTAAACAGGCAGAACAAAAATTACTGCAAGGCAGCGAAGCTGATGGGTGGGAGGAACGAAACTGGCTCTTCACCAATAGCTTTTCTCTTCTTTACCCAGTCAGGCTAGAAGAGGTCAGAACCTGTTGAGTATTAATATCGGAGCAAACTTGGGCTACTCAGTCTACTACAAGGAAGAAACAACACCTAGGCAACAACGGTGGGCTTTCTCACTGGTCTTTATTCGTCTGCGCGATAGCGGATTTCCTGTTCATAGCTCAGAGTACGCTACCAACCCCTAACATGACGGGGCGAAGCATGTGTATCGTCTAACTACTGCTGCTCTGTCACATGATGGTAGATGGTACACCTGCCTGCAAATACAGTGCACTGTTCCACAATCGTGTCCTGTAAGGAAGAAAATTTACAAAAGTTTACGGACTTTAAAAAAAATAAAATCTTGCGTTGATATGAAGAAAGAAAGATTTGCATTTATATAGCGCCTTTCATGACCATCGGACGTCTCAAAGCGCTTTACATCCAATGAAGTACTTTTTTGGAGTGTAGTCACTGTTGTAATGTGGGAAACGCAGCAGCCAATTTGCGCACAGCAAGCTCCCACAAACAGCAATGTGATAATGATCAGATAATTTGTTCTTGTTATGTTGATTGAGGGATAAATATTGGCCAGGACACTGCTCCTCTTCAAAATAGTGCCATGGGCTCTTTTACGTTCACCTGAGAGCGCGGACAGGGCCTCGGTTTAACGTCTCATCCAAAAGACGGCACTTCAGGCAGTGCAGCACTCCCTCAGCACTGCACTGGAGTGGGACTTGAACCCACAACCTTCTGACTCAGAGGCGAGTGTGCTACCCACTGAGCCACAGCTGACACCATGATATGGGGGGACTTTTACTTTTGAAGCGAGGTTAGAAGGGATTTGATGGGGACTGGGTGGCACAGTATGTTGGTACATCAAATTATTCAGTTAGCTGACTAATCTGGCATATACTTACTCGACTGTTTCACTCTTCTGTAGATGAAAAACACAATGATTGCTACGATAAGAATGGCAGCAAGTGCTCCAATCATCATTCCCGTCAGCTGGAAAAACAAAGGAAAGAATACTAAAAAGTACATTTTGTCGCCTCATTTACATCAACGCAACTGTATTTTCCCACTACACCATTACTTGATTTTGCTCATTGGTCATCTTCTCCCTCCCAACCAATTTCCCCCCCACTTCATGACAGAAATAGAAAGCTCATTCCACGACCCCACACTCTCAGGGAGCAAGAGTCCGAGAATCGAAGCTATGACCTTGTAGCTCTATCGCTGATCTGTGCTCCCTTCGAGCACAGCTTTTCACCTGGGAGCACGGGATCATGGAGTAAGCCCTCCGATTCCAGGAGTACTGTCTACCATCCAATACCTCACTCAAGTGACAGCTGTCCACGTCAGCCTAGAAAATGGGTATTGGCAATCTATTCAACCACGTGGGGCGTCACAAGATAGCCCAGTCTCGTTTTCCCCAGTGCTCACACATATGCACTTTGCAGCAGCGGTCACTGCATAATAATCAGGAACACGGAGGTCAAGTGTAGCATGCCAACAGCAGCCCTAGTTGACATTAGCTAATACAGCGCAAACCAAAACATTCTAGCCTGTATGACTTGACGCCACTCTGTGCGGTACCTTTACCCACTGGACCAAGAGAGCTTCAAAAGTTTTGTTTTAAAAAAACAATCTTTCAATTTTACTAATATGGAGCACATGGTAAACTCAAATCATAGAATTTTACAACACAAGAGGAGGCCATTCGGTCCATCGTGCCTGTACTGGCTCTTTGAAAGGGCTGCCAGTTAATCACACTCCCCTGCTCTTTCCCCATAGCCCTGCAACATTTTTCCTTTTGAAGTATTTATCCAATTCCCTTGTGAAAGTTACTCCTGAATCTGCTTCCACCGCCCATTCAGGCAGCGCATTCCAGGCCATAATAACACGCTGCATAAAATATATTTTGGTGGCAAAAACAGGAAGGCAGATTATTATCTGAACGGCAATAGATTGGGAGAAGGGGAAGTGCAGAGAGACCTGGGTGTCCTTGTGCACCAGTCGCTGAAGTTAAGCATGCAGGTGCAGCAGGCGGTTAAGAAGGCAAATGGTATGTTGGCCTTCGTAGCGAGAGGATGTCTTGCTGCAGTTGTACAGGGCCTTGGTGAGACCACACCTTGAGTACTGTGTGCAGTTTTGGTCACCTTATCCGAGGAAGGATGTTCTTGCCATGGAGGGAGTGCAGCGAACATTCACCAGACTGATACCTGGGATGGCAGGAATGACGTATGAGGAGAGATTGGGTCGATTGGGCTTATACTCGCTGGAGTTTAGAAGAATGAGAGGGGATCTCATTGAAACTTATAAAATTCTAACAGGACTAGACAGACTAGATGCAGGAAGGATGTTCCCGATGGCAGGGGAGTCCAGAACCAGGGGGTCACAGTCTAAGGATAAGGGGTAAGCCTTTTAGGACAGAGATGAGGAGGAATTTCTTCACCCAGAGAGTGGTGAACCTGTAGAATTCTCTACCACACAAGGCAGTAGAGGCCAGTTCATTAAATATATTCAAGAAGGAGTTAGACATATTACTTAAGGCTAAAGGGATCAAGGGGTATGGGGAGAAGGCAGGGACAGGGTACTGAGTTTGGATGATCAGCCATGATCTCATTGAATGGCGGAGCAGGCTCGAGGGGCCGAATGGCCTACTCCGGCGCCTATCTTCTATGTTTCTATGTATTCTCAAGTCCCCCTGGTTCTTTTGCCAATTATCTTAAATCTGTGTCCTTTGGTTATCAACCCGCCTACCAGTGGGAACCGTTTCTCCCTATTTACCCTATCAAAATCCTTCAGAATACTGAACACCTCCTCTGATTTTAGGAGAACAATCCCAGCTTCACCGGTCTTCCACATAACTGAAGTCCCTCATTCCGGATACCATTCTAGTAAACCTCTTCTGCATCCTCTCCAAGGCCTTGACATTCCTAAAGCGTGGTGTCCAGATTTGGACACAATACTCTACCCGAGGTCTAACCAGTGATTTATGAAGGGAACTTCCTTGTTTTTATACTCTATGGGGAAAAAATTCGGTATCGCCCCATATGGGGCACCATTATTGGCGGTGCGCAAGGTTTAGCGCCTGGCGCTAATTATCGTCTCCGACAGCAAACTTGGCTTTTATCACCCCTGGAGGTGATTGGAGCACTAAATCAGGCGCTACACACCTCTCTTAAGGTGCTAAGGCCGAGGAGCGAGGTGCTACCTCAGAGGGCGGGCGCAGCGCAGGTGCTGTCAGTTAGCGATTGAACACAGACACACTGGCGCCGGTCAGTTCTTAAGGGGAGGGTTGATCTTGCTCTGCAGCCATACCCTGCTCATTGGAGCCTTGAATCTCGGCCTGGGCAGACCTGTGGCTAAATCTAGCAGCCAAACAGTATGGAGGGGGCCAGGGAGCGAGCACAGCGCTTCTGCGAGCGGGCCTTGGAGGCTCTGGTTGGCACGCAGAAGATCCATTCTGTGCCCAGAGAGTGGCAGGAGGCCTTTGCCACGCGAGTACAGAAGAGTGTGGAGCGAGGTGACTCAGAGTCTCCTCAAGCAGCATGGTGCCTCAGACCCAAATCCAATGTAGGAAAAAGTTCAACGACCTCACTCAGGTCGTCAGGGTGAGTGCCTTTCTTTCAAAACCTCTACATCCCTCCATCTCAACCTCACTTTATGGCCAGAGGGTCTTAAAAGCCCCAATGCCCAACACTCATCCAACACCTATGGCCCTTTCATCAAACACACACGTACATTCCACACTTTGCATACAGTAAGGGCTATTCAACCATGGCAGGCATTTCAGGCAAGACCATGGCTGCATATTTACTCAGACGCCGTCCTTTTTCTTGCAGGCCAAGCTGTCTCATAATAGGAGGCAGCAGCAACGGACCGGTGGAGGGCGGCCTCAGCTGCAACCCCTCAGCGATCTTGAGGAGCGCGTCCACAGGACTGTGGCAAGCCGGGTGTTTGGTCCCGTCGCCACTGGAGACGCCGACCCCGTTCTGGACAGCAACGGTAAGGTCATCACCTTTTTGTCCTCTGCTTCCACTTGTTCCTCACAACAGCAGCCTTTGACACTTTCAATCCAAATCACTAAATCGCTGCACTCATGCCTCCCTTGCTGCCACCCTGTCCTCACGCTAAAGCCACTCTTGTACCTCCCTGCTTTCAGATGGTGATTCACCAGGTGAGGAGACGGGCCCTCAAGCTGCCAGTGGGAGTGAAGCTGAAGGCGAGGAGGAAGAGGAAGCCGGAGCATCAGCGCCACCCTCTACCGAGACAGCCCATGCCCACACTGGGAACACGCCTTCCCTGGAGGGGAGCAGGGGGGGTGGGGCAGAGGTCATGGTCTGATGAGGGTGAAGCTCCAGGACCCAGCGGGCTGCAGCAACGCGATGGGGGTAGGGAAGCTTGGGGGCCTTCTCCCCGGAGGGAGAGTATGGCTTCGAGTTCTGCTGCACTGGACGCAGAGGAGGAGCGGGTCCTCGCTGAAATGAGCGCCCAGGCGGAGCACAGGCACACTGAGCTCATGACTGCAGTGGCAAGGGTGCCCGAATCCATTGAATCACTGGCAAGGAGTGTGGAGCACTTCGGTGTAGCACAGGCGGCTGCCACGCAAATGCTTAGTGCTGCAATGCAGTCAGTGGCTGGTCTCATGCAGACGCAGATTGAGGCCACACCAGCACTGACTGCTACCACCCTCACTGGATTGGGCACATTTCCCCGGAGCTCTCACCGCGCTGCAGCAGGCCAGCAATCTGTGCTCCATCAGATTGCTCCGGATGCTGAAGTGCTGCCCTGTGGGAGTGCCAGTGTGTCGGTCGAGCAGGGAGTTGCTGTCCTCTCAAAATGACAGCATCCCTGCTGCCAGCACTGGCACTTTTCCACTGCAGTTGCCACCACCTGTAGGACAGACTGCTGCCGCCCATGCAGAGTTGGTGCAGTCAGCAGCCGGGCCCTCCAGGCCCAGAGCTGGTCGAGGCCGTCCTTCAAGGGCATCTGCAGTCTAAGGTTCTGACAATCAGCAGCCTTCCCCCAGCCACTGGGATACCATTACGGAGGAGCTGCAGGGTGGGAAGGGGGGAATTTCGCAAGGGAAGCAGATCACCCTCGAAGGGCAAAAAGTAGGTGGTGTGACAAAATGTTTTTCATTGTTTTATTGAAGGCCGAGGTTCGTGGTCAAATTTTTGTAACTGTTTTGGACATTGTCTCCAGGTTGTGAGAGCCAGTTATGTGAATGACTGCTTTTTTTTGTGTATCTTTCTATTAGTTTGTCATGCGGAAATGAGACACACAGAGTTTGTCAAATAAAGAAGTGTCTGTATTCAAAATGTACATGTTTGGTCTTTGCAATCATTGTTGCCTTGACCGGCTTAGGGGTTGTGGGATGGTTTCATTCAGGTTGTTTGAATGGCAGAAGCCATTTCCTCAGAGGGGGCCTAGAAGCGACTTGCTATGAGCCTTTGACGGATGGCCCTTCCACTTTGTACATTGTGTGCCTCCCTCCCGCCTTGGTGCTGCTGATCATCCTCCTCCTCTTCCTCCTCCACCTCTGCTGGTGCTCCAATGCCTGGTGGCATTGGCTGGGTCCTGAGGATTGCAAGGTTATGCAGCACGCAGCACACAACAACGAAGTGGGAGACTCGCTCAGGCGAGTACTGAAGGGCTCCTCCAGAATGGTCCAGACAGCGGAACCGTTGCTTGAGCACGCCGATTGTGTGCTCAACGATGTTCCTGGTAGCTTGATGGCTCTCGTTGTATCGTAGCTCAGCAGGGGTGCTGGGCGTACGGAGCGGTGTCATCAGCCAGGTGCACAGAGGATATATCCCTTGTCCCCGAGAAGCCAACCTCCTGGGTGATGCGGTGCCTGGAAAAGGTCTGCCACAGAATGAAGGCATCGTGGCTGCTGCCAGGAAAGTGGGCATTGACAGCAAGTATCAGCTGTCTGTGGTCACAGACCAACTGAATGTTTAAGGAATGGAAGCCCTTTCATTTGCAGAACTCCTCGGCATTCTCTTGCGGCGCACGCAAAGCCACATGCGTGCAGTCAATGGCGCCCTGCACCATGGGAAAGCCCGCTATCATCACAAACCCCTTTGCGCGTTCTTGCTGCTTGTCCGGGGTCACGGGGAAAGAGATGTACTCTCGTCTCCTTTTAAAGAGGGCATTTGTTACCTGATGGATGCAGCAATGCACCACGAACTGGGCGATATTGGCGATGTCCCCAGTAGCTGATTGAAATGAGCCGGTGGCATAAAAGTTGAGAGCCACTGTTATCTTCACTGCCACCGACAGAGACGTCCGGCTCCTCAGTAGAGGCTGCAGATCTGGCTGAAGCAGGTGGCAGAGCTCAGTGACCACCTCCTTGCTGAAGCGCAGCTTTGCAAACACTACTCCTCAGACATATTAATGTAGGAGAATTGTTGGCGAAATACCCTGGGAGGGTAAGGTCTCCTGTACCGAGGCCTGTTGGCCCTCTTCCGTCTGGCCATGATTGCCACTCTCTCTCTGCGTCTCTGTGCCCTTCGAATGTGATGGAGAAGGACAACGTTCCCATCCATTGCAGCCCCCATAGTATCTAGGCAATCAAAGTTATGAAGGTCAAAAAGCAAAGTTATGGTCAGAAGCCAAAACTACCTCAGACAGCGTTGACTCAATGCAGAAGTCTCTCTTTGTCTCTCTCAAAATCTCTCTCTCTCAGAACGAGTGGTGCAAAAATGGCTACCACACAAAAGCCAGGAAGAGGCCCCCTTTAAATAGCGCCCCCCCCCCCAGCCCCACAGCGACTGGGAAGCTTTCCAGTCAACCTGTCGTTGGTTGTGTCAGGCGGAAAGGGGGGGCGCCACTCAATTTCCGGTCCGGGGCATCACAAGGGCGTGCACTCTCGAATGACGTCAAGATCTGCGTGCGCAAGAGATCGGGCGGTATTGTTTAGCTCCGCCGCAAAATGTCCGGTCAATTTCGCGAGAGGCGCAGATATTGCCGCACCCGGGCGCTACCAAATGAATTTTTCCCCCAAAGTCTCTATTTATAAAGCCCAAGGTCCCGTATGCTTTTTTTTAATAAAAACAGCCTTATTGACTTGTCCTGCCATCTTTGTGTTTGTGAACTCCCAGGTCTCTGTTCCTGCACCCCCTTTAAACTTGTACCATTTAGTTTATAGTGCCTCTCCTCTTCCTCCCAAAATGCATCACAAATCTATTTGTAATCCGCTTAGTCCAAATATCTGAGCTCTGTCGACATCACAAATAAGTGCTACAGGTTATTAATCCCTTATCCGAAATCCTTGGGGCCAGATGTGTTTCTGAATTCGGAATTTTTCAGATTTCAGAACGGTAGGGGTATCTGCAGCTCTTTTTGACATTTTCAGTGAAATTAAACTCAAAATCACAAAATAACAAAAAATATCAGAGAGCCGCAGACGCACGTGTGACTGGTAGCAGCGCTGAGACACAACTGACGCCTCACACCATGTTTGGCGCCACTCGGGTCATGTCGTGCACACGAGTGACGCTACACGAAAAAACTTTCGGTTTTCAGAGCTTTTCGAATTTCGGAATTGCGGATAAGGGATTGTGGACCTGTACCATGTTCTTTTTCCACACTTGGTGCCCTCTCACCAGCATCACTTTACCCACACTCAAGTGCTTACCATTTCCATGTTTAAACCTGTAACAGACCGACACGATGTTTAACCATGCAAGCATCATCCAACCTGACTGCAGGCCAATTCGCAACCCGTCCCTAATTAAGTGTTCAAAGGTTATTGAAAACCATCATGGATGTTGATAAGTGCCTTAATATAAATGTATATGTCTGGGTTGCACAGGATATATATATCTATCTTCTGAGGAGACCCAACGTTCGAACACTCTCATAACTATTATTCAGTGAGTCCACACATTTCAATATACTGTACTTATCTAACCTCAATGTGTATTTTCGATTTATGAGATACAGCTCAATTGTAAAGAATAAACCCTGGATTGAATTTGGTGTAAAATACAGAGTGGGTGTCCAAAGGCTCGACACCGGCAGGCACCGTCATATCCCAGGCTCGACACGGGCAGGCACCGTCATATCCCAGGCTCGACACTGGCAGGCACCGTCATATTCCAGGCTCGACACTGGCAGGCACCGTCATATCCCAGGCTCGACACTGGCAGGCACCGTCATATCCCAGGCTCGACACTGGCAGGCACCGTCATATTCCAGGCTCGACACGGGCAGGCACCGTCATATTCCAGGCTCGACACTGGCAGGCACCGTCATATTCCAGGCTCGACACTGGCAGGCACCGTCATATTCCAGGCTCGACACTGGCAGGCACCGTCATATCCCAGGCTCGACACTGGCAGGCACCGTCATATCCCAGGCTCGACACTGGCAGGCACCGTCATATCCCAGGCTCGACACTGGCAGGCACCGTCATATCCCAGGCTCGACACTGGCAGGCACCGTCATATCCCAGGCTCGACACTGGCAGGCACCGTCATATTCCAGGCTCGACACTGGCAGGCACCGTCATATCCCAGGCTCGACACTGGCAGGCACCGTCATATTCCAGGCTCACTGCTGGTAGGGATGTGGATCACCTGCTTAATAAGATGCCGCTGTCGTCCTCCCCACTCCCTCCCATCTGCTTCATAAAGTACGGCTGTTCCTTCCAGCTTTGAGCAAGAACACACATACATTTTAGGGAGTGCTATTAGGAAGCAGATATTACCCCCGGCCTCCTTTGTGCCATGAAACTGATCCAACCATGTCGCTTCTAGTTTTCTCAGATAGATAAGGCTCGGATGACCCAAACTTCCCAGCAGCATTCACCGAGCTGTCTCACAGCAAAAGCAGCACTAACTTGTTGCGGCATTTGGATTGGGCTAAGTGGGAAAGAAAAGGCAACTGGGGAGAGGAGGAAGGAGGCCAGGAAGAGAAGGAGGTGGCGGCACAGGAAAATTTATTGAAATAATTGTGAAAAATGGGGAAATGAGGATAATTCATTGAATTTCACTGTTAAAACAATCTCTTATTAATGTGCCACCCGGTGGTTTAAATACTAAACTGCTCAGTCGTCGGCACTAACTTCAAATCCAGTACCTGCAAAATAGTGGACAGGCACACTGCAATGGAAAACAATCACAGATACTCCATTCAAGCTCTAACGTGGAATCATATGTCCCAGATGACCACTCATGTGAGCACCTTGCCCCAAGGCTTTATCATTCAATCAGGCGGGCGAGATGGTCTGGTCTCCGGGCTAGTCTACGTGAACCACTCTGTGATTGTGATTGGCTGGTCTGAAGGTGCGATCTTTCTGAAGTCACTATGACGGAGTAAACTTACTGTAACCAGAGGTCTGGGCTCTACTTCAGGCCGAATAAACAAGAGTAACCAATCATTATTTCAGGCAGGTAAGACATGCAAACCTTTGGACACTTGTATGAAGGGCATGTACCCAGCCACGTTACATAGAAATGACAGCATGGATTGGGGGGGCTGCTGTGTTTCTGGAGTTCCTAAAAATATTTACCTAGAATCCTACCTGCCTCTACACGCCTCTCCTTCGGGATTCCAGAGTGGATATTTTGGGGATGCTTTTCCACCTCCCACTCATTTTAATGCCGATTGACTGCCAGGTAGTAAATACAGTCCTGGTTTAAAAATACAATTCAGCAGCGTCTATGCTGGTTTATAATTCCGCTGAGCCTACTGAGGGGGGCGGTTTCTGGTTTCTGAATGCAGTGGAATTATTTTGTTTTTGAGGGAAAGTAGACAAAAATATTCTTCCCTTGAATAGATCACATTCTAGTTTCACCTAGTCAGTGACAGCCCAAGATCACTGCCTGCAGCACTCCAACTTGTCAGAGAAACTTGACTCTGTTATACAGGAAACTTTTTTTTATCCGGCACCGACGTGGTGCCGGTTCATCAAAAATCCCGGATAACCGAACGCTATAGTAAAAGATACGGAGAGATGAGAGCTCCGTATAAAGCAACAAACCCTGTTGCTTAGCAACAGGTTCAGAACAATGGCCACAAGTTCCAAGCGTCTCTGTAGCTTAGCAACAGCTGCAGCCACACCCTTGCACAGCAACAGATCGAGGAAGGCAAGTACAATATGAAGTAAAACTTACCTGAACCTACTCCTGAATTTTGCCGGTTAACCGAGATTTCCGGTTATTTAGGTGCCGGTAAATCGAAAGTTTCCTGTAGCGACGTCAGAAAGATCGCACCTTCAGACCAACCAATCACAATCACAGAGTGGTTCACGTAGACTAGCCCGGAGACCAGACCATCTCACCCGCCTGATTAAATGATAAAGCCTTGGGGCAAGGTGTTCACAGGAGTGGTTTTGCTAGAGTAGACAGGGGGAAACAGTTTCCACTAGCAGGAGGGTCAGTAACGAGAGGGCATAGATTCAAAATAATTGGCAAAAAAACCAGGGGGGCAGATGAGGGGAAAAAAATGTTGCGCAGCCTGAAAGGGTGGTGGAAGCGGATTCAATAGTAACTTTCAAAAGAGAATTGGGGAGTGGGACTGATTGGATAGCTCTTTCAAAGAGCCGGCACAGCCATGATGGGCAGAATGGTCTCCTTCTGTGTTGCAAGATTCTGTAAGAAATACAAGGGAACAAACACAAAACGTGGTACGCAAAATCCACTCTTTCCCTCCCCCAAGTCAGGCGGCTGCATTTACATACCATCGTGGTCTGAATTTTGTCCTCCACAAACTGTTGTAGTAGTACAGGAAGATCCCCACTGACTGGCATCCCAACCTGCGACACACAATGCAAAAAATACTTACTTATAAAAAAAAATTCACAAACGTTTTATTCATTTCAATTTTTGCAATAATTGAGCAGAAAGGCAGAGTTTTTCACTGGACTCCAATAACTTTTTTTTTTGCAGTTTCTTTGTTCACAGGTGCCTCTGCTGAGCCCTGATATCATTTATTTAAGGCAGCTGGTAAGGAACGGGTGTACTGGGGTAACATCAAAGAACTTGCATTTATATAGCACCTGTTACATCCTCAGAACATCCCAAAGTGCTTCACAGCCGATTAAAAATGTAGTCTCTGTTATTTAGGTAAACACAACACCCAATTTATGCACAGCAAAGTCCCTCAAACAGCAATGATATAAATGGCCAGTTTATCGGTTTTGGTGGTGTAGGTTGAATGATAAATATTATTCACTCTCCTGCTCTTCTTCAAGTAATGCCATCTGAACAGGCTGAGACTTCAGTGCAGTACTAAGGGATTGTTGCATTATCAGAGCTTTAACATCTCATCCAAAAGATGGCACTTCCGACAATGCAGCAATCGTTCAGTACTGCACGGAAGTGTCAGCCTACACTGCGTCCTGAAGTGGGATTGAACCCATGACCTTCTGATCCAGAGGCTGGAGTGTCACTACTGAGTCAAGCTGACAATGACGATCAAGCAGCAAGATCTCTTTCAATAGGACTTCGCCTCAGAAATTCTATGTCACCTTGGCTTAGTTGGTAGCTTCTGGATTGGAAACCTTTGGGTTCGAGTCCCAGCCCAGATTTGAGTGCATAGCCTGGGATGACACTCTAGTGCAGTGCTAAGGGACTGCTTCATTCTCAGAAGCGCCATCCTTAAGATGAGACTCCCTACCACGATCTAGGGCAAAACTTTCAACTTCGGCTGGAGCATAAGTCGGGCGGTAGAGGATCGGCCGCCCGTTATACATCCCGCCCGATTTTCCTTTCTATTGACTTTAATGGAAAAGAAAAATCGGGCGGGATGTACAACGAGCGGCCGATCCGCTGTGTCCTTTTCACACCACCGCTGGAGTTGAGAGCTTCGCCCCTAGTCTGCTTGTCCAAATGGATGTTAAAGATCCCACAGCACGGTTCAAAGAGCAAGTTCTCAGAGTGCCTTGGTCAACATTCCTCCCACAACCAGTTTCACCAAAAATCACATCAACTGTTCACGCGCCTCATTACTGTTCGTGGGATGTTGCCGTTGCAGAATGGCTCTTGCATTTGTCGACAAAGCAAGTCACTGCACTTCAATGGCGTGACAAGTTTCTTTAACGTGGAACCTTTCCTTTGGAGTTTAAGTTTTCCAATTACCCCCAGTACTTCCCCTCCACTAACTCCCTCGCTACTTTTACCCTCTGCTTTGTTTAAGTTCTCAGGCATTTGTTTTATTTTTGGAAAAATTGTTAAAATGAAAGTTAACCATTTGTGGAAATTCTTAAGCCATTGAATGACCAGTTCACAGAGGACATTCAGGCTACTAGTTCCACTGAAAACAACAGCTTCCTGTCTTTTCAGTCCCGTTAGGAGTCAATAGGAGCGTGTGCAGTGACGTTCTAAACTACATTCTCCAGTCACGCCACCTGACCATTTTGGAGGACAGCTGGGGGAGAGGTTACTCAGTAACCTGTCTCAGAACTCAGATCAGTAACTTAACTCAAAGCCCAAAATACTTGTACTACTGTTAGGGCAACAATTTCTCCCACCCCTAACCTTGTCTCTTGGCTATATGTGGAATGATATCTACAACATTCATGACAACTCTAAAAATAGAGAACTGCAGATTTAGGAAGTTAGAAGTCAGCAGTTTTTTCTTCACAAGCAGAACAAGTTACATATTCCGTAGAAAAACCCAATAATGGGGAATCTGTTACACCCAACTCCCTTAAAAACGAACGAGGGAGTTGCATTGCCATTGCTTCTCCTAATTTTTGAACATCTCTTTACACACTCCTATTGAGCACAAGGAGGCCACTAGATACATTCTGGTTGGGTTGACACCACTATAATAGGCTCGAACTCTGTAGCAGATACAACACCCTACAAAATTCTCATTTCACAAAACATGCCTGGTTCAATTCAGACGGCAAACCTATGTGCAAAGTTACTGTACTGAGCATGAGCCAGCCATACGGACGTCATTCTACCCCCAGGATGCATAACGACAAATGATAGCATGCACCCAGTGTTGGAACGATTACTACGGGCGCTGCAGTTACCATGCACGTTGATGAAGTGTAGAGAAACAGATGAATTACCTCAGAGGTTACGCAGCCATCCGGCTCCTTCAACGCATCTGGACCAAAGAAACAGAAAGCAGACAATTAAAATGAGTAATTGGTCCTGAATAAAACTAAGTTACATGGCACCGACAGTAAACTAAGGCATGGCACAGTACAAACGCTGAATAAGCTGTATGACTTAAAAAATATTTACACCTTTCCTTTATCAGGAATTCTATCAAAGATTTACTTGTGAATATTTCTAAGACTAAGTGTTGTTCATGCAATGTACATACTCAACTGTGGCAGGAATTTATTCAGTGCTCCTTTACAACGTTTCATACCAGTTACAGTTTACCTTCCCATTTTCTCCCCTCAAGAATAGTAACTCATATCGGGGATAAAGCTCCTTGAGCACTCCTCTGGTAACTTCATGTGCAGGCTGGACAGTGAGCAGTGGCAGGCTACTTGGCCATTAGGAATATCTCAGCCGAGCCTGTCCGCACGCAATGCGTTTCCGGTAGACACCCTGAATCGAAGGTCAATTTTATGACCCCAACACCTGCCGTGGCTGAAACTAGCTAACTGACCACACTGGGGATCAAGCCTAGACTATCCTGTAGGGCTCATTAGAACACCAGAAGCTCACGGCGCCATTGGAGAATCCCAGGATCTTATATATAAAAAGAAAATCCCACATTGATTCACATAATATGTAAGAAAGAAAGATTTAGATTTATATAGCGCCTTTCACGACCACCGGATGTCTCAAAGCGCTTTACAGCCAATGAAGTACTTTTTGAAGTGGAGTCACTGTTGTAATGTAGGAAAGATGTAACAGAAACTTCTTTTTAAATTGAAACTCATTTTCATAAATTGGCCAGAACATGCACTCCACAGCTCCAGTTAAGATGATTTAATCTTTCGTACAACATCCATTTCCTTAAAGTCCCTGTTATTAGGAAAAACAAATACTATGTTCTACTACTCCACACTGTGTGCACCAGCCAGCATGCTTCTCCCCCCACTACACATACACACAGAACTAACCAAATGCCATCTGACTACATTACATTATACAGTACATCCGGTACATGCTCCGTAAAGCAGGGTCATCCAACAGAAATGGATATGGCTACAGCGACACCGTTTTAGCCACCTGCACTCACTAGTAGAAAACGCCTAATTAACTCTCAATACATTTAATCGTACTTCAAGTGTATATTTACTTACCATCTACCACAGTTCAGTACCAAGGAAGTAAAACACTCACAACGATCAAACAAAACTAGCACGCTCTGCTTTTATCTTACCATTTTACCAACAAATGCACAAAAAGGTTAAAGTGCACATGTATATACTGTGCGAATATGACTAGAAACATAGAAGATAGGAGCAGGAGTAGGAGTAGGCCATTCGGCCCCTCGAGCCTGCTCCGCCATTCAATGCGATCATGGCTGATCATCCAATTTCAGTACCCTGTCCCTGCCTTCTCCCCATATCCCTTGATCCCTTTAGCCTTAAGAAATATATCCAACTCCTTCTTGAATATATTTAATGAATTGGCCTCCACTGCCTTCTGTGGAAGAGAATTCCACAGGTTCACCACTCTCTGGGTGAAGAAATTCCTCCTCATCTCAGTCCTAAATGGCTTACCCCTTATCCTTAGACTGTGACCCCTGGTTCTGGACTCCCCGACCATCGGGAACATCCTTCCTGCATCTAGTCTGTCTAGTCCTGTCAGAATTTTATAAGTTTCAATGAGATCCCCTCTCATTCTTCTAAACTCCAGCGAGTATAAGCCCAATCGTCCCAATCTCTCCTCATACGTCATTCCTGCCATCCCAGGCCTGGTGAATCTTCGCTGAACTACTGAGATCACATGGTCTACAATGATGTCCACTCATCATTTTTTTTCTATTAATCAGAAATGCAATTCACCACATCTGGATCCCCAATTCACCACAGTAGCTCACGCATTGGGCAACACTGGAATAAACCATTAGGGCGGTAGGTTTCTTGTGCGCTCAGTGCAAAAACTGTAATTGTGATTTTGCTATAACTGGGAAAAGATTGTTCTTCCATTTTGTCTCGTTCTTTAGGATATAAACCTAGTCTCAAAATCGGCAAATAGTTAGTGCCAAGGCTTACTGAAGAAGCAGATAATGCTCATTTATGTACATGTTACACTGGGAGCGGGGATTACACAGAATGAACTGTGAATTTCCTCGTCATTGATGGCAGATTATCACAATTATCGAGCTATTTTCAACTTCAAGAACACTTACCTCCGCCCATACCAACAGCTGTTGCCAGAGCAAAGGAATTAACCCAAATCCACATGCAGGCAGGAAATTGAACAGCCATAGTCACGACAGATAGAAGGAAAAAAGAAATGAAAGACTTGTATTTAACAGCACCTTTCACAACCTCAGGACGTCCCAAAGCACTTTACAGCCAATTATGTACTGTTAAAGTGTAATCACTGTTGTAATGTAGGAAATGCAGCAACCAAAGATTCCACAAACAACAATGTGATAAATGACCAGATAATCAGTTTTAGTGAAATAAAGACAGAAAATGCTGGAAATACTCAGGTCAGGCAGCATCTGTGGAGAGAGAAACAGAGTTAACGTTTCAGCTCGATGACCCTTTGGCAGAACTGACGAAGGGTCATCGACCTGAAGCGTTAACTCTGTTTCTCTCTCCTCGATGCTGCCTGACCTGCTCAGTATTTCCAGCATTTTCTGTTTTTATTTCAGATTTCCAGCATCTGCAATATTTTGCTTTTGTAACATGTTTTAGTAATGTTGTTTGAGGGATAAATATTGGCCAGGACACCGGGGAGAACTCCCCTGCTCTTCTTCCAATAGTGCCATGGGATCTTTTACGTCCACTTGAAAGGCCAGACCACGCCTTGCTTTAGCATCTCATCCGAAAGATCACCTCCGACCAACGTTCCCGCTGGTCTGGTCTGGAGGTCCCGCGCAGGCCGCTGGCCGGCTTTTAAACGGGAGAAGCCGTGCATGCGCGGAAATTTGAATGAGCCCCGCAGCCACTTAAATGGACCGCACACAAAAAAAAGAGGGAGCACTGCCTCCGACGGTGCAGTACTCCCTCAGCATTGCACTGGAGTGTCAGCCTGCATGATGCGCTCAAGTCTCCGGAGTGGGCCTTCAACCAATAACCTTCTGACTCAGTGGCACGGCAAGGTACTACACAGCGTTTGATCTCAGGGCCTTGATCTGAATGGAAACCTAGACTTTTACTGCAAAAGTCTCTCCGTCGGCTACAAGGATCTCATGTGGAATGAGTTTGGCAGTCTCAATCCAGTTCCTTGTGAATGCAAGTCTATGGCACAAAACGACCATAACTTACCCACAACAATGGCAACATTGATAAAGGTCAGGGTGTTCTTCTATGATTAGAGTCATAGAGTTATACAGCACAGAAAGAGGCCCTTCGGCCCATCGTGTCCGCGCCGGCCATCAAGCCCTGTCTATTCTAATCCCATTTTCCAGCATTTGGTCCGTAGCCTTGTATGCTATGGCGTTTCAAGTGCTCATCTAAATGCTTCTTGAATGTTGAGGGTCCCTGCCTCTACTACCCTTTCAGGCAGTGAGTTCCAGATTCCAACCACCCTCTGGGTGAAAAAGTTTTTCCTCAAATCCCCTCTAAACCTCCTGCCCCTTACCTTGAAACTATGCCCCCTGGTTATTGACCCCTCTACTAAGGGGAAAGGTTCCTTTCTATCTACCCTATCTATGTCCCTCAATTTTGTACACCTCAATCAGGTCCTCCCTCAGCCTTCTCTGCTCCAAGGAAAACAACCCCAGCCTGTCCAGTCTCTCTTCATAGCTGATGCGCTCCAGCCCAGGTAACATCCTGGTGAATCTCCTCTGCACCCTCTCCAATGCAATCACATCCTTCCTATGGTGTGGCGACCAGAACTGCACACAGTATTCCAGCTGTGGCCTAACTAGCGTTTTGTACAGCTCCATCATAACCTCCCTGCTCTTATATTCTATGCCTCGGCTAATGAAGGCAAGTATCCCATATGCCTTTTTAACCATCTTATCTACCTGTCCTGCTGCCTTCAGGGATCTATGTACATGCACACCAAGGTCCCTCTGATCCTCTGTCCTTCCATTCATTGTGTATTCCCTTGCCTTGTTAGTCCTCCCAAAATGCATCACCTCACACTTTTCAGGGTTAAATTCCATTTGCCGCTGTTCCGCCCATCTAACCAACCCGTCTATATCGTCCTGTAGCCCGAGGCTTCCCTCCTCGCTATTTACCACTCCACCAATTTTCGTGTCATCTGCGAACTTACTGATCATACCTCCTACATTCATATCTAAATCATTAATGTACACTACAAACAGCAAAGGACCCAGCACCGATCCCTGCGGTACACCTCTGGACACAGGCTTCCAGTCACAAAAACAACCTCCAACCATCACCCTCTGCCTCCTGCCACTAAGCCAATTTTGGATCCAATGTGTCAAATTGCCCTGGATCCCATGGGCTCTTACCTTCTTGACCAGTTTCCCATGTGGGACTTTGCCAAAAGCCTTACTGAAGTCCATGTAGACTACATCAACTGCACTACCCTCATCCACACACCTAGTCACCCCCTCGAAAAATTCAATCAAATTGGTCAGACATGATCTCCCCCTGACAAAGCCATGCTGACTATCCCTGATTAATCCCTGCCTCGCCAAGTGGAGACTAATTCTGTCCCTCAGAATTTTTTCCAATAATTTCCTTACCACTGATGTTAGGCTCACTGGGTAGGCACAGAGGCACATTGTTGAGTCAAAGTATAGGGAGCCTTATTCTATAGTCTATGTAACCCTTGCTATACTTGTTCTGGGACTACTTGATGCTGACACAGGGAAGAAAGACTCAAAGTATTTAATTCACCAGCAACAAACTCCCTCATCTTGAGAACACACATTCAGATACATTGGGTAACACCTTAGGGCTCACTGCCAGATATCCTTAACACATTTAAAGATTAGATTAATAAATCGGCCAAATGTCACTTGTAAATTTTTTAATTCGGCACCTTTTCCAAGTCACTGTTAACACTAATTTGAACAATCACTAATACAACATAAATTATTCATATCTAAACAGATGTCTTTTGGTCAAGATTGCTGAAAAAAAATGAAAAGCACAGTCCTTCCTCTAACCTCAGGAGCACATTGTTTTCAGGGACTTGGGCTGTTCCCTTGCAGTTCCTAATTAGCACCCTGATCACATTATCGATTAAAGTCATCTGTTCTTATGTACTTATGCTTATTAATTCCCTCCAAGTCAGGATCACATTAAATACAGATAAGTAAGCTTACGCCAACTCGTGAGGACAGGAGGGTGTGGTTGTGGAGCTGGAGTTCATGGGATTTTTCCGATATTACGGAATCCATACAGCCCATGAAGAACAAACAGCCCTAATTATCTTCCAGCCTGCGCTTAAGTAAAAGGGGTCGCTGCAGCTCAGACCTATATGAGCAGGTGGTGAGCCAGGACCATAAAGGCTGGAAGGTAATAGTCCAATCTCAACAGGGGTTCCATTCTAGTTTATTACTTTCCGACCTGGAGTATAATCAAGGAGAGACTTTTCTGTAACATTTTACTTCAGAAAGAGGTCAATTGCTTTGATTTTTTTAAAATCTTCAAATGATCATTAGAACTTCTGAATTCTAGAAACTTGAAAAACTATCATGAGTTCCTGATTATCTAGAGAGTTTACACAACAATTGCCTCTCTGCTCTTGACTAAGAGTGCATGTAACCAAGAGTGTGTACAGAATTAGACAACACAGCTGTCAGCAATATGTGTTGCCAGATACCGGAGAATGCTCAATAAGATGTTATTTCTCTCACAATTACAAAAGGCCTTCTATTTGCACAACGTGCAGCAACGCATAGCATCAGAGCAGTAATGTCCCACAGCAAGTGGTTCCATAGTCCCAGGGGAGCTCCAAGCGTTGTTTCAGTTCAAAAACAAAACACGTCATTTACAGCAGCATTCTGCTCTCCACCTCCCCTCCACACCCTCACCCACCCCGCCCCTCCACCATTCAGTTTGCTCATCGTTTTCTAAGCAATGGTTCAAAAAGTGCTCCAGTGTTAGCAGCAAGCCCTGCGTAAGATTGGAAGCACCGTGCTGCAAATGATAGCTCGTCCTCCCCACTTAAGATGGGATAGGATGCACGCTGATTGTTACCAGCAAACCCCACGACCATCACCACAAACAGCACTGAGATAATGACCAGATAATCTGTTTTAATGATGTTGGTTGAGGGGTAAATGTTGGGAGAACTGTACTGCACTTCTTCGAAATAGTGGCATGGGATCTTTTACATCCACCGGAGAGGGTATATCAACAGGTTAATGTCTCGTCCGAAAGACGGCACCTCTGACAGTGCAGCGCTCCCTCAGTACTGCAATCATAGAAAAGAGCATAATCCAGTCTTTACATAGAATTTTACAGCACAGAATCAGGCCATTCGGCCCAACTGGTCTGTGCCAATGTTTATGCCTGATACGAGACTCCTCCCACCTTACTTCATCTCACCCCATCAACAGATCCTTCTATTACTTTCTCCCTCGTGTTTATCTAGCTTCTCCTTAAATGCATCTATGCTATTTGCCTCAACCACTCCTTGTGGTAGCGAGCTCCACATTCTCACCATTCTCTGGGTATAGAAGTTTCTCCCGAATTCCTTATTGGATTTATTAGTGACTATCTTATATTTACGGGCTCTACTTGTAGACTTCCTCACAAGTATCGAAGTACCCCATCAAACCCCTTCATGATTTTAAAGACCTTGATGTCTTTGATTTTCTAGAGAACAGAGCCCCAGCCTCTTCAGTCTTTCCAGATAATTGTACCCGCTCAGTTCTGGTATCATCCTTGTAAATCTTTTTTGCACTTTCTAAAGTGCCTTTATATCCTTCTTGTAATATGGAGACCAGAACTGTACACAGTACTCCAAGTGTGGGCTAACCAAGGTTACAGGTTTAGCATAACTTTTTAACTTTTCAATTCTATTCCTCTAGAAATGAACTCGTGCTTTGCTAGCACTTTTGATGGCTTTGCTAACCTGCGTTGCTACTTTTAGTGATTTGTGAATCTGTATCCCTTGATCCCTCTACCCCATTTAGACTCTTATTTTCCAAGGACTATGCGGCCTCCTATTTCTTCTACCAAAATGCACCACCTCACACTTATCTATATTGAAACTAACTTGCCATTTACACGCCAACTCTGCAAGTTTATTCATGTCTTCTTGTATTTTATTAACGATACCCCCCCCTCAATTTGGTGACATCCTCAAATTTTGATATTGTACTGCCAATTTCCGAGTCCAAATCATTTACGTAAATGGTGAGCAACAGTGGTCCCAGCACCGGTCCCTGTGGAAAATCATTTCCCACCTCCTGCCAGTCTGAGTAACTACTTTTATCCCCTACTCTGTTTTCTGTTTAGTAGCCAGTTGGCTATCCATTCTGCTACTTATCCCCTGACCTTGTTCATCAGTCTACTATGCGATACCTTACCGAAAGCCTTTTGAAAATCTATGTATATTACATCCACTGCATTATCCTTGTCTACTCTCTGTTACTTCAAAGAATTCAATAAGGTTGGTCAAGCATGACCTTCCCCTTTGAAATCCGTGCTGACTATTAGTTATTATATTTTCGGTTTCTAGATGTTTTTCTATTACATCTTTGAGTAAAGATTCCAATACCTTTCTGACCACTGACGTTAAGCTAACTGGTCTATAGTTCTCTGGATGTGTTCTATGTCCTTTTCGGAATATAGGAATAACAGTAGCTGTCCACCAGTTCTCTTTTCGATTGAATTTATATATATACTAGCTGGGGGAGCCCGGCTTTGCCAGGGCTGTTTTAGGCCGGGCGGTTTAAATCGAGTCCCAGGCTTTGGGGCCTCTGTGTCCCTCTGTGAATCTGCTGCCGGGCAACATTTTAAATCGAGTCCCAGGCTTTTGGGCCCTGTCTCTGTGTCCCTCTCTCAATCTGCTGCCGGGCAACATTTCTACCTTTTAATACCTTGGAAGATGAAAGTGAAAGTACTTATAAAACGTTTTTGGTAAATCTTTTTAAAATAACATAAGAGATACTAACTTTTTCAAAGCTGGATGAGCAGATTTTGAGCTGGAAGTAAATGGGGTTTTTAGCTTGAGGCAATGGCTGCCACATCCGAGATGAAAACGATTAGTCCCGCCCACAGATGCAGCGATTGGCCAACCATCAGGCGACTGAACTGTAGGATTGGTCAATCGTGACGGCACAGGATTGGTCGAACCTTGACATCAGTCAATCAATGCTAAGTAGCAGATAATGAGTTTAATTTTGAAGGTTTTTTGCATAAGGCGCGAACAATTTTCGTCCGACCGAAAAGTAAATACGCTTACGACCGTCCTGGAACCGTAAGCTTTCTTTGGAGGTAACGCACGCGTAGGTACGCTCTATAACTTTCGAGTGCATAGCCGGACAGACGCACACCGGAGGACAGACAGACAGATACAGACAGACAGAACGATCCTTTTATATATATAGATAGATAGATATATATCTAGTGCCTCTGCTATCTCTTCCTTAGCTTCTTTGAGTATGCGCGGATGTAATCCATCTGGACCTGGGGTTTTATCCTCTCTAAGTTTGTCTAGTTTATCAATTATCTCCCTATCAATCTTAAATATCTTGATATCCTTTTTGATCTCTTCCTCTAATGTCAAGTCCACCTTGTTGGTCTCCCTGGTAAAAAACTGAGGCAAAGTAATTATTCAATATTTCTGCCATTTCACTGTCATTACCTGTGAGTTTATCTTGTGCATCCCTTAGTGGCCCTATCCGTATCTTAATTTTCCTTTTGTTATTTATGTGTCTATAGAATACTTCGCTATTTCATTTTTGATTCAATTGTTAGAGGTTTGTTGACTCAAATCTAATTAAAACCGCTGTCCCTATGGGAAGAGATTATTTCAATGATAGTGTGAAACTGTATGGGGTGACATAAATTTTACAATTGTATCATAGTATTTTTAAATATTCATCTCTGTCTGCATTTAATAAAGGATTTATATCCTGCCATATGTTTGTATCATTGTAGCATAGGTAATTTGCCAAAGGGAACCTGGTGAGCTTCACCTGTATAACCAATCTGTCAGCAGCATCTTGTATTCAAGCATTGTGCTGTTTGAGGGCAATTTCATTAAGATTTATTTGAGATCCCACTTTAAAGAGATCTGTGGTTGAAAACTGAGGTTTCATTGCAGAGATCAACTCGGAGACCCAATAAAACCTTTATAAAGATAGTGCAGGAGGATACAGGAGAAATAAACGGCAAACGACTGCTTTGTGGGAGGAAAATAGTGTTAAAGAATGACATTTCAATGGATGTTTGGCATGAAATGGATGAGAATATTTCTTTGAACTTTTCAATGTTTTGCCTAGTCTGAATCTTCAATGTTTTGCCTAGTCGGAATCCTGATGCTTTGATGGGTTTAAATTGTAAAGAGATATTGTGGTAATTATCGCCTGTAATCATTTTGATCTGCATGTTGATATTGTTAGTTGAGAGGACTGAAAAGTTATTGCATGCTTATGCAAAGTTCGGTCCACAATTTACCACACTTGGGTTCATTCTTAGACCTAGGACACGCAAGTTCGGAAGAGTGGATCATGTTAGACTGTCTGTGGGGACAATGGGGTAGAAATTGGTTTGCATTTTGCCTAGTTTATGGGCGCACATAAGAGAATTTCTAGGCATGGGGTCCTGCGATTATCCGCGCGGTCAGCACAGCCGCCACCATATTGTTTCTCGCTGCTTTTAGGCATCCCTGGAGGCCGTCTGAAATCAGCTGTTGATCAACTGAAATAGTCAACGAAGGATCCTGCACCATTAGGCAAGTTTTTGTGAAAACCCAGCTGGAGCATGCACTCCACTTCAACTAGCTTTTCCTATTCCAGCAGCCCAACCAGCAGTACTTAAAAGGGCCACTGGAGGCCGTTGAAGAAATGGTGGGGAAAGATGTTTTTTCCGTAGAGTCGGTAGGAGTACGAGTGCTCCTTCCTGGCCCCTATGTTAGTAGATATTGTTAACAGTTTCCTCTCAAGTACTGTTCCCTCCCCTTGAAATCTGCCATTATTACCCCCTCCTCAAAAAAACCCACCCTTGATCCCTCCATCCTTGCAAACTACCGCCCCACCTTCAACCTCCCTTTCCTCAAAAAGTTCTTGAACATGTTGTCGCCTCTCAAATCCATGCCTACCTTTCCCGCAACTCCATGTTTGAAGCCCCTCCAATTATGTTTCCACTTGCCACAGTACTGAAACGGCCCTTATCAAAGTCACAAACGACATCCTATGTGACTATGACCGTGGTAAGCTATCCCTCCTCATCCTTCTCGACCTGTCTGCAGTCTTTGACGGGGTTGGCCACACCATCCTCCTCCAATGCCTCTCCTCCGATGTCCAGTTGTGTGGGACTGCCCTCGCCTGGTTCCATTCTTATCGACCAGTGGTAGCCAGAGAATCACCTGCAACGGCTTCTCTGCCCGCTCCCGCAGTTACCTCTGGAGTTTCCCAAGGATCCATTCTTGGCCCTCTCCTATTTCTCATCTACACGCTGCCCCTCGGCGACATCATCCAAAAACAGAACAGCGGGTTCCACATGTACGCTGACGACACCCAGCTCTACCTCACCACTACCTCTCTTGACCCCTCCACTGTCCCTGATTTGTCACACTGACATCCCGTTCTGGACAAGCAGAAATGTCCTCCCAACTAAATAATGGGAAAACGGCAACCATTGTCTTCGGTCCCCGCCACAAACTCCGCTCCCTAGCTACCGATTCCATCTCTCTCCCTGGCAACTGTCTGAGGCCGAACCGGACCGTTTGGAACCAATGTTCTTTCTAATTTTTTTTTGGGTGCGTGACCCCTTTAACGGGCTGAGCGGCTCATTCAAATTTCCGGCCATGCGCAGCTTTTCCATTTAAAAGCTGATGACCTCCAGACCGCTGCGCAGCCCCGCAGCTCAACGAAAACATTGTTCACAATCTTGGTGTTGTACTTGACCCCAAGATGAGCTTGCAACCACATATCCGCTTCATCACCAAGACAGCCTATTTCCACTTCCAACATCGCCCGACTCCGCCCCCTCCAACTTTCATCCATGCCTTTGTAATTCTAGACTCGACTATTCCGATGCTCACCCAGCTGGCCTTCCATCTACCACGCTACATAAACTTGAGCTCATTCAAACCCTGCTGCCTGTATCCTAACTCGCACCAAGTCCCGTTCATCCATCACCCCTGTGCTCGGTGACCGACATCGGCTCCCGGTCCAACAAAGTCTCAATTTTAAAATTCCCATCCTTGTTTTCAAATCCCTTTCATTGCCTCACCCCATCCTATCTCTGTAACCTCCTCCAGGCCCTACAACCCTCCAAGATCTCTGCACTCCTCCAATTCTGGCCTCTTGCGCATCCCCGATGCCTCTCCATTGGCAGCCGTGGCCCTCAGCTCTGGAATTCCCTCCCTGAACCTCTCCGCCTTTAAAATGCTCCTTAAAACCTACCTCTTTGACCAGCTTCTGGTCCTGTGGCTCGGTGTCAAATTTTGTTGGCTAACACTCCTGTGAATCGCCTTGGGACGTTTTACTACTGTCTGCTCGCGCTCAACCCCCCACCCTCCTTACAAGACTTACCCGAGGCCAGTGAATTCGATTCATGCTGTTGGGCAAGCTGCCTCTGGAGGTAGGACAGGGGCCGGCAGCTCTCCTCTATTATTAAAGTGAGGCCGGATGGAGGGTCAGCCTAGATTGTGTACTCAAGTTTCTGGAGTGGGACTTGAACCCGTAACCTTCTGACTCAGAGGCGAGAGTGCTACCCACTGAACCACGGTAACCTAGGTCTGCTTACAGGCAACAGGAATGTTTAAACAGCTCACTCCTGAAATGGCAGTTGTGTGTTTAAACTAACATCATTCGTACTGCAGTTTTGCGACTTTTAGAGAACATCAGTTATGCAGAGAAACAGCAGGAGGGAAGACTTTATATATGGTGCTCCAAGACATGACCAGATATCCATGAAGAGCAGTTATTCTCATCACTCCCCAAGCCAGCAAGTCCCAGACCTCTGCTGTGCTATCGGAACACGTGACTTCTCGCAGGTCAGGCAGATGGGAGGGGGTGGTGGGGCGATCAAAATGGTGGGAAAGGCGATTACAGGTATTCCATAAGCAGCTCACACACGCATCTTTGATGTCGGGTTTCACAGTCAAAGAACAGCGCTCTGACAAGGGTTTTGGTAAAACGCAGTGGTTTGTAAAACTTTCAAAGTACGTTGACTTGAACTGAAAACACTCACTGGCCCAACTACAGATTTTATCTGGTATGCATCTTGGGAAAGCATGTTGAGCTGGGCACTTTGAAGTACTGGTGCTGGGAGCAATTTGAGGTGATGAATTAATATCACCAGAGGCCTTTGCCCGATGTCTCAGCTAGTATCATAGAATCATAGAAATTTACAGCACAGGAGGCGGCCATTCAGCCCATCTTGTCCGTGCCGGCCGACAAAGAGCTAGCCACCTTATCCCACTTTCCAGCTCTTGGTCCGGAGCCCTGTAGGCTACGGCACTTCAAGTGCACATCCAAGTACTTTTTAAATGTGATGAGAGTTTCTGCCCCTCTCACCCTTTCAGGCAGTGAGTTCCAGACCCCCACCACCCTCTGGGTGAAAACATTTCTCCTCAAATCCCCTCTAAACCTCCTACCAATTACTTTAAATCTATGCCCCCTGGTTTTTGACCCCTCTGCTAAGGGAAATAGGTCCTTCCTATCCACTCTATCTAGGCCCCTCATAATTTTGTACACCTTAATTAGGTCTCCCCTCAGCCTCCTCTGTTCCAAAGAAAACAACCCCAGCCTATCCAATCTTTCCTCATAGCTAAAATTCCCCAGCCCAGGCAACATCCTTGTAAATCTCCTCTGCACCCTCTCTAGTGCAATCACATCCTTCCTGTAATGTGGTGACCAGAACTGCACGCAGTACTCTAGCCGAGGCCTAACTAGTGTTTTATACAGTTCAAGCATAACCTCCCTGCTCTTATATTCTATGCCTGTTCCTGGGACTAGGGACAGGGTCACTGGCAAGGCTTGGAAGCTAAGCAGAGCCAGGCCTGGTTAGTACCTGGAGGGGTGACCATCAGGGAAGACCAGGTGCAGAAGGTCACGGAAGGAGCCCCGAGAAGGTCACGGAAGGAGCCACGGGAGGAGCGGCTGGTGAGCAGGCCCGGGCGGTGGGCTGAAGATTGTCGGACAGGAGGAATGGTGGAAATGGAATGGCGGCGCGCACCGACGCAGCGGCTTTGCTTCTCCCAGTCATGGGAGCTTGCAAGATCACATTTCGTTGTTCATGTGCTTGTGCAATGACAATAAAGTTGAATTATTATTATTATAATAAAGGCAAGTATCCCGTATGCCTTCTTAACCACCTTATCTACTTGGCCTGCTACCTTCAGGGATCTGTGGACATGCACTCCAAGGTCCCTTTGTTCCTCCACACTACTCAGTGTCCTACCATTTAATGTGTATTCCCTTTCCTAGTTAGCCCTCCCCAAATGCATTACCTCACACTTCTCCGGATTGAATTCCATTTGCCACTGTTCTGCCCACCTGACCAATTTATTGATATCTTCCTGCAGTCTACAGCTTCCTTCTTCATGATCAACCACACGGCCAATTTTTGTATCATCTGCAAATTTCTTAATCATACTTCCTACATTCAAATCCAAACCATTGATATATACCACAAAAAGCAAAGGACCCAGTACTGAGCCCTGCGGAACCCCACTGGAAACAGCCTTCCAGTCACAAAAACACCCTTCGACCATTACCCTTTGTTTCCTGCCTCTGAGCCAATTTTGGATCCAACTTGCCACTTTGCCTTGGATCCCATGGGCTTTTCCTTTCATGACCAGCCTTGCTAAAATCCATATAAACTACATCAAACAAGTAGTTGAGTGATACAGACCGCATTCAATCCAAGGTCTGTACAGAGTCAGCCTTGATCACTGGGGCATTGCAAGCAGCCTCAGCTCCTCTTGGTTTGGGGAGGGCCAACGCTGCCAGTCCTGATCACTATCCAACAATCCCCACCAGAGGCAAGGATAGGATCAGGTGCAGGTGAATGCTCAACCAACACTCACCATCGAGGTTCTCACATAAATAAAGGCCACTTGAGTAAAGCATGAGGGCAACTAACACCCGGGGGAACCAGCCCTTGCAACAAATAAACACCTCTGGGTAGGGAGAAGGAAAGTCTTAACAAAAGAACATCGCACAATATGCAGCCACACAGAAGGCTGCAGATTTACGCTCCCCCCCTCTCCCACTCTGAAGAGTTCTTAATCTCATGCCTGCACCCAGTGGAGGCTGGGCAGCTCCACACAAACTAGGCAGCCAACTAACGGTGGCATTGATGGCTGAAGAGTAAGGAACTCGGTTCCCCTGGTAATGTGTGATCTGAGGTGGGCCAGTAAGGGAGGAAAACAGAGAAAGTATTACAATCAGCAGCTTTCCAAACAAAGAAACGCAAGTGCAGAATCACTGAGAACATCCTTATTCTACGCCCCTATCACCATACTGTATACACAGCAGTGCACCAGTAACAGTATCATTATTAGGCTTATTCACTGGTTCCAATGAGGTAGCGAGAATTGCATGTAAACCAACAACGCTTTAAACATTTATACCAATACAAATCCATACATACATTGCTCCCAACACTAGTGACAGGCCTGTAACCATCAATACTTCATCCATGTATTATTATATATACAGCTTAAAATGCTTTCTCCAGACTCAAGTTTGGAATGACAACTTCTACAAGTACACTGCCTGGCATTTTCACAGTTCAAGTGGGCACAGCAGGAAAATTTCACAACATGCACAACGTTTTTCACACGCTCCCTGATCCTCCAGTGGCAACAATCACGTCACAATTTGCTGGGAAAATAATTAGAATACATCACAGCGAGCACAGGGTGGCCAATGTCTGCTGCACATCCATGGGGTTTCACAGCCCGGCACAGGACAAACAACAGGTTATTTAACAGGGACGCACCGATGAGCAATAGCGTGGGGATAGGTCGCAGAATGTAGGGACAGTGTCCAGGTCGGGATTAATTCGATTGATGCATTTGTACTGAAACCGTGGTATAAGAACATAAGTAGGAGCAGGAGTAGGCCATACGGCCCCTCGGGCCTGCTCCGCCATTCAATAGGATCATGGCTGATCTGAATCTAGACTCACGTCCACTTCCCTGCCCTCTCCCCGTAACCCCTAATTCCCTTATCTGCTGGAAACTGTCTATCTCCATTTTAAATGTATTTAATGTTGCAGCTTCCACAGCTCTCTGGGGTAGCAAATTCCATAGATTTACTACCCTCTGAGTGAAGAAGTTTCTCCTCATCTCAGTTTTGAAAGGGTAGCCCCTTATTCTAAGATTATGCCCCCTAGTTCTAGTCTCACCCACCAGTGGAAACATCCTCCCCGCATCCACCCGATCAAGCCCCCTCACAATCTTATATGTTTCGATAAGATCGCCTCTCAATCTTCTGAACTCCAATGAGTAGAGGCCCAACCTACTCAACCTTTCCTCATACGTCAACCCCCTCATCTCTGGAATCAACCAAGTGAACCTTCTCTGAACCGCCTCGAGAGCAAGTATATATTTTCTTAAATATGGAAACCAAAACTGCACGCAGTATTCCAGGTGTGGCCTCACCAATACCCTGTATAACTGCAGCAAGACTTCCCTGTTTTTATACTCCATCCCCCTTGCAATAAAAGCCAAGCTTCCTGATCACCTGCTGCACCTGCATACTAACTTTTTGTGTTTCATGCACCAGGACCCCCAGATCCCTTTGTACTGTAGCACTTTGCAGTTTCTCTCCATTTAGATAATAACTTGCTCTTTGATTTTTTCTGCCAAAGTGCATAACCTCACATTTTCCAACATTATATTGCATCTGCCAAATCTCTGCCCACTCACTTAGCCTGTCTATGTCCTTTTGCAGGTTTTTTGTCCTCCTCACTCACTGCTTTCCCTCCCATCTTTGTATCGTCGGCAAACTTGGATATGTTGCACTCGGTCCCTTCCTCCAAATCGTTAATATAGATTGTAAAGAGTTGGGGTCCCAGCACTGACCCCTGCATTAAGAATAGCGGTTGTCTCCTGAACTGCGTGCAATCCCTGGCCATATTTAACCACCAACTGCGATCCACACTGAGGCACAAGCTCCATAAATCAGAATACAGAAATATCAGCAGTCGGGAGAAACCCAGAGCATGCTTGACCGTCCAAACACTTACTTTATTAGTTAACTGAGTTTTAAGATTTCAACAAAGTGCCGAGAATGAGACAGTAAAATGTTAGGCAACCTGCTGAGCGATTGAATGCTTTACTGAGGCTGAGCGGCGCAGACACGATGGGCCGAAGGGCCTCTTTCTGTGCTGTAAAACTCTATGACTCTATGACTCCACTGCCCTTCTGCACTGCTCGAACCGGCTGATGTTCATTCAGCAAACTCTGGCTCACCATCTATGCTAATGGAGCGGGACTATGATCATTTACTCGTTCAACTTTTTCTGGGAGGGTCTCTGTGAAGCAGTGCAAAGTCCCAACAGATTATGGCCTGCGGGACGTAATGAAACACAGCGTAATTTCCTGGAATTTATTGCACTGTGATAATACAGCAACAACAACTTGTATTTATATAGCGCCTTTAACGCAGTAAAACGTCCCACGGTGCTTCACAGGAGTGTTATAAAGACAAAAATGTTGACGCCGAGCCACATAAGGAGAAATTGGGGTAGATGACCAAAAGCTTGGTCAAAGAGGTAGGTTTTAAGGAGCGTCTTAAAGGAGGAAAGAGAGGCGGAGAGGTTCAGGGAGGGAATTCCAGAGCTTTGGGCCTGGACAATAGAAGGCACGGCCACCAATGGCGGAGCGATTAACATCAGGGATACGCAGGAGGGCAGAATTAGCGGCGCGCAGATATCTTGGGGCGGGGGGGTTGTGGGGCTGGAGGAGATTACAGAGATAGGGAGGGGCGAGGCCATGGAGGGATTTGAAAACAAGGATGAGAATTTTGAAATCGAGGCGCAGCTTAACCGGGAGCCAGTGTAGGTCAGCGAGCACGGGGGTGATGGGCGAACGGGGCTTGGTGCAAGTTAGGACACGGGCAGCCGAGTTTTGGATGACCTCAAGTTTACGTAGGGTAGAACGTGGGAGGCCAGCCAGGAGTGCATTGGAATAGTCAAGTCTAGAGATAATAAAGGCATGGATGAGGGTTTCAGCAGCGGATGAGCTGAGGCAAGGGCAGAGACGGGCGATGTTACGGAGGTGGAAATAGGTGGTCTTTGTTATGCTGCGGATAGGTGGTCGGAAGCTCATTTCAGGGTGAAATATGACACCTAGGTTGCAAACAGTCTAATTTAACCTCAGGCAGATAGGGAGAGGGATAGAATCAATAGCTAGGGAACGGAATTTGTGGCAGGGACCGATAACAATGGCTTCGGTCTTCCCAATATTTAATTGGAGGAAATTTCTGCTCATCCAGTACTGGATGTCGGACAAGCAGTCTGACAATTTCGAGACCGTGGAGGGGTCGAGAGAAGAGGTAGTGAGGTAGAGCTGGGTGTCGTCAGCGTACGTGTGGAAACTGACAGTGTGTTTTCGGATGTCACCAAGGGGCAACATGTAGATGAGTAATAGGAGGGGGCCAAGGATAGATCCTTGGGGGACTCCAGAGGTAACGATGCGGGAGCGGGACGAGAAGCCGTTGCAGGTGATTCTCTGGCTACGATTAGAGAGATAAGAATGGAATTTCATGCCCATTGGGCCGGAATTTGCAGTGGGTATTAACGCTGAGTGAACACCGTTCACCGTTATTACTCCTTTGAAACTGACCGCAACTTCAGGATGTAGCGCATGCGCATCTATACATGGAAATCCTGAAGTTACGGTCATTCACTGCTCCGACACGGGCTGCGCTGTGGAACCCCCCCTCCAGCCAGCAATCAGTGAAAATGACGAAAACCTGGGCTTTTCCACGGTAATCTCGCTGTTACATACCCCATTAAATGTTAGGCCTTGTTGGATTAGGTGTAACTGGGGTTTTAACAGCGTATTGACTGCTAAACAAACGTTATGGCCCTGAAAAACTCATTTTAATTTTGTGGGGTGCCAAATTTCTCCATTATAATAAAAATTACAACTGTTTAAAAACTTTTTTTTTTAAAGTTTGTTCATATTTCAGGTTCTACCTTATCCCCATGCTAGAGCCCCAATCTTTGCTTTGCTCTCTGCAACATTTTTAAGAAGTCCTGCTTCCATGTCTGTGAGAATTCAGCAATGTGATTGGCTGCTTAGACATCTTGTTGACGTCACAGCAGATTGCGGTAGGGAATTCCCTCTACACTGCACTGAAATCCATTACGTGTCAAAAAAGGCAAACTTCTCACCAGCAAGATTGTGAGATCTCTGTGGCAGCTTTCTTCGGGGCCAGTAGTGAATGCCTTTGCTTTGCCGCTGACTGCAAATTCCAGGCCAATGTGTTCAACTGAAATCCTATTCACAATACTGAATACACTGAAAATCTCAAAGCTACAGATACAGTTCAGTAAAACCACTGCAGGAAAGGACAGCCACAAAAACATAATTGCAAAACAATGACTACAACCCTGACCAGCTTCCAAATTCTTGGCTTCATAAAAATCACTGAAAACTAGTTTCCCAACATGGGATATACGGCACAGAAACAGGCCATTCGGCCCAACCAGTCCATGCCAGCCTTTTTGCTCCACTCGAGCCTCCTCTCGTCTTTCCTCATCTAAATCTATCAGCATAACCCTCTATTCCCTTCTCCCTCATGTTCTTATCTAACTGCCCCTTAAATGCATCTATACTATTCGCTTCAACCACTCCCTGTGGTAGCGAGTTCCACATTCTCACCACTCTCTGGGTAAAGAAGTTTCTTCCGAATTCCCTATTGGATTTCTTGGTGACTATCTTATATTGATGGCCTCTAGTTATGCTCTTCCCCACAAGTAGAAACATTCTCTATGTATCGAAATTTTTCAGAATTTTAAAGACCTCTATTAGGTCACCCCTCAGCCGCCTTTTTTCCCCAAAAGAGACCCAGCCTGTTCACATTTTCCTGATATGTATACCCTCGCATTTCTGGTATCATCCTTGTAAATCTTCTCTGCACCCTCTCCAGTGCCTCTGTATCCTTTTTATAATATGGCGACCAGAACTGTATCTAAGTGTGGTCTAACCAAGGTTCGATACAGGTTTAGCATAACTTCCCTACTTTTCAATTCTATCCCTCTAGAAATAAACCCTAGTGCTTGGTTTACTTGTTTTATGGCCTTGCTAACCTGTGTCGCAACTTTTAGTGATTTGTGTATTTGTACTCCGAGATCCCTTTGTTCCTCTACCCCACCTAGACTCGCACCCTCCAAGTGATAAGTGACCTCCCTATTCTTCCTACCAAAATGTAATACCTCACATTTATCTGTTGAACTTCATTTGCCAAACATACCTGAAACTATTTGAGAGTTGTGCTGATAGACAGAAAAAGCTTAGAAACAGAGGCCAAACCTGTGCACTTTGAATTCAACCACACCCACAAACGAAAGGGACCTTATCAGCGTGCATGCCGAGGCATATCTCAGAACAGCCTCTCAATGAAGCTCTTGCGAGCTTACCACCCTCTATAAATGTACAGGCAGAGATGTGAATAAACGTAGTGGAGGTCAGGATATGCTTTGTGTTCATTCTGTGCGCTAAACTTAGCTGTTGTATGATTGTAGTTGTATGCTGCCGACCAGACTGTTAATCTGCCTCTCACATTCGGGGGCTTTTGCATTGTGTAAAGTCAGAGAAATTCCTCATAGGACTGCTCCTGGGCCTGGCCAAGGTGGCCATTAACAGGCCCAGACAGCGTGCGGTCCAGGGGGGGGGGGGGGGGGGGTCAATCAGCCCAACTGCCTGCCTCTCCTCCGCGGCTCTGCTCGCGCCTGGTTGTCCCCGGAGATGGAGCACGTTGTGTCCGCCGGCCCGCTCGAGGCCTTCCGCGACCGGTGGGCGTCGGAGGAATTGGAGTGCATCATCACCCCCCAAAAGAGAATTTTTAATTTGATTTGTTAAATTTATGTTAGTTTGATTGGCTGTGCGAGTCAGCAGAGTGCTGTGAGTTTGGGTAAGTGTGAGTGTTAGGGTAAGTGGGGTGTTAGGTGCTCTTGTCAAACTTTAACTCTGTGGGTTGTAGTTAATAAGGCCTTTCTGGTGCAGAGTGACTGTTGGTAAACCATTTAACTGGTGTAATTAGAGGGATTGATTTAAATTAAATCCAATTAATTAAAGGGGATACTAGCATCTATAATCGGGCAGAGGGTGTCCATAACTAACAATAAAAAATTTAATTAATTACATAGAATGGAGCAGGTGATGTGTTACTGTTGCGAGATGTGGGAGCCGGTGAACCCCATTGAGGCTCACGGTGATTACGTCTGTGACAAGTGTCTGCTGCTACAGGAACTTCAGCTCCGTGTTGATGAGCTGGAGTCTGAGCTTCAGACGCTGCGACACACCAGGGAGGGGGAGAAGTACCTGGACTCTGTGTATCAGGAGGTGGTCACACCTATGAAGTTAATTAATTCAGATGTAGCCCATGGTCAGGGACAGGACGGTGTGACTACGAGTGAGGCAGGTACGGGGATCCAGGAGGTAGAGCTGGAGGAGCCGCAGCCCTTGCGCTTGTCCAACAGGTTCGAGGTTCTTACTCCCTGTGGGGACAGGAGCAGGGACTGTAGGGAGGATGAGCAACCTGGCCACAGCACCGTGGAACAGGGGGCCATTCAAGAGGGGGGAGTAACTAGAAATGTTGTAGTGGTAGGGGATAGTATTATTAGGGGGATAGATAGATTTCTCTGCAGCCGAGAGCGAGAGTCCCGAAGGCTGTGTTGCCTACCCGGTGCCAGGTTTAAGGACATCTCCTCTGGGCTGGAAAGAAACTTGCAGTGGGAGGGGGTGGATCCAGTTGTCGTGGTCCATGTTGGTACAAACGACGTAGATAGGACTAGGAAGCCGGTTCTGTTAAAGGAGTATGAGCAGCTAGGGGTCAAATTAAAAAACAGAACCTCAAGGGTAATAATCTCTGGATTATTGCCTGAGCCACAAGCGAATTTGGCTAGGACAAATAAAATTAGAGAGTTAAATGCGTGGCTCAAAGACTGGTGTGGGAGAAATGGGTTTTGCTTCCTGGGACACTGGCACCAGTACTGGGGCAGGAGGGAGCTGTTCCATTGGGACGGGCTTCACTTGGCCAGTGCTGGGACTAGAGTCCTGGCGGATCATATAACTAGGGCTGTAGAGAGGGCTTTAAACTAACTAGTGGGGGGGGGGGGGGCGGGGGGGGAGGTTCCTAGAGAGCAAATAATAAAAATGACAACAGAGAAGGTCATAGACTTAGGTAGCAGTGGGGAAATTAAAAACCAGAGCATGTCAGGAAGGGGCAGAAGGTATGGAGTAAAAGGTAAAGTAATAAAAAGGGCAAAAGCAGGAACTAAGTGTCACAAAATATATTTGAAAGTTCTCTATCTGAATGCACGTAGCATTCGTAACAAAATAGACGAGTTAATGGCACAAATAACTACATATGGGTATGATCTTGTGGCCATTACAGAAACATGGCTGCAGGGTGACAATGCCTGGGAATTAAACATGCCAGGTTATTTAACGATCAGGAAGGACAGGCAGGAAGGAAGGGGAGGTGGGGTGGCTATGTTAATAAAGGAAGGAATCACTGTAATACAGAGAAATGATATTGGGTCAAAAGATCAGGATAATAAAACAGTTTGGGTGGAGGTAAGGAATAATAAGGGGAAAAAAACACTAGTGGGCGTAGTCTATAGGCCTCCGAACAGTTGCAACTATGTTGGACGGAGTATCAATCAGGAAATAGTTGAGGCTTGTAATAAGGGAACATCTATAACTTTGGGGGATTTTAACTATCATATTAATTGGACAAATCAAATTGGGCAGGGCTGCCTTGAGGATGAGTTCATTGAGTGTATTAGGGATGGGTTTCTTGAGCAGTATGTAACTGAACCGACCAGGGGGCAAGCAACCTTAGATCTGGTCCTGTGTAACTAGACAGGATTAATTAAAAATGTCCTAGTAAAGGATCCCCTTGGAATGAGTGACCATAACATGGTTGAATTCCATATTCAATTAGAGGGTGAGAAGGTTGGATCTCAAACAAGCGTGCTAAGCTTGAATAAAGGAGACTATGAAGGTATGAGAGCAGAATTGAGTAGAGTGGATTGGGAAAATAGATTAAAGGGTAAGACGATACATGATCAGTGGTGTACATTTAAGGAGTTATTTTACAACTTCCAAAAAATATATATTCCACCGAGAAGAAAAGGGTGTAAAAGAAAAGACAGCCATCCGTGGCTAAGTAAAGAAATTAAGGATAGTATTCGACTAAAAACAAGGGCATATAAGGTAGCCAAATCTAGTGGGAGGATAGAGGATTGGGAAAACTTTAAAAGACAGCAAAAAAATAACAAAAAGATTAAGAAAGGGAAGATAGATTATGAAAGTAAATTAGCAAAAAATATAAAAACAGATAGTAAGAGTTTTTATAGTTATATAAAAAGAAAAAGGGTGGCTAAAGTAAATGTTGGTCCCTTAGAGGATGAGACCGGGAAATTAATGGTGGGAAATATGGAGATGGCAAAAACACTGAATGAATATTTTGTATCAGTCTTTACAGTAGAAGACACTAAGAATATCCCAACACTGGACAAACAGGGGGCTATGGGGGGGGGAGGGGCTAAACACGATCAAAATCACTAAGGAAGTGGTACTCGGTAAAATAATGGGACCCAAGGCGGATAAATCACCTGGACCTGATGGCTTACATCCAAGGGTCTTGAGGGAAGTGGCGGTAGGGATTGTGGATGCATCGGTAATAATTTTCCAAAACTCCCTGGACTCAGCAAAGGTCCCGGCAGACTGGAAAACTGCTAATGTAACACCCTTATTTAAAAAGGGCAGTAGACAGAAGGCTGGAAACAATAGACCGGTTAGCCTAACATCTGTGGTAGGTAAAATTTTGGAGTCCATTATTAAGGAGACAGTAACAGGACATTTAGATAATCATCATTTAATAGGACAAAGTCAGCATGGTTTTATGAAGGGGAAGTCATGTTTGACAAATTTGCTGGAGTTCTTTGAGGAAGTAACATATAGGGTGGATAAAGGGGAACCAGTGGACGTAGTGTATTTAGACTTCCAAAAGGCATTTGACAAGGTGCCACACAAAAGATTATTGCTTAAGATAAAAAATCACGGGATTGGGGGTAATATTCTGGCATGGATAGAGGATTGGCTATCTAACAGAAGGCAGAGAGTTGGGATAAATGGTTCATTCTCAGACTGGCAATCAGTAACCAGTGGTGTTCCGCAGGGGTCCGTGCTGGGTCCCCAACTCTTTACAATCTATATTAACGATTTGGAGGAGGGGACCGAGTGTAACATATCAAAGTTTGCAGATGATACTAAGATGGGAGGGAAAGTAGTGAGTGAGGAGGACATAAAAAACCTGCAAGGGGACATAGACAGGCTAAGTAAGTGGGCAGAGATTTGGCAGATGGAATACAATACTGGAAAGTGTGAGGTTATGCACTTTGGCAGGAAAAATCGTAGAGCAAGTTATTATCTTAAATGGCAAGAAACTGGAAAGTACTGAAGTACAAAGGGATCTGGGGGTCCTGGTGCACGAAACTCAAAAGGTTAGTATGCAGGTGCAGCAAGTGATTAAGAAGGCCAATGGAATGTTGGCTTTCATTGCTAGGGGGATAGAATATAAAAATAGGGAGGTATTGCTTCAGTTGTACAAGGTATTGGTGAGACCGCACCTGGAATACTGCATACAGTTTTGGTGTCCATACTTAAGAAAAGACATACTTGCTCTCGAGTCAGTACAAAGAAGGTTCACTCGGTTAATCCCGGGGATGAGGGGATGGACATATGAGGAGAGGTTGAGTAGATTGGGACTCTACTCATTGGAGTTCAGAAGAATGAGAGGCGATCTTATTGAAACATATAAGATTGTGAAGGGGTTGGATCGGGTGGATGCGGGGAAGATGTTCCCGATGATGGGTGAAACTAGCACTAGGGGGCATAGTCTTAGAATAAGGGGCTGCTCTTTCAAAACTGAGATGAGGAGGAACTACTTCACTCAGAGGGTGGTAGGTCCATGGAATATGCTGCCCCAAAAAGCTGTAGAAGCTACATCATAACATAAATTTAAAAACAGAAATAGACAGTTTTCTAGAAGTAAAGGGAATTAAGGGTTACGGGGAGCGGGCAGGAATTTGGACATGAGTCTAGGTTCGGATCGGTCATGGCCCTGTGGGTAGCGGAGCAGGCCCAGGGGCCGTGTAGCCTGATCCTGCTCCTATTTCGTGTGTCTAATTCTGTTAGATTCAGGAGATGGTCCTGTGATAGTAGATTGGCGGTTAGGATCAGATCAGCCATGATCTTATTAAATGGCGGAGCAGGCTCGAGGGGCCGATTGGCCAACTCCTGCTCCTATTTCTTATGTTCTTATTAAAAGGGGGCACCTGCTTCCTTTTTTTAATTGGTGATGGCATCAGAAATTAACTAACGAGAAGTTGCTTTGTGTACCTGTCTTGATAGCTCAAACTGGCTGCCGCTTCTTGGAAGCCAATCACTGGCAATTTTTATCCAAGTGCACCCATACAGAGCTGCAGCACCCAGTTTATACCCAGGTGGACCGTCACTGGTGGGAGATTATACCCGGGTGGACCGTCAGTGGTGGGTGTTTATACCCGGGTGGACCGTCACTGGTGGGAGATTATACCCGGGTGGACCGTCACTGGTGGGTGTTTATACCCGGGTGGACCGTCACTGGTGGGAGATTATACCCGGGTGGACCGTCACTGGTGGGTGTTTATACCCGGGTGGACCGTCACTGGTGGGAGTTTATACCCGGGTGGACCGTCACTGGTGGGTGTTTATACCCGGGTGGACCGTCACTGGTGGGAGTTTATACCCGGGTGGACCGTCACTGGTGTGAGTTTATACCCGGGTGGACCGTCACTGGTGGGAGTTTATACCCGGCTGGACCGTCACTGGTGGGGGTTTATACCCGGGTGGACCGTCACTGGGGGGAGTTTATACCCGGCTGGACCGTCACTGGGGGGAGTTTATACCCGGGTGGACCGTCACTGGGGGGAGTTTATACCCGGGTGGACCGGTACCTTGGGGGGGGGGGGGGGGGGGTTTCTACCCGGGTGCGCCGGTACCGGGGGACCTTATCAAAAGCCTTGCTAAAATCCATATAGACTACATCAAACGCACTACCCTCATCGACCCTCCTTGTTACCTCCTCAAAAAATTCACTCAAGTTAGTCAGACACGACCTTCCCTTCACAAATCCATGCTGACTATCCCTGATTAATCCATGTCTTTCTAAATGAAGATTTATCCTGTCCCTAAGAATTTTTTCCAATAATTTTCCCAACACCAAGGTGAGGCTGACTGGCCTGTAATTACTCGGTCTATCCCTTTGTCCTTTTTTAAACAACGGTACCACGTTAGCTGTCCTCTGGCACCACACCTGTAAGGCCAGAGAGGATTGGAAAATGATGGTCAGAGCCTCTGGTATTTCTTAACAGTCTGGGATACATTTCATCCTGGCCTGTGGATTTATCCACTTTCAAAGATGCTAAACCCCTTAATACCTCCTCTTTCACTATGTTTATTTCATGTAATATTTCACACTCCCCCTCCCTGATTGCAAGGTCTGCATCGTCCCTCTTGTGAAAACAGACACAAAGTATTCATTAAGAACCAAACCCATGTCTTCTGCTTCAACACACAGCCGGTACCGGGGGACTTTATACCCGGGTGAGCCGGTACCGGGGGAGTTTATACCCGGGTGAGCCGGTACCGGGGGAGTTTATACCCGGGTGAGCCGGTACCGGGGGAGTTTATACCCGGGTGAGCCGGTACCGGGGGAGTTTATACCCGGGTGAGCCGGTACCGGGGGAGTTTATACCCGGGTGAGCCGGTACCGGGGGAGTTTATACCCGGGTGAGCCGGTACCGGGGGAGTTTATATCCGGGTGCTCCAGTAGGGAGGGGGTTCATACCCGGGTGCTCCAGTAGGGAGGGGGTTCATACCCGGGTGCTCCGGTACTGGGGGGCTTATACCCGGGTGAGCCGGTACCGGGGGAGTCTATACCCGGGTGAGCCGGTACCGGGGGAGTCTATACCCAGGTGAGCCGGTACCAGGGGAGTTTATACCCGGGTGAGCCGGTACCGGGGGAGTTTATACCCAGGTGAGCCGGTACCGGTGGAGTTTATACCCGGGTGAGCCGGTACCGGGGGAGTTTATATCCGGGTGCTCCAGTAGGGAGGGGGTTCATACCCGGGTGCTCCAGTAGGGAGGGGGTTCATACCCGGGTGCTCCAGTAGGGAGGGGGTTCATACCCGGGTGCTCCAGTAGGGAGGGGGTTCATACCCGGGTGCTCCGGTACTGGGGGGCTTATACCCGGGTGAGCCGGTACTGGGGGAGTCTATACCCGGGTGAGCCGGTACTGGGGGAGTCTATACCCGGGTGAGCCGGTACTGGGGGAGTCTATACCCGGGTGAGCCGGTACTGGGGGAGTCTATACCCAGGTGAGCCGGTACTGGGGGGTCTATACCCGGGTGAGCCGGTACTGGGGGAGTCTATACCCGGGTGAGCCGGTACCGGGGCGGGGGTTTATACCCGGGAGCTCCGGTACCGGTGGCAGGCTGCGGCCCCCAGTGTAGAATGAAGTGGCCGTGATTCAGTACCTGGGTCGAGCATCATGTCTAGATCTGGATCTGGCGGCCCAGTGTCCATGGCCGCTGGGCTGTCCCCCGCCGGTGCTCGTTCGGTCGCTCCCTGTCTCTCTCTCTCCCCGGCTCGTCCTGGCTCCGCTCTGCCCCCCCGAACCCCGCTCCGCCTTCTTCTGACCCAACACAGCCAGTTGTTGTGCTGCGCGGCCAGGCGCCCTCCTGATAGGTCAGCGGCCGAAGCCGCGGCAGCAAGCGGGGCGGCGATTGGGCGCGCGCGGGCGGACCAATGGCGGCGCGCCTCACTGGGCGGTGCGGCTCAGGGCCAAAGAGACGCGAGGCCGAAGGGGCGCGAGAGGGACGGTGAGCGGGAGACAGTCCGAGCGACTGAGGAGGAGGGAGGTGGAGTAAGTGGGACCGGGGGGGATAGAGCTGTGGGACCGCGGGCGGCGCTGGAAAGAGCTGTGGGATCGCGGGCGGCGCTGGAAGGACCTGAGGCGCCGTTTCCCTGGTTACCCCCCCCCCGAGAGCGGCTGGCGAGGCCCGGCGCGAGTTGTAGTAAGTCCGGGCCGCCCTCCAGCCTGTCCCGTCCCATCCCATCCCATCCCGGCTAATCTATACCTCGGCTCCACTTACACTCCTTTGCACCAGACCCCTCGATACCGACAAATCCTTTGACTGGGTTAGAGAGAGGCGAGGAGTCGCTGCTGAACACTAGCTCGGCTGGTGGAGCCGGCGCCTTTTCTGTTAACCCATAAAAAAAACTTTCATTTATTCATCGCCGTTCTCGGCCCCAAAGCGCTTTACAACCTATGTAGTACTTTTAAAGTGTAGTCATAGGAATCGCAGCAGCCAAAATTGTGCACAGCAAGCTCCCACAAACAGCAATGTGATAACGGCCAGATAATCTGTTTTAGTGATGTTTTTCCACAGTGCTGTTAGGGAGGGAGTTCCAGGATTTTGATCCAACAATGATGAAGGATCAGCGATATACTTCCAAGTCATAGAAACATAGAAGATAGGAGCAGGAGTAGGCCATTCGGCCCTCCTAGCCTGTTCTGCCATTTAATGAGATCATGGCTGATCATCCAAATTCAGTACCCTGTCCCTGCTTTCTCCCCAGATCCCTTGATCCCTTTAGCCTTAAGCAATATATCTAACTCCTTCTTGAATATATTTAATGAGTTGGCCTCAACTGCCTTGTGTGGTAGAGAATTCCACAGGTTCACCACTCTCTGGCTGAAGAGTTTCCTTCTCATCTCCGTCCTAAATGGCTTACCCCTTATTCTTCGACTGTGACCCCTGGTTCTGGACTCCCCGGTTCTGGACTCCCCCGCCATCGGGAACATCCTTCCTGCATCTAGTCTGTCTAGTCCTGTTAGAATTTTATAAGTTTCAATCAGATCCCCTCTCATTGTTCTAAACTCTAGCGAATATAAGCCTAATCGACCCAATCTCTCTTCATGCGTCATTCCTGCCATCCTGCTAAGTCAGGATGGTGTGTGACTTGGAGGGGAAGTTGAAGGTGGTGGTGTTCCCATGCACCTGCTGCCCTTGTCCTTCTAGGTGGAAGAGGTCGTGGGTTTGGGAGGTGCTGCCGAAGAAGCTTTGGCGAGTTGCTGCAGTGCATCTTGTAGATGGTACACACTGCAGCCACGGTACACCGCTGGTGGAGGGAGTGAATGTTTAAGGTGGTGGATGGGGTGCCAGTCAAGTGGGCTGCTTTGTCCTGGATGGTGTTGAGCTTCCAGAGTGTTGTTGGAGCTGCACTCACCCTGGCAAGTGGAGAGAATTCCATCACACTCCTAACTTGTGCTTTGTAGATGGTGGAAAGGCTTTGGGGAGTCAGGAGGTGAGACACTCGCTGCAGAATACCCAGCCTCTGACCTGCTCTTGTTGCCACAGTATTTATGTGGCTGGTCCAGTTAAGTTTCTGGTCAATGGTGATTCCCCAGGGTGTTGATGGTGGGGGATTCGGCGATGGTAATTCCGTTGACTGTTAAGGGGCGGTGGTTGGACTCTCGCTTGTTAAAGATAGTCATTGCTTGGCACTTGTGTGGCGCGAATGTTACCTGCCACTTTTCAGACCAAGCCTGAATATCGCCCAGGTCATGTTACATGTGGGCATGGACTGCTTCATTATCTGAGGAGTTGTGAATGGCACTGAACACTGCAGTCATCAGCAAACATCCCCATTTCTGACCTTATGTTGGAGGGAAGGTCATTGATGAAGCAGCTGAAGATGGTTGGGCCTCGGGCCTCGGACACTGCCCTGAGGAACTCCTGCAGCGATGTCCTGGGGCTGTGATGATTGACCTCCAACAACCACAACCATCTTCCTTTGTGCTAGGTATGACTCCAGCCAGTGGAGAGTTTTCCCCCCCTGATTCCCATTGACTTCAGTTTTACTAGGGCTCCTTTGCTGACGCCACACTCGGTCAAATGCTGCCTTGATGTCAAGGTAAGTCACTCTCACCTTACCTCTGGAATTCAGCTCCTTTGTCCATGTTTGGACCAAGGCTGTAAAGAGGTCGGGAGCCGAGTGGTCTTGGCAGAACCCAAACTGGGCATCAGTGAGCAGGTTATTGGTGAGTAAGTGCTTCTTGATAGCACTGTCTATGACAACTTCCATCACTTTGCTGATGATTTGAGAGTAGACTGATGGGGTGGTAATTGGCTGGATTGGATTTGTCCTGCTTTTTGTGGACAGGACATACCTGGGCAATTTTCCACATTGTCGGATAGATGCCAGTGTTGTAGCTGTACTGGAACAGCTTGGCTAGAGGCATGGCTGTAGTGTCCGTGTGTTGATAAAGACACTGAAGACAGGAGTTGGTTCATAGGTGTTTACTAAGCAAAGTCTGGGGGGGGGTTCTAACGGATATACACAATATACAGGCTTATATAGCCCGAGTGGCCATTACCGGCATTACAGCACACCTGGGGCTCTTAAAGGCACATACACTACAATTCCTCCCCTTTTTAATTAACCAGTACATATTTTAAGTAATTATTAATTACATGTTATAAGAAAAATAATATACACATTACTGTAGTTAATTAATTATAAGTCAGTCTCTCAGGAGGCTTCCTGACTCGGTCCGGATAACGCCTCGGGGGTGTCGTAGTTTCTGGTGGTGTAGTAGGTTCTTTTGGCAAGGCTGATTCGGCTTGAATGCCAGTGTCTGGTTCATCGGGTTCCAGTATCGCCGGATCGGAGGTAGATATGGGTATCTCTACTTCATCGTTAGACGTATAGCGTTGTGTAGGTTGTCCCTTTTCGGATGACTTTATGATTTGGTCAGCATGGCGCCTTATTATGCTTTCTCCGATGTCCACGGTATACATCAGTGGTCCTAGTAGTGTGCAGATAGTTCCAGGCTGCCATTTCTCGGTACGGTAGTCCCGGGCCAAAACTTGTTGACCTATCTGGAAGGTTCTAGTTGGCCTTTCATTCATGCCTTGAAATTGCCGGTTCTCTACGTCCCTTCTGATGTTTGGCTTGATCAAATCCAGCCGGCATCTTAGTCTTCTATTGAAAAACATCACGGCGGGGGTTTGGTTTGTAACCGTATGTGTTGCATTCCTGTACGCAAACAAGAAGTTATCTACCTTATGTTGTAGATTTATGTCTTCATTACCCATGGCCTTTATGGCCTTCTTGAAGGTCTGGACAAACCTTTCAGCCAATCCATTGGTGGCGGGATGGTATGGGGCGGACACGTAGTGCTTAACCCCATTGTTTTTTAAGAACTTTCTGAATTCTTCGGACACAAATTGCGGTCCATTATCAGAACATATCTGTTCCGGCAGCCCATTCCTGGCAAATATGGTCCTTAATACTGTGATGGTTTTCTCTGTGGTGGTGGAGGACATCTTTATTACCTCCGGCCACTTGGAGTGTGCATCAACCGCGATTAAGAACATTGAGTCCATAAATGGACCAGCAAAGTCGATGTGCACCCTTTGCCAGGGAGATGAGGGCCACTCCCATGGATGTAGAGGGGCTTGTGGTGGAGCGTTTTGGACCTTCTGGCATCCTAGGCAGCTCTTGGTCATTTCTTCGATGTCTCCATCGATACCTGGCCACCATACAAACGCCCTAGCTAGGTTCTTCATTTTCACTCCACCCAGATGCCCCTCGTGAAGCTCCTTTAGCACTTTATCCTGGAGTTTGGGTGGAATTACCACTCTGGATCCACACATCAAGGTTCCTCGGCACACTGACAGCTGTTCTCTTCTTTGCGAGAATGCCATGTGCTGGCCATCCCTTCACTGTTAAATCGTAGACCCGTGAGAGAGTCGGGTCATTTCTCGTCTCCCTTTCAATGGCAGAATTTGTTACTGGTAGACATTCCAATATGGTAGAGTGGAACATCTCTACTGGGTCTACTGTAGGTGCCTCGTCTACCGTTGGCAACGGTAGGCGCGATAAACCGTCAGCATTCCCATGCTGTTTTGATCCTTTGTATTCTATGTTGTATTGGTGTGCCCCTAGAAAAAGGGACCACCTCTGTAGCCTTTGCGCTGTCATAATGGGAACACCCTTTTTAGGGTTGAATATGGAGATGAGGGGTTGATGGCCAGTCAACAAGGTAAATTTTTGTCCGTGTAGGTAATAGTTGAATTTCTTCACTCCCCATACCAGGCTGAGTGCTTCCCTGTCGATTTGGGCATAGTTACGCTCAGCTGAGTTTAATGAGTGTGACGCAAAAGCTATCGGCCGTTCTGAGCCATCAGGGAATTTATGGGATAATACCGCTCCTATGCCGTAAGGGGATGCATCGCATGCCAGTCTGATTGGCAGTGATGGGTTGTAATGAGCCAAAACTTCTTCGGATGTGATTAAGTCTTTGCATTTATGGAAGGCACGTTTACAGTCTTCGTTCCATTTCCAAATCACTCCTGTTTGTAGAAGTTCATTAAGAGGGTGTAGAAGAGTTGATAAGTTCGGTAAAAATTTATGATAGTAATTTATTAATCCCAGGAACGACCTTAATTGTGAAACATTTTCAGGTGCTGGGGCTTTTATGACCGCTTCCACTTTTTCAGGTGACTTATGCAACCCTTCATTATTAATTATGTGGCCATAATATGATATCTGATTGATTTTGGAAAAATTCGCACTTGGGGCGATTTGCTCGTAGGCCCCGTTCTTTCAGCCTAGTGAGCACCTGCTCCAAATTGGCAAGGTGCTCGTTGTCGTTTTCTCCTGTTACAAGGATGTCGTCTAGGTAGCATTGAGTCCCCGGAATCCCTTGCAGGACTTGCTCCATAGCTCTTTGCCAGATAGCTGGAGCTGATGCTACTCCAAAAACCAGTCGATTGTACTGGTACAGGCCTTTGTGTGTGTTTATCGTGAGATTATTTTTAGAGGCCTCCTCAACCTCCATCTGTAGATATGCCTGTGCCAAGTCAATTTTGGTGAAACGTTTCCCTCCGGATAGTGAGGCGAAAATATCTTCTATCCTCGGAAGAGGATACTGTACTGTGAAGGACCGGGTTTACAGTCACCTTGAAGTCTCCACAGATGCGAATTTTTCTCTGTTCTTCAGATTTATCATTATTTAATGCTTTTTTCATGACTGGAACGATGGGTGTTGCCCACTCGCTCCAATCTATTTTGGATAATACGCCTGCCTTTTCCAAATTCTCCAGCTCTGCCTCGACTGCTGGACGAATTGCGTATGGCACCGGTCTTGCCTTAAAAAATTTGGGAATTGCTGCATCTTCCACTTTTATTGAGGCGGTGATGCCTTTCAAGGTTCCTAGTTTCTCTTGAAACACTTCTTTGGCGTTGGCCAAGATGTCTTTTAATCGTTCAGGTATGATGTCATCATTGTTTATTTTCTTACTGGTCACCGTCAGTGCCTGAATGGAGTGCCAGTCTAAACGTATCTTTCTGATCCATTCACGTCCCAACAACGGTGGACCACCATCTTGTAGAATGTATAAATACAACTTTTGTATTTCTTTGCCGTTGTATACAACAGGCACCCTTATTTTTCCTTTGGGGTATACTTTCTGCCCCGTATATGTTTTTAAGATAATGGATGTGTCTTTTAGAGGTATATGCGAAAATAGCCTCTCGTAATCCCGTCGATTTATTACGGTTAGAGCTGATCCTGTATCTGGCTCCATTTTAACAGGGGACCCTGCTATCGTGAGGGTAACCCAAATGGTTTGGTAATCATCTTTGGCAAGTACATTATGTAATTTGAGACAGCTTAGTCTCTTGTTTTCGGAGTCGCTATCGCTCTTCTGGTCTTCGGAGCTACTGTCCGTCATCATTTGTACCTTCCTGTACTTTCCTTTATTGATTTTTTTTTTTCTGTCTGGATTTATTTTGTCCAGATTGGCATACCCGTGCAATGTGTCCAATCTTTCCGCATTGCCTGCATGCTTTGTCCTTGAACCAGCAGTCCTTCTGGTTATGGGTGGATCTGCCGCAGCGATAACATCTTTCGAAACCCTGTGTCATTTCATGGGTGCCGAAGTTCTGTGTCTTTTGTTGTATCTCTGCAGCTCCTCTTGCTGCTGCTTCGTATGATACAGCCATACTGAAAGCTTTGTCCAATGTTAAATCTTTTTCAGAAAGCAGCCTTTTTTGTGTTCCTTCACTTAAGAGACCGCAAACAAATTTGTCTCGAAGATAATCTGCTAGTCCTGCCCCGAATTGGCAGTACTTTGATAGCTTTCTTAATTCGGTTAGGTAATCAGCGTTACTTTCATTCTTGTGTTGATTTCTCTTGAAGAATTTGAATCGTTCCACTATCAGCAGCGGTGTTGGGTTTAAGTGCTCCTGCAGGGTATCAACAATTTCTTTAAAATTCTTGTCCTTTGGTTTGGCTGGAGTGATTAAATTTTGTAACAGCCCGTATGCCTTTGCGCCCATTAGGTTCAGCAGTACTGAAGCTTTTTTTTCATCTTCTATTCCATTTGCAGTGCAATATACCTCTACTCTTTCCACGTATGTGGTCCAATCCTCTATTTCGCTATCAAAAGCATCAATATTGCCAGACTTAGGCATTTCAGAAAAGATATGGCGCTTCCCGCGCTTTCCCGCCGCTGCTGCCGATGACAACGCTGTTTCCCGCGGTTTCCGTTCTTTGTTTTTTTATTTGTTTACAGTTGGAGACTCGTTCCCGCCGGACTTTCTCTGCAGGTCTGAACGCTGACCTGCTTGCCGCGCCGGCCGTCTCCCGAGTGCTCCCTCCCAGTCCGTTATTGCTTGCCTCCGATTTCGCTGCCTGTCTCCGCTGTAGAGCTAGCCGCTGGAGCCCCAGCCTGACGCCCAGGAAGGATTAGCGCAGTACCTGCCACCAGCTTGGCCAGCTGGTGAAACCACAGCTTCTCTCTCTTTCTTGAGTCTTCTGGACGCCCAAGGAATCGATGTCTTGGAGGTGCTGCCGAATTGCAGGTAAGTCCGTTTCCACTTCGTCGCCACTGTAGTGTCCGTGTGTTGATAAAGACACTGAAGACAGGAGTTGGTTCATAGGTGTTTACTAAGCAAAGTCTTGGGGGGGTGGGTTCTAACGGATATGCACAATATACAGGCTTATATAGCCCGAGTGGCCATTACCGGCATTACAGCACACCTGGAGCTCTTAAAGGCACATACACTACAATTGCCAGTTCAGGAGCACAAGTCTTCAGCACAGCTGAAGATGTTGTCAGGGCCCATAGCCTTTGCTGTATCCAGTGCATTCAGCCGTTTCTTGCTATCACGTGGAGTGAATCGAATTGGCTGAAGACCGGCTTCTGTGATGGTGGGGACCACAGGAGGAGACCGATATGGATCATCCACTCGGCACTTCTGGCCAAAGATGATTGCAAACGCTTCAGCCTTGTCTTTTGCACTTGCGTGCTGGGCTCCACCATTATTGAGGATGGGGATATTCATGGAGCCTCCTCCCGTTAGTTGTTTAATGGTCCACCACCATTCACAACTGGATGTGGCAGAGCTTTGATCTGACCCATTGATTGTGGTTTGCTTAGCTGTGTCTATAGCATACTGCTTCCACTGTTCAGCATGCATGTAGTCCTGTGTTATAGCTCCCCCAGGTTGGCACCTCATTTTTAGGTACCCCGTTCTCACTCTTCTGCACTCCTCATTGAACCAGGGTTGGCCCCCCTGGTTTGACGGTAATGGTAGAGTGAGGGATACGCCGGGTCATGAGGTTACAAATTGTGGTGGAATACAATTCTGCTGCTGCTGATGGCCCACAGCGCCTCATGGATGCCCAGTTTTGAGCTGCTAGATCTGTTCTGAATCTATCCCATTTAGCACGGTGGTAGTGCCATATGATGGACGGTGTCCTCAATGTGAAGATGGGACTTCGTCCCCCACCTAGAGTACATTCTGTGCCCTTGCTACTCTGTGCTTATTACAAGTGGTGTTCAACATGGAGGAGTACTGATTCATCAGCTGAGAGAGGGCGGTAGGTGGTAATCAGCAGGAGGTTTCCTTGCCCATGCTTGACCTAAAGCCATGAGCCTTCATGGAGTCCGGAGTCAATGTTGAGAATTCCCAGGGCCACTCCTTCCCGACTGTATACCACTGTGCTGTCACCCCTGGCGGGTCTGTCCTGCCGATGGGACAGGACATACCCAGGGATGGTGATAGAGGAGTTTGGGACATTGGCTGAACGGTATGATTCTGTGAGTATGACTATGTCAGGCTGTTGCTTGACTAGTCTGTGGGACAACGCTCCCAATTTAGGCACAAGTCCCCAGATGTTGGTGAGGAGGACTTTGCAGGGTTTACTGGGCTGGGTGTGCTGTTGTCGTGTCCTTAGCCGGTGCCGAGGTCGATGTCAGGTGGACCGTCTGGTTTTATTCATATTAGTTATGTTTCGTAGCGGTTTGTTACAACTGAGTGGCTCGCTGGGCCATTTCAGAGGGCAGTTAAGAGTCAACCATATTGCTGTGGGTCTGGAGTCACATATAGGCCAGACTGGGTAAGGACGGCAGATTTCCTTCCCTAAAGGACATTAGTGAACCAGATGGGTTTTTACGCCAATCCAATAGTTTTATGGTCACCATTACGAATGCTAGCTTTTTTTATTCCAGATTTATTTAATTAACTGAATTTCAATTTCCCAGCTGCCCACTCACGTCCCTGGATCATTAGTCCTGTGCTACCGTTCCTCTAGAGTGGGACTTGACTCTGAGGTGAGAGTGCTACCCACTGAGCCACAGCTGACACCGTGGGGAAACTGGATTGCTCCAGTGTCATCAACCCTAATAAAAGAAATCTAACAAACGTGCCTCCTTTTTTAAGAGGGGCACAACTAATAAAACCCAAATCATTAAAAGTCAAAGGAAACTTTGCTATTCCCTGTATCCACTACACACTCCATTCCCTGTGGAGCCCAGCGGTCTCGGAAGGTCTCAAACATACCGGCGAACACCGCGTGCTCCTCTTCCAGGGCCACCCTGCTGGGGTATGTTGTGCATCCTCGCTGTGGTCACTCGCATTTTATGTTGAGTTGTGCTACTCGTCAAAAGTTCCTGGTCTTGACTGTTCGTCTATTGTGGGCTGACCGCACTTGTCTGTTGACTCATTGTGTTAAAGCCCACCATGACAGTTTGAGAATTTGAATTCAGTTTATTAAAAAAAAAAGCCGGTATCAGTAAGAGTGACCATGAAGCAGTCGGAAAGAAGACGGCCCACCGCCACCTTCACAGGGCAACTAGAGATAGGCAATAAATGTTGGCCTTACCAGTGTTGCCCACATCCTGAGAGTGACTAAATTAGTGACTATTCTCCTTTGGAGATAGGCAGATAAGACAGGTTTCAGTAGGATTAAGTTGGCTCCAGTATTCCTGCTGGTTGGAGATTGGAACTGGGTGAATGCTCTTTGGCAGATTTGGTCATTTAGATACCTGAACCAGGCAAATCTATCATATTCCAGGGGATGCTATTGATGATTAATCAGTCACCTGGCTCATTACTGGTACCTGGAAGGACTGGGATTCAGTTCCAGATGAGCTTTGCAAGCCAGTACTGTAGTGTGACTAGCTGGAAAAGCAGCAGGAAGCTTCCTCGTTGTCTCTACTGATTAGCTGATTGGTTTTATCTGGCTAAACTTAGGAGTCCTAATAGTCTTGGTTCTGACCATCCTGCTCGTAAGTACTCTATCTAACTAAGCAAGCTGCCTCTCTACAGTGAGGGAGGGTGCTCCCCAGATCAAGCAGACACTCTGGATTTCTCAGTGGATTGGAGATTCTTAAGCATGGTGATGGGTCTTTGTGTGTGTCAGACACCTAGCTGGCCAAAATAAAGATAGGGGGTTAAATGATGCCAGACTTAAATTTGCTCACCAGAATGATTCTGGAGTTAGTGGATTGTTTTTAGCAAAGGAGAGAGGCTCAAAAGCACTTTGTAGTGTCCAGCCAGCTCTGGTATGGATAGCTGCACCAAATACACTCCAGTTTGCACGCCTTGGATTTGAGGAAGCAGCGATGGGAGCCATACTGGGGACGAGACTGCGATGGGAGAGGTTAAAATTTTGCTGGGACGAGGGCAACAGGTGGAGGCGAGGGAGTGGTTGTGATGAATGATCCAGTAATAAAACTACCACTGAAATCCAAGTAGCTTTATTATGCAATATATGGAGATATTTTTCAGTGTCACAATATGGGGGCTGCTTTTTTTTTTAAATGGCTGTCCGAGGGTGTGCGGAATTCCTTGGAGTTGCTGGCATCCAAAGGTTAATTTCTGTGACAGTTGTATTTTGTTTACTTGGTATCCTGAGGTTAGTTTAAGTAACTTAATTGAAATGTACGGAGTTGCTTTCAGTGATCTTGCCCCCCCACTTGAGCTCCTTTTCCATGCTGCGCTTTCTCTCAATGATACTTATTGCCCCATTCCTTTCTCTAGGCAATTTTTCTGACTTTGAATTGGCAACAAACCAAACTGCTTTTGGAGGGTGTTTGTGAAGGGCTGTGCCTTTAGCTCCAGGAGCTGTTCAGATCATCCCTAACACCTTTTTCTGTCTTAGTTAGGTGTAATCAACCATGGGATTACTATCCAATCTGGCTCGGGGTTTGGTGCGTGGAGCTGATCGGACGGCAGAACTCACAAGCAAGCGTGGACCCCGCAGTTTCTATAGATCCCGGGGAGCCAAACCAGCAGGGTTTATTACTTCCAGCGGCAAGTTTATAAAGATCAGAAAAATGGTGCCTGAGTTTGTGGTCCCCAATTTAGAAGGTTTTAACCTGAAACCCTATGTGTCTTACAAAGCACCGAGAGGAACAGAGCAACCCCTGACAGCCAAGAAACTCTTCACAGAAACTGTTGCTCCGCAAATAGAAAAGGACTTTCAGGAAGGGACCTTCAGCCTGAGCAACCTAGAGAAATACGGCTTTGAACCGACACAAGAGGGCAAGCTCTTCCAACTGTTTCCAAAAAATTACACGCGTTAATAAGAACTGGATTGTCGGAGATGGGGGCCTTTTCCTGCTCTGAATTGCGAGATACAGGAAATGGTAGCCTTCTATGGTGTGATCTCAGTAATACTCTGCCTGTGCTGGTCGTTACTGGATAAGTGAATAGAGTTTTGGTGGACTGGAGTGTTGGAAGAGAAGAAATATCAAATTCATTGTTTATACCAACAAGCTTGGTGTGTGTGGTTTTTATCGTTACCACCAGATTAACCAAATTAAACCTGGTCTTTCACTACATCTGTTGCTGTGTTGTCACTACCATTTCACGGAAGTGTAATGGCCATGTAAAAGTTTTGAATGAGACCCACTTGAACAGTGGAAAAACAACCAGTGTACTATTTAAAAATGTTATTCTTCCAAATGTATTTTGAGGCAGGTAACACTATGATGAAGTATTAGCGGTCACTGATCTGTTAGTGGTGGTCGTAGCGTTTTCAGGTGATGAACTAAAACTGGTGTACGAAAAGGGTCTTGCGCAATATTAAACTATAGTAGATTAAATCTTATCTTTTTGCAGCATATTGGTACTAATGCATTAAATGACGTGGTCTGTGTAGCGAGTTCCACATTCTCACCACCCTCTGGGCAAAGAAGTTTCTCCTGAATTCCCTATTGGATTTCTGGTGACTATCTTATATTGATGTCCTCTAGTTATGCTCTTCCCCACAAGTGGAAACATTCTCTATCCACTCTATCAAAACTTTTCATAATTTTAAAGATCTCTATTAGAGAAAAGAGACCCAGCCTGTTCATCCTTTCCTGATAGGTATACCCTTGCATTTCTGGTATAATTCTTGTAAATATTTTTTGCAACCTCTCCAGTGTCTCTATATCCTTTTTACAATATGGCGACCAGAATTGTACGCAGTACTCCAAGCGTGGCCGAACCAGGGTTCGGTACAGGTTTAGCATAACTTCACTACTTTTCAGTTCTATCCCTCTAGAAATAAACCCGAGTGCTTGGCTTGCTTTTTTATGGTCTTGTTAACCTGTGTCGCTACTTTTAGCGATTTGTGTGTTTGTACTCCGAGATCCCTTTGCTCCTCTACACCCCCCCCCCCCCCCCCCCTAATTTGGTGTCATCTGCAAATTTAGAAATTGTGTTTTTGATTCCAAAGTCTAAATCATTAATATGAATTGTGAATAACAGTGATCCCAGCACTGATCCTTGTGGAACCCCACTACCCACCTTCTGCCACTGTGAATAGCTAATAGACTAATTGATATAGATTGATTGCCATGATTAGTCAACAACTCCATTGTATCATGCAACTACCAGGTTGGTGAAGACGAACTAGATGAACCTGGTCTTTTTTCGTCTAGCAATTCCTATGTTGCTAAATAATCTCGTTGATGTGTAGGCTCTATAGGGACAGGCTTAACTGTGAACAATTGTCACAACTCTCAAACATAGTGCTGCAGTTGGTTTAGCTGAAGGCCCAATTCTGTCCTCTGGTTCCATCCCCAGACCCAGAGGTCTGAGTAAATCCCTTATGGAATTGGTTTGATCAGTGTCTGGCTGTCATAGTGTTGTATGGTGATTGTGCTCTCTGCGAGGACATTCTGTTCCTGCTCTCGTGACTCAGTCTAAATTGAAACTGTCCCAACTGTTTAACTGTGTAGTTAAAATGTTTGGATGATTCACATTTTAAAGCTCTGTTTCAGGGTTTATGTATGGTCTCTTTCAACTATCTGACATCTGTTTCCTTAGGTGCATCTTTGCCCCCTACAATCTGGAAGCTGTACCTTTTCTTGTAGAGTTGCATCCCAAGGGATAACTATCACTTCACTTGCAGTAACCTGCTTACTAGATTTACATAAAAAGACTAGATGGAAACAGGCCATTTGGCCTAAACGTCAGTGTTTACTCTCCCTGCGAGCAAATAATTCTAATCGTATTTACCCACCCTGTTCCCATATCCCTTTATCCCTGTTTCTGTCATCTACTATCCAATCGATTCTTAATTGTTGACAAATTTTCTGCCTCAAACACTAACCCTGGAGGTGAATTCCACCGCCTCCCAACTCCCTTTGTAAAGAAGTTTCTCTGTTCTAAATCTCTTAGTTAATCTAGTATCAAATGTCAACACCACTCCCTCTAGGCTTGTATCCAAATCAATGATAGTGAACAGAAGTGGCCCCAGACTGAATCTTGTGGGACACCATAACCCACTTCTAGCTTCTAAAACTGCCCTTAACTCCGACTGTTTTCTCCCTTCTAACAATGAATCCAGTTTGCTATCTTCCCCCCTAATTCCATACTCGGTAATCTTCTGTGTGGTACCTTGTCAAAGGCTTTCTGAAAGATGCGTTTTCCCCATCTACCGTATCTGTTAGCTACTCAAACAATTCTATGAAGCTTGTCGAGCACAATCGTCCCTTTTTGAAATCTGTCTTTATTCAGATATGTGGTCATTTCTTCTTTAATTAGAAACTCTAAAAATTTTCCCTACCACAGATTATATTAAACTAACTGGTCTGTAATAATCCAGATTAGCTCTGTCTCCCTTCTTAAAAATGGGTACTACATTGGCCACTCCAGTCCACTGCCACACATCCACACTCATAGACCCCTGAAATATAATTTCTAGAGCCTCCAAAATGTCCTCCTTTGTCTCCCTCAGGATCCTGTGATGTATCCTGTCGGGCCCTGGCGCTTTGTCTTCCTTTAGCCTAAAGTATCTAAAATTTTCCTTTTATGCATCCTAATATCGCTCACCTCTCTCTGAACCACTTCAGGATTCACCTCCTCTCTGATGGCCTTTTCTTTTTAGTTCCTGGGATGTGGGCGTCGCTGGCAAGGCCAGCATTTATTGCCCATCCCTAATTGCCCTTGAGAAGGTGGTGGTGAGCCGCCGCTTGGAACCGCTGCAGTCCGTGTGGTGAAGGTACCCCCACAGTGCTGTTAGGGAGGGAGTTCCAGGACTTTGACCCAGCGACAATGAAGGAACAGTGATATATTTTCAAGTCAGGATAGTTTGTAACTTGGAGGTGGTGGTGTTCCCATGCACCTGCTGCCCTTGTCCTAGGTGGTAGAGGTCGCGGGTTTGGGAGGTGCTGCCGAAGAAGTCTTGGCGAGTTGCCGCAGTGCATCTTGTAGATGGTACACACTGCAGCCACAGTACATCGGTGGTGGAGGGAGTGAAGGTTTAAGGTGGTGGATGGGGTGCCAGTCAAGCGGGCTGCTTTGTCCTGGATGGTGTCGAGCCTCTTGAGTGTTGTTGGAGCTGCACTCATCCAGGCAAGTGGAGAGTATTCCATCACACTCCTGACTTGTGCCTTGTAAATGGTGGAAAGGCTTTGGGGAGTCGGGAGGTGAGACCCTCGCCACAGAATACCTAGACTCTTGACTTGTTCTTGTAGCCACAGTATTTATGTGGCTGGTCCAGTTCAGTTTCTGGTCAATGGTGATTCCCCAGGATGTTGATGGTGGGGGATTCGGTGATGCTAATGCTGTTGAATGTCAAGGGGTGGTGGTTAGACTCTTTCTTGTTGGAGATAGTCATTGCCTGCCCTTGTGCGGCGCGAATGTTACCTGCCACTTACCAGCCCTAACTTCTCTTTAGTAAAGAGCAATGCAAAGTGCTTTTTAAATACTTCCGTCATTGTTTGATCATCTACAAATTGACACTCCTCTCCTCAGGGCTGCCACCTCACTTTTAACATCTGTATTTACTGATACACTTGTAAAATACTTGCTGTTCCTTCTGATGTTTTTGCAATTTTTTTCTTAGTTTCTCATTCTTTAATGTTTTCATTAGTTTTATCATTCTCCATAGGCCCTCTTCAATTTTTAATCAGTTTCTAACCTCTTTATTTATCCATTCCACCCTGAAACTACTAGTTATTTCATTTTTTAATGGAATATACTTATTCTGAACCATTGCAGTCGAATGATTTTTTAAATCCCACTGCTGCTCTACAGTCCTGTTGTGTTACTTTCTCCTTCCACTTCACCTCAGCTGGCTCACTCCTATTTGTAAAACCTGCCCTAGTTCAATCTGGTGTTCTCGTTTTTGTACTGATTTTTAGAATCATAGAATGGTTACAGCACAGAAGGAGGCCATTCGGCCTGTCGAGCCCGTGCCGGCTCTCTGCAAGAGCACTTCACCTAGTCCCACACCCCCGCCCTTTTCCCGTATCCCTGCAAATTCTTTTCCTTCCACTACTTACCAACTCCCTTTTGAAAGCCACGATTGAATCTGCCTCCACCACCCTTTCAGGCAGTGCATTCCAGATCCTCACCACTCGCTGCGTAAAAAAGTTTTTCCTCATGTCGCCTTTGGTTCTTCTGCCAATCACCTTAAATCTGTGTCCTCTGGTTCTCGACCCTTCCGCCAATGGGAACAGTTTCTCTCTATCTACTCTGTCCAGACCCCTCGTGATATTTCCCTTTCCAATTAGATCTTAAACCACATCATTGCAGTCACTGCTCCCAAGGTGCTTACCTACATTTAGCTTATCTAACTGATGTATTTCATTACTCATAAACAGATCCAGCAAAGCCTCTGCCCCTGTAGGACGACTAACGTACTCCCCGAGGAAGGAGTCCTGGACACATTTTTGGAATTTCATTTCAATCCATAAATAATTAAAATTTCCTGGAACAATCATTTAAAATCTGCCTGCACTGCATTACTAAGTTGCATTATAGATGACAGCCATTAATATTTATTTAAAAGTTAAATATTACAATTATTATATACTAAGGGGGTGAATTGGGTGCCTTTGCGCCTACCATTGGGCGCTAACGGGGCACAAATTGCTTTGCGACCGGGCGCGGCGCTGACATCGACTCCCGCCATATTCGGCGGTAGTTTTGCGGCGGTGCTACAGCGTCGTGCCCTTCGCCTGGAGATCATGACGTCATCACCGTGCGCATCACCCCGGTAGCGCCCCAGACCCAAAATTGACTTTTGCCCGCCTGCAGCAGCGCTGATCAAAAACACAGACGGTGTGCGTCGGGCGGTCGGCCGCTTCAGGGACGATGATTAAAGGCGAGGTGGCCGAGGTAAGTTTTTTTAAAAACTACCTTTCCTGTTATATTTTTTTCCGCAGGTTCCTGCATGCGGCTGCCTTGGTGGTCCAGGTAGGTACTTTTTAAATTGCAGAGCCTGCAGCGATGGCCCTTCCCTTTTAAGGATGGGAAGGAGCCTTTGAACAGGGCAGCGCCGCACGGCCCGTGTGCAGCGCTGCTGAAGTCTCCACCCCGCTCTCCGACATTCGTGTCCTAAGAAGGAAGTGGAGCGCTTGATTTAGCGCTCCACTTCCCTCGGGGCGCTAAAACTCAATTTCACAGTCGCCAGCGCTAAAGTTAGCGCCCCAAAATGGTTGATAACCGAATTTTCTCCCCTAAAGGTAAGCATGCAGGTGTAGCAGGCGGTTAAGAAGGCAAATGGTATTTTGGCCTTCATAGCGAGAGGATTCGCGTACAGGAGCAAGGATGTCTTGTTGCAGTTGTACAGAGCCTTGGTGAGACTACACCTTGAGTATTGTGTGCAGTTTTGGTCGCCTCATCTGAGGAAGGATGTTCTTGCCATGGAGGGAGTGCAGCGAAGATTCACCAGACTGATACTGGGATGGTAGGAATGACGTATGAAGAGAGATTGGGTTGATTAGGCTTATATTCGCTAGAGTTTAGAAGAATGAGAGGGGATCTCATTGAAACTTATAAAATTCTAACAGGACTAGACAGACTAGATGCAGGAAGGATGTCCCTGATGGCAGGGGAGTCCAGACCCAGAGGTCACAGTCTAAGGATAAGGGGTAAGCCTTTTAGGACTGAGATGAGTAATTTCTTCACCCAGAGAGTGGTGAACCTGTGGAATTCTCTACCACAGAAGGCAGTTGAGACCAACTTATTAAATATATTCAAGAAGGAGTTAGATATATTTCTTAAGGCTAAAGGGATCAAGGGATATGGGGAGAAAGTAGGGACAGGGTACTGAATTTGGATGATCAGCCATGATCTCATTAAATGGTGGAACAGGCTTGAGGGGCCGAATGGCCTACTCCTGCTCCTATCTTCTATGTTTTTATGTTTCAAACACAATGAATGTAGGTACTTTGATTCAGAATGCTGTGTATGATGAAGTTTTCTGTCCATTGTTTGAGTAAAGTGCCTCTATCTTGTATACAGACTTTTCAAAGGTGAAACTGTAAGAATATAAGAAACTGACACTTTTGATATACATGCTGGTTACGGCTTTGACCGAGCTGCCACAAACGGATGCAAGACACAGATCTAGGTAGGATGCCCACATAATTTTGAGAGACCGTAACCAGTAGAGCTTTGGTGGCTACTCCCTTCACAGGAAGCTTTTGTCTTTTTTTTTTTGAAAGATGTACACAAAGCCTGGCAAACAAATTCAACTGACAGGATTAAACAGACAAACTTTTCAAAAACTAGTTCAAAGCTGCTGTGTTGCATGGATTGATTTCGATAACTCGCTGTTACTGCTTGCTTTGTAAATGGCTGTAGCTGTAAATAAACCTGATAGTTGAGTTTGCTGTAAAAATGTCTGGTGTAACTGATAGTAATGGGATTTTGAAGCGACTTGTCTGCACAGTTGAAATCTGGCGTGGATTCCTTCTGTGGCTCGGTGTCACTTCAGGTTCGATTACACATCTGTGAAACACCTTGGGATGTTTTCCTACGTTAAAGGTGCTATATAAATGCAAGTTGTTGTAATACAGGGACAATAAAGGCCCAGGGCATGCTTCCCCTACTAACTCTCTCACAAGTTATCACTTCAGTTCATGGGAAGTGCAGGTTTGGCAATGGGAGCTGGCTTTTGTTTTGGGCATAAGAAAAAGTATCCAAGAACCCAGAATCAAAATACAAGTGCCAATGACAATTCACGGGGGGGGAATCTTGTTAGTGCAATGCAAATTCAACCTCTCCTCGCCCTCCTGCTTGAAGTTTCTTCCCCTCAAGTTTCTAAGAACCCTTCACCCTGTCTAGGTAACAGCCGTAGAAATAATTCTTCTGTTTCAAAAGCACTGGTTTTAATCCATTCTCTCTTAAGCAGTCCCTCGGAACCGAGGATGACTTGCTTCCACATTAAAAGTGAGTTCTCAAGTGACTGATGAGTCCAATGCGGGACCGACAGTCTCTGTCACAGGTGGGGTAGACGGTGGTTGAAGGGGCAGGTGGGTGGGGTGCTTGGGTTGACGTGCGCTGTTTGCGCTTGGCAAAGAGACTCGAGGTATTCGGCGCCTTCCCGGATGCTTCTCCACTTTGTACGGTCTTGGGCCAGAATTCCCAGGTGTTGGTGGGGGTGTTGCACTTTTTCAAGGAGGCTTTGAGGGCGTCCTTGAAGTGTTTCCTCTGCCCACATGGGGTTCTGTTGCCGTGTCGCAGTTCCAAGTAGAGCGCTTGTTTTGGGAATCTCATATCGGGCATGCGGACGATGTGACCTGTCCATCGGAGCTGATCAAGCGTGGTCAAAGCTTCGAGGCTGGGGATGTTGGCCTGAGCGAGAACACTGATGTTGGTGCGCCTATCCTGCCAATGGATTTGCAGGATCTTGCGGAGGCAGAATTGGTGGTACCTCTCCGGTGCTTTGAGGTGCCTGCTGTACATGGTCCATGTCTCTGAGGCATACAGGAGGGCGGGTATTACTACTGCACTGTAGACCATGAGCTTAGTGCCGGGTTTGAGGTCCTGATCTTCAAACACTTCCTCAGGCGCCCGAAGACGCTTGCGTCTGCGCACACTCGGAGGTCGAATTCCAAACCATCATTAACACCTTCACCGAAGCGTACGAGAGCATAGGCCTTATACTAAACATCCGTAAGAGAAAGGTCCTCTACCAACCTGCCCCCGCCACACGGTACTGCCCCCGATTATCAAAATCCACGACAAGGCCTTGGACAACGTGGACCACTTTCCATACCTCGGGAGCCTACTGTCAACAAGGGCAGACATCAATGACGAAGTCCAACACCGCCTTCAGTGTGCCAGTGCAGCCTTCGGTCACCTGAGGAAGAGAGTGTTTGAAGACCAGGACCTCAAACCCGGCACCTAATTCATTGTGTGTGAAATAGATCACCCCGTTTACTCTTAGAGGTAAAGATTCCCAGAGAATCTCGATAACGCATGTATATATCTAATTAAAATTGAGTTCGACTTCACAAACTACAAGGGTAAATGTATGGGACATCGACTGAGATACAATCAATTTACATCATATATACATGTCTTCACTATGTTAGAAAAACATTCTTCTAGATCAGAGGAACCTTCTGCCAATGAATGAATTAACCAATCTGATCTGTAAGTCAAAGAAACAATTAAAACTGCCACAATTTGATTGATTTTGCTTAAGGATGGGTGAAAGGATACAGGTAACAGCCATAATAAGTGCAAAGGCACATGTAATAATTTGTTCTGACAATATTAAGAGTAAAAAAAGTTGCTAACGTGATTAAACCCATGATGGATGCGCATAGAATTGTACAACTACAACAGAGTATTCGGTCCATCGTACCTATGCCAACTCAGGAAAAAACTATCCAGTTTCATTCACCTGCCCTATCCTGTACCCCTTAATATTTTTCTTTTGTCAAAGTTTATCCACTTCCCTTTTGAAAGCAATGGTAAATTCTGTGTCCATTATTGCTGTTTGATCCTGTGCAGACATCACTGATGTGTTACTAAAATCTAGAGCAGTCAAGTATGAAAGGTTGATTGAAACCCCCAGTGGTGGTTGTGTAGTTCAGCCGCTGAAGACTTCATTGGTCACTACCATAGCTGCAGTGCAGCCACATCATTCTAACCATGAACAACAAAACTTATCACATTTTCAGGGGGACGTGCCCTAGGTATTTACAAACCAGACCTAGAGAATTACATTGAATGGTACAGCACAGAAACTGGTCTATGCTGGTGTTTACACTCCACACGAGCCTCCTTCCATCCCTATTGGCATAACCTATTCCTTTCTCCCTCATGTTTATCTAGCTTCCCCTTAAATGTAGCTATGTTATTTGCCTTGACTACTCCTTGTGGTAGTGAGTTCCACATTTGAACCACTCTCTGGGTAAAGAAGTTCCTCCTGAATTCGCTATTGGATTTAGTGTGACTATCTTATTTATGGCCCCTAGTTTTGATGATCTCCCCAAGTGGAAACATCTCTACGTCTACCTTATCAAACCCTTTCATAATCTTAGAGGCCTCGATCCAGGTCACCCCCTCAGCCTCTTTTCTAGAGAAAAGAGCCCCAGCCTATTCAGTCTTTCCTGAGTTATAATCTCTGTTCTGGTATCATCCTTAAATCAATTTTGCACCTTCTCCAGTGCCTCTATATGCTTTTTATAATATGGAGACCAGAACTGTGCGCAGTACTAGAAGTGTGGTCCAACCAAGGTTCTACACAAGTTTAACATAACTTCTGCTTTTCAAATCTATCCCTCTAGAAATGAACCCGTGCTTTGCAATTTTTATGGCTTTGTTAACTTGCGTTGCTACTTCTAATGATTTGTGTGTACCTCTAGATCCCTTTGTTCCTCTACCCCATTTAGATTCTTACTTTTTAAGGTGTACATGGCCTCCTTATTCCTCCTACCAAAATGCACCACCTCATTTATCTATATTAAAATTAATTTGGCATTTACATGCCCATGTCTTGTCAGTCTTCCTCAATATAAACTATACCCCCCAATTTGGTGTCATTTGCAAATTTTGAAATTGTACTTCCAATACATACATCAGCATGACTTAACAATGAAAAGGGCATGTCCCTTGTCCTGTGAGGATTGGAGCTTCTTTGCTCTTTCCAAAATACTGGTGATTGAATTCTCAGCTATAAGTCAGGCATATGTAGCATTAACAACTGCTGTGTTTTATTATGAACTGCTCTCTGATCAACACCACCTATTTAGAGGTTTATTTGTAAATGCTTAGAAAAGTGTTTTTTTTTTTTAGTCACTCAGCTGTTTCAAATCCAGTTAAAAAAATTCTGAACCATTTTATGTTTTATGGGGTTATTTAAGTTTTGGAAATTTATGATTGCCAAAAATTCTAGTCCAGCTTTACTACGATCAGTAGTTAGTGAAATTTTACCTTTGTTGTTCTAGTACCAAAGGAGGGAAAAGGAGAAAGTTCTGTAAAAATATTGCAAGCGGTTTCTTGCTAGTTTACTTGACTTAATAAACCAGCTATGTAATTTATAGCCCAAATGGTGTTTATTGTTCCCCTATGTGAAGTCACCAGACAGCTCATATATCCAATAAGCTAAACCCAGTAACAACAGCTTCCAATTCCTGTGCCAGGCTGTGATTTCAGACACTAATAAAGTCACACCCTGGTTGGGAGAATTGGTCGTCTTTGGAAAAGATAAACGTGAGCAAAGTCCAAAACCATAAGTGGTGTTTATTAGCCACATCGCATTGGCTTCTTGGCAAACGAAGCATGTTGGCACAGGCCTACCTGGGAGAAAGCATTGCTGCAACACCAGGGGAAAAAATAATCAGATGAAATACAAACTCTTGCTCTACAATTGAAACTTTGGGGAATAACGCTGCAGCAGCTCAATAACTGTATTTTACTGAACCCTTATTGAATGTTGGTGTTTTACATTTTCAGGTTTAAAAAAATTCTCGCTTCTCTAAAGGATCATCTATTTCAGGAATATAGCCACAGTTTAGATGACTGGGTCGTGTATCTACTCAAGAAACATTATATAAATGTAAATTGTTTTGGCACCAATTTGAATAAAATAATCAGTTTTATGTACACATTTGCAAACACAAATTTATAAATCTTATACATGTTTTAAAGACAGCACCTTTTGAAAAACAGCTACAGCTGCCCTCGACTCCTTTCACCATTCCTCACTAAATGTTGCTGAAATGCTGGCCCTTCTCATCAAAAGGCCCAGGACGCTACAGGGGGGAAGAGACTGAATATGAAGGACCGGAACAATAGCCAAATGGAGTAGGGCATCATTGCAACAGTTTTTGCTCCTTGGAAAAATACCCAAATGTGTGTGTAATCTCTAGATCAGTGTGGAGCCATCATTACTTCAATCAAGGAAACTGAAGTGCTCTTTCATGGAAGAAAAATCAAAAACTCACATGATTAAACAACTAAATGTCTCATTTTAATTATGTTCTAGAGTTCCTTTAAGACATGTTTGTACACACATTTACAAACTGATTTAAACATCAATGAAGGCAGTTGTAGAAAGAGTGACACAAAAATATAGTTTTTAATTACATACTTCAGTAAAATAAATTTAGTCACACCTGACCCCTGTAGAATTCCAGGAAATCCCAAAGCAGCTTTTAGCAAGAGCTCTTCTTTGAGGTCTGAGACTTTAGTGAATATTGAGGACCACGGGAAAGGTTTGTTATAAGGAGGTTCAATTGCATAGGTTCTCGTCTCACCCCAAAAAAAAAATGAACTGGGATCATTTACCAGCCCATGTGACATGGTGTCTGAGGCAAGTTTATGAAGCACCATCTTATGCATTATTGCCTGAGGTACTAAGGCAGCTTTGACACCAGTAAACATCTAGAAATTTAAAAAATCACCACAAATAAAAAAACAGGAAGGAATCCTAGGTGGTGATAAGAGATTTACATATCGTCTATAAACTCTCACACTTCTCAATTTTCATGTCAACTTATCCATCGGTATGCCTAGTGTCACTCGAAGGGATATGGAGAGGGGTCAGGCTATAATGCACACTATTACAATTCAAATATTTCTGGATTATACTTTTTTTTTCTCCAACCTATTCTTAAGTATCACATTTCTTACACTTTAACAATGACCAATTAATGGTCTGCCCTCCTCCTGCAGCACCTCCGCAGCTGACAGATCAGGAAATCCCAGTGGAGTCCTGCCACCCCCGTTAGAATATTGCTCCATCTTTGTTATACAACATAGTGCCTGACCTTGTGTGTTTTGGTATCCTATAGAAATATTACAAGTCAAACCGTCAGTCTCTGCTCCTCCCCCACACACATTACCAGTTATGCAAGTGGCTTTATTTTAATATTTTATAAATGATAATTTGTAAAGGTTTTTAAAAAAAAAAAAGTTAAGTGGAAGACACAATATTGCTACTTTCCCATCTCCAAACATGCAAGATATGGTCATAGAAGGAACATGTTGCCAACAGGCTGGCTTTACTTTTAGTCCAATCAACACGAGCTGCAGGATCGTGCCGCTCTACTGCGGCTGGGTCCATATTTGGACTCGAAGATGTACCACTGGCCTGCAAACTGCCAGGAAACTCAGCTCCGTAATCATCCACCTCATCTTCCACCACCATGTCAAATAAGCCAGTGGGAGACTCGTACTGAATCTTCAGGTGCCGGAACTTGACCTCCGCTTCCTTTGCTCCTTGTTCATATCCCCTTTTGCTCTGGGTTTCAGCTGAAGGCGGAGACACAGGCCGGCGCTCCGTGGCGAACTGAGCGTCAAGCGATAGTCTTGACCAGTCTGCCCCATAGGCCAGCGAGTTGTGCAATATGTAGGAATAAACAATGGGGCAGCCCTCGCCGCCCGCAGCTGGGAGAAAAAAGCAACAGGGTTAAATCCAGTAAATCAAACGTATGCAACAGAGAAAAGTACAGTTCCACTGGCATGCTGAAAATTTCACAAGGCCTGGAGATTAAAGCTTCAGGAGGGAATGGTTCCCTGTGTCTCTGTTGGCAAGTGCATGGACATCAAACCTGGGACTTGACTATCTGGCTCAATTACACACTACCTTAACCACCTGAGCCATCACTGGGAGGCACACATACATCCAGCTATGTTTCTGGCCCCATTCCATACTGTTCAAAGGGTCTTCCACGAGATCAACTCACTCAGCACACATCTTTCACTGAACCAATTGGGGTAGTTTGGCCTTCAGACCAATCATTTTCCAGGCTTTTTTGTAAGCACTCATGGGGGTTTCACTGCTTTCCCTTTCCATGCTATTTTAGTTGCAGTCAGTGGTAAAGAGAGTTACTCATTTTATTTAAACTTTGTGATTGCTATTTTTACTCTTACAATTTCAATCTCTGGCTACTAGATGGCATCAATCGCCAGCTGTAAAACAGCATCGAGGGAATTTTTGTGAAATTCCATTACTCGGAACCTTCCCGACACCCCACCAATGGCTCAGCAAGTGTCCCTAACGAGTAGCTGAGGCATGCAGACTAGGAAGGTTGCAGGTTAAATGCCTGGTCTGTGCGGAGTTGGTTAATTTCAACAATTGGGATACTATAATTGGCAAGTCAGTTCTAAAAGGTTAAGAAAGGAGTATGAAGTTTGCATAATTATTCACAGCTCCAAGTGCACATTTGGATAGCCGCAGGGAGCACATTAGTGGCGGGAGCTGAAAACTGTGGGGTGAAATTTAAAGCAACACAGACAATTAAAAGGGAAATGGCAGAACAGGGAGATGTAAATTCTCTCAGCCTGTGGGAAAAGTTTAACTCCCGTTACTTTATGGAATGGCATCTACAGAAGTGCCCTTCAGTTATGGATTGCAGCGATCCGAAACTAGTCACAGGACTCAAGAATGGCTCAGGGAGAAGATTGCTTTAAATATAAAAATTAGTCCTTTCTCCTATATAGGGAAATATAGAAAAATTGGGGTAAAATCTCTGAATTGCAAGGAAATATCTTCCAATTCTTTTGTTCTTTTACTGTCCCCATAGAGATCTCTATTTCAGGGTCCGTCTTCCACCAGAGAGCTGCTCTGCCGACATCAGCTCTGCAGAGAATCCCAGAATTCAGTTCCAAGCAGGCCCAGGATCCTGGTCAATAAGGTTGAAGGAGCTACAAACAAAGGATATATCCCAGCAGAGGTTAGAAGAGTTTTTCTCCTCTCCGACCCATGTTGGTTACAGTTCCACGAGGGTCAGCAGCTCTCTGGTACCTTGACCAAGTGACCATTCCTCATGCACGAGCCTAGACAACCATGGTAGGCATCACAGCTGAACCTGATCCTGCTCTCATCGGACATCAACACAACGTGCTCTTTCTAGCAATGATGAGCAAAAGTCCTGGCTGATTTCCCCCCCTACCTAACCCAGGGGCACTGAAGCCAAATTTACCAGTCCAATTGCAATCTCTGCTGAGATCAGATAACTCACCAACAGACCAAGGATCAAGCCTGGGACATTTCTAGTCTGTATGGCTTAGTACCACACCAGATACCGCTTCCATTTTAGCAGCTAGACATCGGCATCTAAGATGCACCTGCTAAAGACTCACCGAGTGCCCCCTCACAGTCCAGGATGTGGTACCCATTGTGCATGCATGCAGCAAGCAGCAGATGCTCCTGAGCTGGATGCCACTTCACCCTCCAGACACCTCCCTGGACGTGGGTATCCACCAGAGGCTGTTTCATCTGCCGGGAATCCCAGATAAGAACATGCTCATCGTAACTGGAAACAAAACAGAATTAAATAAATCAATTCACTTCAACAGTTACCCAAATCCAAATGTTGCAAGGACAGGAATTAAAATTAAATGTCCTTATTATTGCTGAATTAGTTGCAATTTCGTGGTTGAAATACATGACTTTCTTTTCTGAACAACATTTTTAAATTTTTATTTTTTTATTTTTTTTATAAATACAATTTTTCTTCTCAGCCTCCTTTTTGGCTACTGCGCCAGCCCTCTACCAGTGGCACCAGGAGATGCAGCTTCTGCAAAGATGGGAAAATACAGAGGTATGTGCCTGCATCGATCAGTGAAGCGATCAGACTTTGCTTTGGGTAAAATGCCGACTATTGACTTTACAGGTGTCCCAAAGACAGACATGGATAAAGTTGTGAGTTCACCCGCATGTGGCAACACATCACAAATCCTCGCACAACAAACAGTACAGTCGCAATAGTTTTAGTAAAGTTGAGCAGAAATCTTACCTCCCAGTAGCTAGAATGTGTTGTTTGTGGGGGCTGCTTTGGATACTGCACACTCCCATCGAATGCCTGAAAAACAATTTTTAAAAATAAAATGTCGTTTTGGGATTTTCCATTTCCCTTTAAAACCTCAATGAAAACCTCAGCTGGTAAAGACAGCATAAAGACCAGAAGCTCCCACGTTCAATGCCCAGTCTGTGCCGAGTCGGCTATCTCAACCAGCATGGCAGAAGTGGTATTATTGGCCTCAATGTCACTGGGCTAGGGAGGGAGAAATGTTAGCCAGGGTTCCCATTCTTGATTGTTATCCATTGAACCCTGTTCAAAAGTACATATATATGTGGATGTTGACTGAAGACAGGAGTGGGCTCCCCTGTGATGGCTGTCACATTGCCAAGGTTCTGTGCAGTGGTTAGTGAAATCAAACCAGTCATCTGGTGCAACAGTTGTACCAACCAGGAGGAAAATGTGAAGTGTTAAGTAGCTGCTCTCTTCCTCCTTCCTCTGCCAATTATCCGACAAAGAGTTTTAACATGAACTTTGATTTCTTCTCAGCACAATACAAAAGATTACAAAATAAAAAATGAAAACCTGCAAAAAAAGAGGCAATATATAAAACTAGCCCTTGCTAAAACAACTGTGGAATGACCAGGACAAACGCAAGAGAATTGGCAGCAGCTATGTCAATTCATTGCTATAAATTCAAGTGTGGGGCTGGGTGACGCGGGGCTTTAGACACTGTCCTTTCACCTCTGGGACCTGCGCTGGAATCCTGCTCTGCTGATAGGTAGAGGGGAGAATTTCATCCCATCTGTGAAGGTCTTATGCAAAATGAGTTTGGGGGCAGTCTCAATTCAATTCCTCGTGGGTGAAGGCCCTCAGTACAATATTGCCCACGGAGCGGTGTACAGGGAACTATACCGAGCATCGAATCCATGCTATACTTAACCTGAGAGATTGATGGGCGACATAAAAGGATCTTTTCCTCTGAATCCAACACAAGCTGTACCCTAACCCTGGAAATGTTTAATAATATTTGTTGGAAAATGTGTTCTATTCCCCAGGTCTGATATAACTCACCTTAAACTAAGCACAAAGATCCACCAGAATATACAAATTTAAGTAGAAAAGCCCCAGTCAGATCCTCGAAGCTATGTGACCAGTGCATTAACAATGAATACACAGGTGGCTCTATCAAATAAAATGTGCATGTACCCATTGCTGATAAAGATTGGCCTGTCAGTCCCCATCCGCGTGTCCCAGCCTTTCAGCTTGCTGTCGTCTCCTCCTGGAGAGAGGGCGAAAGAGAAAAAAAACGATCAAGCAATAAATCTACATAGCCCACGATTTTTTAAATCAGCTTTCAAATTAAACATATTCTCAAATCACACAATTGATTGGACCAGGGTACTCAGCCAGGGATGATTGCTATCCTGCTGAAAACGTGTCAGTGCAGATGTCAGACGAGGACAGAATCGGACTTGGCTGTGATGCTTCCCATGAATGCATAGCCTGCCAATACTCCTGGCTAGGATCGCACATGAAGGTTCTGTTGGCCAGCTGATGCACGTGTACCTCAGCAAGAGTCAGTCCTTTCAGCAAAGGAGAAGAAAAATTGGGGGGGGGGGGGGGGGCGGAAGAGAGAAAACATTAAAAAACTGTGCTACATAGGGAAATTTCTACTATGGTTGTAATTGTGTGGAATGTAGAGATTACAAGCCTCCTCCTAGCCATCATTAAGGCAAGACACTGCTGCTTGTGGCATTAAAGTCATCAGGTGCTGATCCCTGGATCCTACACGAAGGTTGACTGAAACTCAGAACTGTCAAGTTGCCAGTGAACCAAGTTCCAATTACAACACTTGTGTCTGTCTTTGTAAAATAGAATCAGAGAAACAAAGCAAAAGAAAAAAAAACTACTGGAAATCAAATATAAACTGAAAATGTTGGAAATCCAGTTAATTAGCATGTAAAATAGAAGAGACTGGTTAACATTTCAGGTACGACCTTTCATCATTGGAGCAATGCAGTCGGGAGGTTCCCCTGCATCGTCAGAGCTTGGGCCAGGTATAACCAGTCACAAGATCCTTGGAGAGTATACCACACTCGGGATTGTCCTGATAGAGGAATATTGTGTACCAGACTCACTCAGTCCGAGTACCTGGCAATACAGCAGTACTGTCAGGGCCCTGGGGGCAGATGGCCTTTATAAGATAAATTATCTCTAAACTTTCATTTAGCAAACAATTATTTAATTTTGAAAGCTCACACTCTACTATCCTTGCAGATCAAATTAAAGCCTCCATTTTCATCTATTCCATTTAGAATACTGCAGAGTGCTCCTCTGATGGGTTAGTGAGTATATGTACAACCCAATTAAGGTACAGGAAGATGCTCAGTTCAATGCCTGCTCTGTGCCAACTTACTGAACCTTAGCTGGGGTACTGGTACTTTAACTGGCGTCAGCTGCAATGGGGGGGCGGGGGGAGAAAAATCAGAAAGGCTCCTGTTTTACCATCCATGTTGAAAAGTGGCCATCAGGTGAGAACAGGAACAAACTGTTGTGATGTTCTCCTCGCCCCCTTCAGTTGGGAAATTTGCTGACATGAATTGTCTAGATTTACACGGCAGGAATGGATACTTGGGTGAGGTACTAGAGGGCGGAATGCACCTGTGGAACAGTAGATCAACATCTTCAGGATTGGAGGGGAGAAAGTCAGAGAGCGCAAGTGCTAGGATAACAAGTCTGCTAATGTTGTGGAAGTAAAGCCACATTTCATGCACAGGTAAGAATTGAGCATGTTTGGGGCTGACTTCTGCCACTCTCAACTGCTCAGAAAGACTTGACAAGGTACCCGAATAAACGACGTCTGTGTTCCAGTAATTGAAAGCTGCAATCCAAGCCTCAAAGTCATGCGCCTTCCACTGAGAGACCACATCCAGTGCTGGTCTACAGCCATCCACAGACACCAGGCTCAGGCAGCCCTTTGAGTCACTGCTGATGATCTTCACTGGCTCGCTGTCAACAGAGAAGGGAAAAGATCTTCGGATTAGAACCATAACACAAATAGCCTACATTTCGTTGTACTGCACTTGTGCGCTAACAATGACAATAAAGTGGATTATGATTATGATTTCACCTGCACAACCGAATTCAGCTTTAAAAGCAGAAAACATACATAACAGAAGCTACAAGAGAATACATTTTATTAAATATTAACAACTATTTAATCAGTGAATTGACACGTTTAAAGGTTATGGAATTGTAAAGTGGAGAAACTGATCACAAAAACTAGATTAAAAACATTTTTTGGATGACAAGTAGAAAAAGTATTCCACTTCACAGAACTGGCATCCAATGTCAACATCAAATATAGTCAGATACATATTAAAGGTTAATCTATTTACCACACCTCAGTGCTGAATGGTGACATAATGCACGACATTAGCTCACCAGTTAAGCTCTAAAAGCTGGGTCTATAAGTCTGTAGAGAAATGCAGACTCAAGGATGATTTGATCAACTGCTATAAAATAATGAATGGAGTAGATTGTGTCCACGCTGACAAATTATTTCAGTTAGATAGATAGGTTGGGGAAGACCAGAGTTAATGCTTATACAAGTTACACATGGGTAGAACTAAGTTAGATGGTTCTTCTTTTCCCAGAGAATAGTAGACTTATGGAACAAGTTGCTGGCTTGTGCAGTGAGCGCTGATTCACTGTATACCTTTAAAAGAGAGAGCTGGACCGGGTCCTGGCTGGGGCAGAGATCACATCAGACAATAGGTATGTACCATCAGTCATGGTCAATGTAGTCTCCTGGACTAGTTTAATGGGCTTAGAGAGGAATTTTTCAGATTGTTTTTCCCTAATTGGCCATGGGTTTTGAATCTGGTTTTGTTGTCTCTCCCTGGAGATGACATGGACCCGGGAGGGTCGAGACTATCTTCATCATGAAGCATAAGACATCACGACTGTATGGGACAGGTTAGACAGACCAGCTGTTTTTTCCTGTCTGGTAATTTTTATATGTTCCTACACATCACCCCAGGCCATTGTCATGTACCTCCCAGCAACCACCAAGTTTCACCACAATAGTAGAGGCCTGAAATTAGTTCATACGTCAGCTCCAGGAGATTCAAGAAATGGGTAGGGTGAAAATACCGTAAAAAGGAAACTCACCAACTAAAGGAAAGGAGCGGGAATAAAGACTTACTGTTCTTCTCTTCCCGTTGACCAATCCAGGGACAGAGCAAGGCATTCTGGACCTATGTTAACACTGCACATTGGCTCCAACGAGCAGCTGTTTTTCTACTGAAAGAAAAGATCATATTGAGCCACAAACAACTCTCCATTTTAACATCTACAGCTCCACTTGTCTTTTTCACCAATTTTCTCCCCTTTCCTGAAGGGATCAACTCATGACACACTATAGGAAGGATGTGATTGCATTGGAGAGGGTGCAGAGGAGATTCACCAGGATGTTACCTGGGCTGGAGCGCTTCAGCTATGAAGAGAGACTGGACAGGCTGGGGTTGTTTTCCTTAGAGCAGAGAAGGCTGAGGGGAGACCTGATTGAGGTGTACAAAATTATGAGGGGCATAGATAGGGTAGATAGAAAGGAACCTTTTCCCTTAGTAGAGGGGTCAATAACCAGGGGGCATAGTTTCAAGGTAATGGGCAGGAGGTTTAGAGGGGATTTGAGGAAAAACTTTCACCCAGAGGGTGGTTGGAATCTGGAACTCACTGCCTGAAAGGGTGGTAGAGGCAGGAACCCTCACAACATTCAAGAAGCATTTAGATGAGCACTTGAAACGCCATAGCATACAAGGCTACGGACCAAGTGCTGGAAAATGGGATTAGAATAGACAGGGCTTGATGGCCGGCGCGGACACGATGGGCTGAAGGGCCTCTTTCTGTGCTGTATAACTGACTATGACTCTATGGTTGGGATAAAGTTTCATGAGCATCAGTACCACACGAGAGGCTTGACAGTGAGTGTTTGCAGCTTTTCAACTGCAGGGAGCCTTGCAGGCAAGTCCATTCCTACCCTTACCAGATATCCAGATCCGACACATGTTCCAGCAGGAGGCAGTGGATAGTGATTTGCAATAGAAACCCAGGATTGTTTCCCCCTCCCTAACCCAGGGGTGTTGAGGCTAATTGGAACACAGAGATTAGTTAATGCAGCACAGACCAGAGATCAAACTTTGGAACTTCCTAGCTCAGGTACCCACTGTATAAACCCACAGCCATCAAATCTTAGCCTTCAATCTCAGTGGTGTTACAAAAATTTCATGTAAGTGGGCATGTGAAATTTTTGTGCAAGTTACACCCAGCAATACAATTATTGATTTGGTCTGTCCAAACTTGTATCTGAAGAAAGCATTTTGAGCCGAGAGACACCAGGGTGAACTATTCAGATCCAGGTCTGTCAGAAGTAGTGGCTGTGGTGGGAGCAATTTGAGATGAAAGATGAAGTAAGAGCTTCACTCAACATTGATTTTTCCTGTAGCACACTGGTACTAAACAAGTCTAAAGACAACACTTGATATTTTAGTATTCATGTAATTTGACGATTTTACAGAATAGAATTTAATCTTTGCCCTCAGCACACAACCAAACAATAAAATGACTAACCGCTCCTGTAAAAGGGTAACTATGTAAAACCAAGGGATTGAGCCCAGCTACGGTCTGTGGTGAAATGTTTTTACAATATATGCGACTCAAACTCAACCACCCTCACAATAATGGAGACATGTTTTCTCCTGTCCATATGATCAACGTCATACAAAGACTAGAAAATGTTTCTTCATGATGAGCCAGAAGCCAAAATCACAACTTCAAATAATGAGCTTCAATTAACACAACCTTCTGGAGCATTGCTGGTCATTACAGGCAGCATCATGACCAGCTGGAATAGTTATGACAACACATGGGGCATTAAAATAACGAGTTCTCAATGGCTCAGTGAGTGCACGTGTTCACACCAAGCGAGGACAAAAATCGAGCACAGCTGCGAGGAATGGACACTCACTATCTGGCTTTACATGAAGACAGGCCACTTGGCAGAGGCACTGGAGAGCTGCCCATGTCCGCAGAATCAGGTCAATACAAGGACAAAAGGAATCACCTTCTCAGGGATAGGGTAAACACAAACAAATTTCGGAAATGAAGGAAAGGTCAATTGGGAGCAAGAGATTAAAGAGACAAGACAGGACAGGAGGAAGGTTGGAGGTACACATCTTGAAGGCAATGGTATGATAGCATCAGAACCGAGAGGTCTTATTGGAATCGATAAAACAAGATCATTCAACAAACCTGCCGGGATAAAGCTTGAAGGTGACAGCCTGATTAGTCATCCAGCTCCCAGGCCATTACCTAACCTGGTGTGGAGATGCCGGTGTTGGACTGGGGTGAACAAATGTAAGAAGTCACACAACACCAGGTTATAGTCCAACAGCTTTATTTGAAATCACAAGCTTTCGGAGCGCTGCTCCTTCGTCAGGTGAAGTGGAGAGATGCATAAAGACACAGCTTATATAGTCAGAGAATAATGTCCGAAAGCTTGTGATTTCAAATAAAGCTGTTGGACTATAACCTGGTGTTGTGTGACTTCTTACATGACCTCACCTGGCCACTGTTAGGGAGCATGCAAGACCAACCTACTCAAGAACTCTCCTCCAACTGTACTCCGACATGGAAATGTCTAACTCCCAAAGCAGCACAGGTGGGACCTGCAACTCAGCAGAGTGGGGAGCAAGTGGGTATTTTAAAAAAAAGTTACTATGCAGAACTGAATGTCTAAGCACTGGCACAGAGTGCATTAAAGTTATATCAAAACTAAAGTTCACTGATTTTTTTTAAAATTCAGTTTGTGAATAATTTAGTATTGCACAAGAACTTGCGGATACGGCCATATTCCAAGTAGGATTTCATGATAAATTCCCCGTTTAGCCATTTCCCTATTCCAATAACTAATAATTGGTTCACTCCTATTTTCCCACCATTAGGAACGTACTGTGTGGGGAACTACGAACACAAACCACATCCCAACACTCTGAAATTTGAATGAAAAACTTTAAATTCAGTTAAAGCATTATTTTAAATGCATTGTGTGATATATAACAAAATTACATGCACAGAATACAAATACAGATAAAGTAAATAATGTACAGGTTATTAGCATCTCAAAAGCTTTCCTTTAATAATCACTTTAAAAAAATGAATCCACATACCTCACATGGTGTCAGGTTACACAGCTCCAGACTACCCTCAGCATTCGCTATGCCAAGTACAGGATGCCCAGCCACTGGGACATGACACCTGCAGTCAAAATAGCTTTCACTATCAAAGCACACAGTTCACCGGATAGAAAACCAGTCAGGTCAGTCAGTCAAAGTTTCACGGTTAACCAAAATACCAGACATTTAAGAATCATGCTCCTCAAATGATAGGTGCACTCCCCAGCATCAAACACGCAGATCACAACAATCCCAGGTTAGGTCCCCAGTCTGTACGGAGTTAGCTAGCAGCTGGGACAGCAGTAGGAGTGCTACAACTGACCCACCATCATTGGATTAGAAGAGGGGTCTCTAATTAATTTGGCCAGGGTTCCTGTCCTGACTGCTACAAAGTGACTGTTAAAAAATTTCAGGTCTGCACAAGATATTCCTTCGGGTTCAACGTCACTGGTCTCTCCCGTAAGCAGAGCCTTACCATCAGGAGTTTACCTTTACTGCCCAATAGCTAGTCATACAATAACATGGTCCAGCGGTGATAACCACGAATGCCCCTTATGCGAACTGGCTAATATAATCTCGCATGTTTCCCCCCCCCACCTCATGTTCATTTCTCTTAGCATCCAAAAAGACAGACTGACAAACAGTTTAGTAAGAAGAGAACAATTATAAACAAGCTGATTTAACTTGCAAATAATAAGTGAACAAACAGTTAACATTTATAGAGTGAATATCAACCTAGTTTGTACTCACAACACAGAAGCAACTAAGTACGCCGCACTAGAGTTAGCAGGCTAAATACACTTTTCTTACCCAATAATTTCTAGGAAAGTAGTCAACATTAAGCTTTCGGAGAGAATCCTCCCTCCTCGAGTCTTGCGCTCTCAGACTTTTGTAGCCTTACTTAGCTGGACAGAAGGCCAAAGGCTTGACCTCTGACCCTCTCCAGGTATATGTGTCCACAGATTGGCCAGCTGAGCTGCCAATCAAACCAGCTACCACCTGCTTCGGTGTGAGCGTCGCTGGTAGTACTCCCCCACCCAAATGAAGCCATTCCAACAGTCTGCAACCAATTTCCTATCTGGAATGCGTTAGCAAATCTCTTAGCCTCAAACCGACGTGGTGTGCGAAAAATACAATCCTTTGACAAATGCTATGTGCTAAATTCTAATCTGCATTCCCAAAAGCTAGATGTTTTGGATTTAACCTCCCGCTGAGCTGAATTTAACTTGATATCAAACGGCCAAAAGCCCTCCTGGGTTAAACGGTAAAAATCTCAAACGTCACAGTGAGCCTTACTGGAAGGAGCTTGTGTGGATGACGGATGACAACAGGATTAAGCGCTCAACTATGAGACACCCAGTCATGGTCAAACAGCTTGCTGCTACTCACTGTTTAGGCGCTGAAGAATGGGGATTTGAATGAGTTACAAATTGGTTGCCAGCACATTTGCCAGAATGAGTCAATGCTTTCTGGAGGTGGTGAGACAAAGGGAAGATTTTACGCGCCACACATGGAAGGGGAATTTATCAATGGATAACACTATGTGACACTGTGCACCCTGTCTCGTCAATGCTTACCATTTGAGATCTAATATTGCAGGCATTTCAATCCTCTGTATCTCTGTTAATGGAGAATAAAGCTGATCCTGACGGAAGCAGTAGAGGTACAGACGCCCCTGTCGCAGGTGGGGCTCATTACTTTCAGAGTCTCCTGCACCCTGAAAAGTCAAAGTTACAAGTAAATCAGTTAAAAACCCCACTGAGTCAAATACAAGACTGCTAATCAATGCTAAATTCAAGAGCTCTCTCTGATGAGGATCTTTGTAAAACGGTGTTTTTGGGGCAGGTACTTCGACTGTGAAAGGAATTACAGCTGAACCCGTTCCTGCCCTCAACAATCGTCTCTACAGACACTGTGCAACAGGTCGGTGGGCAACAATCAGGAGTGTTGAAGCCAAGCTGTTTTATTATTCTCCACAGTGTTATGTATTGTGTGTTCTCCGCCCACCTGTGGTGGCGCTGTCACAGGAGATAAATGGTTGGGTATTCACACAGAATCACAGAAACCCCACAGTGCAGATAGAGGCCATTTCGGCCCATCGAGCCTGCACCGACACATATCCCACCCGATCCCCGTAACCCCTACACCAACACATATCCCACCCTATCCCCGTAACCCCACGTATTTAATCCCCCTAACAATAAGGGTCAATTTATCATAACCGAGAGAATAGCGGGTTAGGTTGATTGGCTAAGTTTAGCTCTCTTTGTTCGGAACTTTCCAGAACTTCCTTTCCTTCCAATAAAGCACTTCATGTTTGAATCTCTGAGTTCTGAGTCCTAAATTGTGTCTAGGTAGAAAGGTACCGACACAACAAGTGGCAACGAGGAGCGGATGAATCTGCATACGTTACGGGTGCAGTGAGTAAACAGAAAATTTAATTTGAAACATGAGATGGCTACTATATTAGGAAACATCGGTGAGTTTGATGAAAATGTGGAGCAATGGAGCGCTTATACAGAACGTTTTGACTATTTTGTATTGGCGAATGCGGTGGCAAATGAAAAGGTCGTGCCTACCTTTGAGTGTAATCGGGCCGAAGACTTTCAATTTACTTCGCAACCTCGTGCAGCCAGATAAGCCAGTAACTAAAACATATAAGCAACTAGTGGAAATTCTTGGAGCACATTTTTCACCAAAACCTCTGGTTATTGCTGAGAGATTTAGATTTCACAAACGGAATCAAGAGGAGGGGGAATCAGTGACGATGTTTATTGCTGCTTTAAAAAGGTTGTCGGAACACTGCCAGTTCAAGGAGGTGCTGAATGACACCATTAGAGACAGACTTGTGTGTGGTCTGCAAAATGCAGCCACACTGAAGCGCCTTCTTACTGAGGACAACCTTACTCTTGAAAAGGCCATTGAAGTTAGTGTCTCCATGGAGATGGCGGAAAAGGAGGCTCACCAGTTGAGTTCAACAGGGAGAGTTCACAAGGTGTCGTCTGAGCCTAAAGGTGCGCGGAACGGCACATGTTACCGTTGTGGGAAAACGGGCCATCACGCTAATGACTGCTGGTGTATGGAGCTGGAATGCCGAAATTGTGGCAAAAAGGGTCACATTGAACGCGCCTGTAGAGGTAAAAAAAAGAACAGAGCTGGGAAGCATGGAAGCAAAATGTCTGTATTTGGACAAGAGAGGAAAAAGAGTGTTCATTCAGTGCAGTATGATGGAACAAGCAAAACAGAGGGGAGCGACACCGCTGAGGAGGAAGAGGTGCATATACTGACGGTTGCAGGTGGTTCAAATGGCTACTGGGTGTCACCACTGGTGGAGGGACAATCAGTGCGGATGGAGGTGGACACAGGCGCGGCTGTGTCCCTTGTTTCAGACACTGTCTGCAACAAAATGCTAAAGCATCTTACCCTTCAGCCAACAAACATTGTGCTAAAGACGTATACCGGCGAACCTGTGGCCATGAGAGGCGTCATTGAGGTGACAGTTAAATTGAACGGACAGACTGCAAAACTGCCACTATATGTGGTAAAGGGAAATTACCCATCGCTACTGGGACGTGCGTGGCTAGAGAAAATCAGGCTGGACTGGCCTGCAGTCCGCATGATGTCAAAAGGGGAGTCAGGTCTGACTGCAGTGTTAAACAAACATGCAGAACTCTTCAATGGGGAACTTGGGAGCATGAAAAAGATCAGCGTGAGACTGGACATTAAACCTGACAGCAAGCCGAAGTTTCACAAAGCCCGACCTGTACCCTATGCAATTAGGCCAAAAGTTGAGGCTAACTTGGAGGCCTTAGTCGAGAATGGAGTCCTGGAGCCTGAGCAAATGGGCCACACCCATTGTTCCTGTCCTGAAAAAGGATGGATCTGTTCAAATCTGCGGGGATTTTAAAGTGACTATTAACCCGGTGCTGTCTGTGGAACAGTACCCTCTTCCCCTCATTGATGATCTTTTTACGGGCCTGGCCGGAGGGCAAAAGTTCAGCAAAATAGACTTATGCCAGGCTTATCTACAAATGCATGTCGATGACAAATCAAAGGAGCTGCTGACAATTGTGACACACAAGGGGCTATACAGGTACTGTCGCCTTCTGTTTGGAATTAAGTCGGCCCCTGCTCTATTCCAAAGGGCAATGGATCAGATTTTGAGTGGACTGCCAGGAGTCCAGTGCTACCTGGACGACATCCTTGTCACTGGGACAAATGAGGATCATCTTCTGAACTTGGATGCGACACTACGACTGAAAGAGTACGGACTCAGAGTTCGTAAAGACAAATGTGAATTCTCAGTCTTCAGTTGAGTACCTGGGGCATGTGATTGAAGCTACTGGCCTGCACAAGGCGCCACCAAAGGTCAAGGCGATCGTGGAGGCCCCAGCACCCCAGAATGTGAGCCAGTTACGTTCATTTCTGGGGCTACTTAACTACTATGGGAAGTTTATTCCAGACTTAGCAACATTGCTGAAGCCGTTACATCAGTTGCTATGTCAAGGCAAAACATGGAAATGGACTGAACTGTGCAACGAAGCTTTTGCCCAAGCAAAGAAAGCATTGCTGAATTCGGAGGTCCTGACACACTTCGACCCAAAGCTACCCGTGCAGCTAGCATGTGATGCATCACCATATGGTGTGGGAGCAGTCATATCCCACATCATGCCTTCGGGTGAAGAGAAACCTATCGCCTTCGCATCACGCACCTTGAACAAGGCCGAGAGTAACTATGCGCAGATCGAGCGCGAGGCCTTGGGAATCGTTTTTGGAATTCGAAAATTTCATCAGTACCTGTTTGGGAGAAGGTTCACACTCCTGACAGGCCACCGTCCATTGACTTCAATCTTCGGGCCCCACACCGGAATTCCGTCTCTCGCTGCAAGCAGGATGCAAAGGTGGGCTTTACTGTTGTCAGGACACACATACGACATCAAATATCGCAAATCAGACTTGCACAGCAACGCAGACGGTCTCTCGAGGCTACCCTTGCCTGTTACTCCCCCAGAGCCTCGTCAGATAGACATCTTCTACTTTAGACAAGTGGAGGGAGCACCTGTCACTGCAGTTCAGGTGCGAAGGTACACCCGCAACGATCCAGTCCTGTCTGAGGTAATGGACAATGTCATTCGAGGGAGAGCGATAGGAGATTCTCCTAGTTTGAAACCGTACGTTTCAAAAAGAAATGAGCTCTCCGTCCAGGCAGGTTGTCTTCTTTGGGGACGCCGTGTCATCATTCCGCCACCTCTGAGGGAACCTATACTGCAACAACTTCATACAGGCCACAGTGGGATGGTTCGGATGAAGGAAATGGCAAGAAGCTACTTCTGGTGGCCAGGTCTCGATGGGAATATTGAGGAGAAAGCCAAAACATGTTCCCCATGTCAAAGGGTCCGGAATGTTCCACAGCTGGCAACCCTACACCCCTGGGATTGGCCTGCAGAAGTGTGGCAGCGAGTATATGTGGACTTCGCCAGTCCTTTCGAAGGGAAGATGTTTATGGTGGTTGTGGACGCTCGTAGTAAGTGGCCGGAGGTCGCTGTGATGAGGTCTACCATGGCAGAGAAAACAATTGAGAAACTTGGTGAGATGTTCAGCCGTTATGGCTCACCGGAACAACTCGTAAGTGACAATGGTCCACAATTTGTATCACAGGAGTTTGCAACCTTCCTGCATGTGAATGGTGTCCAACACATCAGGTCTGCGCCCTATCATCCCTCTACTAACGGCCAGGCAGAAAGGTTCGTGCAAACTTTGAAGCACGCCTTGAAGGCATCGCAAGGTCAGGGCTCAATCCACCAACGTCTGAACAGCTTCCTGTTGTCCTACAGGAACGAGCCGCATGCCACAACCACAACTTCCCCCGCTTCGCTCATGATGAAGAGGCAGTTGCGGACAAGTTTTGACTTACTCAAACCTCCAAGGGCAGAGCAGGTTGTCCATCGTCAACAACAAGCTCAAGTTGAAAAGAGAGAGAAAAGAGCCAAGGAGAGACGGTTTCATCCGGGAGAGCACATCCTAGCTCGAAACTACAACACTGGACCGAAATGGGTTCCTGCTACGGTGATCGCACAGACGGGCCCGGTGTCTTACACGGTTGAGACTGCTGAGGACGTCGTCTGGAGAAGACACACAGATCAACTGTTGCTAGGAGCAGAGACAGCCACAGAGGCTCCAACGGCTGGTTGGCCTGAACTGTTTCCGAATGATACCGCAAACCAGCATCCTTTGCCACAGTGCTCTTCTCCAACACAGGAAGTCAAAGAGACTGTTCCACCTGTGCAAACTCCTGACATTCAACTGACACAGGCACCTTCTCCATCCAGGCCTGTGTCAATGCCTACTGCTGTGGAAGCCAGCGATGACCGCCGGTATCCTGTCAGAGAGCGGCGGCCTCCAAGACGCTTGGATCTGTAGGCTTAGTGACTTACCCACAAGACTGGGGCAGAATAAACCCCAGGGTAAAGTCAGGTTTTGAGGCAGTCTACCTCTACCTTAGGTTAGTTGAGTGTATTGAAAGTAACTTACCTATTGAGGAATAATGTGGACCTTCCATTTAAGAGGGGAGGAAATGTTATGTATTGTGTGTTCTATTGTGTGTTCTCCTCCCACCTGTGGTGGCGCTGTCACAGGAGATAAATGGTTGGGTATTCTCTCGGTTAAGTTTAGCTCTCTTTGTTCGGAACTTTCCAGAACTTCCTTTCCTTCCAATAAAGCACTTCATGTTTGAATCTCTGAGTTCTGAGTCCTAAATTGTGTCTAGGTAGAAAGGTACCGACACAACACACAGCCTAGTAGTTCTCGGGACAATTGTGGTATCCCTGCTGCTGCCCAGCGGAGATCAGCACAGGCCCGAATTGAATCGCAGACCTTCCTAATCTGTATTGATCAGGACCATCGGGGGAACTCCTGCTTTGGTTCATTAAAAACCTGCGTCTCACTCCAGTCAGATCAGACTGCAACACTCCTAATGATAACTAAAAAGAGGGACCTGCTCTGCATCAACAGAGTTCCCTCCCTGTGCACGGCACTGTACCTTCTCGTCGGGACTCTTTAGTTGGTAAGTACCACAGGTCAGTACATTATGCCACATGTCAATGGGGCACCACTCTACAGCATCCGCACTGTACTCTGTATCCACCACCTGCAGCGTTCGAGCCATGCATCGAGCCTCCATGTCAATCACTCATTCCAGGACCTAGTGTAATCATTCAGAAGAACAGCAGCATCTGAAAGGAGAAAATTGACATTTAACATCCAATCAAGACAAGGCAAAATCCACCGATACAAAAAGACATTTTAATGGTTTAGCAAATCGGTAGTCGCAACTGTGAATGGCAAATGGTACAAAAGGCAGTATTACAATGTTATTTCAAATAACCTGAATAATAAAAACACATTTTACAAAACACTGATTTTAATAAATTATAGAATGTACAGCAAACAGGCCATGCAGCCCAACTGATCCATGCTCCACACGAGCCTCTTCCCCCAACCCTCTTCATCTGGCGCCATCAATATAACCTTCTATTCCTTTCTCCCTCCTGTCTTTATCTAGCTTATGTTCATAGATACGTAGGATAGGGTAGCCCATTGACACAGCAAAATGGTCTCCAAGCTGTGCCACATAGACCACATGTAGTCCAATCTGAAATTCATGGGTCTGAAAGTTTGGAAATGGCTGTCCTTAATGTTGTTGCATTATTGGTGGATAAATGCCAATTCAGAACACCTAGATGTTGAGTAATATGCAAACTGATGTAAACACTGATTTAAAATGTTATACATGTCTTTTCCCCCTGCTCGCCGTCCCCCCGACCCCCACCAAAGTTCCACGTTACGTACCGAAGCGGCCCACAAAGACAAAAAGCTTGGAATCTCCTGACATGGTAGATTGATTTACTGGCACCCATTTAGGCAAGCATTTTCTCAATTGCATTAACCATAAAAATTTAATCTTAAATAAGTAAACCCAAATTAGATGCAGTTTTTCTTTGTTATTTTTATGCTGAAAGTTAGCACCGAGGAAAAGAAAACCTTCCCATTTCAGTCATCCCATGTCAGCATCAAGAGTTCAGGTCAGGCAAAACACTGTTAGATGAAGAGTAAAGCTCCCTCCATTCTGCTTCAACAATGTGCTTCTGCCCCAACTCAAAATACCACCTACTGTACCAGCGTTGCTATTTGATTCCCAAACTAGAGTTTTGTACTGGAAGTGCATTGAGGTTGCCAAAACACTTTGGCCTGGAGTTTCTGCTAGGTTACGCTGGTTTTTTCAGCGCAATTCACCTGAAATCGGCCAAACCAGCGCAAGAGTTCAATGAATTTCAAATGCAAATCAAGTTTCTGCAATCTTTTGCGCTAGTTTAAAAAACATCACGCTGGAAGCTGGTCCCGCCCACAAAATCAAATGAATCGCCATGGCGAGTTTCCGCTAATTGCGCTCGTTTTCAGGCCATAGAATCATAGAATGGTTACAGCACAGAAGGAGGCCATTCAGCCCGTCGAGCCCGTGCCGGCTCTCTGCAAGAGCACTTCAGCTAGTCCCACTCCCCCGCCCTTTCCCCGTAGCCCTGCAAATTTTTCCCTTCAGGTACTGATCCAATTCCCTTTTGAAAGCCACGATTGAATCTGCCTTCGAGGAGGCTCTTAAAATTAAGCTTTTTTTAAAAAGGGCGCAAGGACACTAATAGGCACCTTTTAAATATTAAATTTACGAAGAAACAGCCTGCTGTACACCAACACAACTAGTGAATGGTTATTTTTTTTTAGTCATTTTCAGTTAGTTAAAATAGGAAAAAAAAGGAATTGCATTTATATAGCACCTTTCACGACCTCAGGATGTTCTAAAGCACTTTACAGCCAATGAAGTACTTTTTGAAGTGTAGTCATTGTAATGTAGTAAAATCAGGTTACTAACAGGTTGGGGACTAGTGTTTAAAAATGCTTATTTTTTGGTGATAAACCCATTTTTAGCTCTATTAATAAAATTGCATCAGGTTACCACTCAAATATAAAATCAAGGAATATTTTTTAAATGCAAAAAAAAATTACATTCTAAAACGCTGCCCGATTATACTGACTCGGAAGATTTTACGTTCGGTGATATGCAAATGAGCAAACAAAAAATCACATCTGAAAACTAGCGTAATTTTGAGCGCAATTTTCACCCAAAGCAGAAACTCTACCCCATTGTATGTAGGACCCTCACATCCAATCCCACCAACTGGGGTACAATTTATTTACTGTGAAATACTTTCCAGACATAATTACTTTGAAGTTTGAGCATGATGTTAATATAATAAAACACTCATTTATAGGTGAAATTGTCTCTTTAGATGAATACAAAAATCATTAACTTTACAATAGGACTTGGGTCATGGAACGTGCTTATGTTAAAGGGTCTGTAGAGTACACTTAACTCTTCCCTGTCTCATCTCCAGCTTTCAACCTCGCTCTGTTGCAACCTCTCTTTTTCTATTTTATGAATTCTACGATTACTCTTCCTCAGAATTCCCCTCTTTTGTTCCTGCCAAGCTCCAAATACACCCACCCACATGCTCTTCCCCCTCTCTGAAATCACGACTCATCACACCATCTCCTACTCAAACTAATCTTTCCCAGGACCTCAGCAACTGTGGAACTCCTTACCTCCTTCAGTTTTCCCTTACTCCCAAGATCGAAACAATCTAAAACATCTTTAAAAACCAAGTATGATGTCACCTAACCACTATTTCTTGGCCAGCTTCCCTTGAAAGAAAAACATTTACACGGGGAAAGAGCAGGGGAGTGGAATTAACTGGATAGCTCTACCAGAGCTAGCACAGGCACAATGGGCCGAATGGCCTCCTTCTGTGCTGTATCATTCTATGATTCTATGTCCTGCACCATGGGTCTTGACCATTCACTTCAGGTTCTCAATAAAAATAAATTTAAAAATATTGCTCGACACTTTATAGCCACACAAGGACTGGAGTCAGCAGAGCGGTCAGGCGACTTGCCAATTTCTACTAAACATAGAAACATAGAGATAGGAACAGGAGTAGGCCATTCGGCCCTTCGAGCCTGCTCCGCCATTCAATGAGATCATGGCTGATCTTCGTCTGAGATCATAGCTGATCTTACCAGTTCAGTACCCCGTCCCCGCCTTTTCTCCGTAACCCTTAATCCCCTTAGCCTTCAGAAATATATCCAATTCTCTCTTGAAAATATTTATTGAATTAGCCTTCACAGCCCTCTGTGGCAGGGAATTCCACAGGCTCACCACTAATGTTTTACACTACTTTAAAAAGAAAAATGTAAAAGGGTATGGGGAAAGGGCAAGGGAATGGGACTAAGTGGACAGATCTTTCACATAGCTGGCACAGGTGTGATCGGCTAAATGGCCTCCTTCTGTGCTGTACGGTTCTATTTAGATCAGCTATGCAATTGGGCAGACAAATGACAAATTAAATGCAATACAGAAATATTTGCCTACATACCAGTCACTGCATTTCAAACTATCTTCAGCTGTCTGAATGTGATTTGGTGCTATATAAAAGTTACTTTTATTAAATGTAAAGTATTTCACACTGGTTGTAAAACTGCACACAAGTACAATTGCGTAAGTATACAATAAATGAAGTGGCAGAAGGAAACTTAGAAATGGAACAGAAACACAGCCAGAACAGTAGATTACAAGTATTCAGAGAAGTTAGAAGTAATACCTCACAACCCTGTGTAAAAATGATTGAAGCAGGGATCATATCAACATTTAAGATAGTTTGGATGGGGCAGGAAGATAACAGGGATGTGGGAAATAAAGCAGGCTGTTGAGATTAAGACTAGTGAGTGTGTGGAGGATAAACATCAACACGGACTGGTTGGGCCGACTGGCCTGTTTCCATGTTATAATTTCTATGTTGAGTTAATCTGCGTGACACTACTGTATAATGAACAGCACTTTATATGCTCTTTACCAAGCTTTCAAAGGTTCGTTGAAAGCGATTCAAGTCAACTCCCATGTTCACTTTCTACAGTTTTCCAATCTCAGTCATACCATCATAACAAGTACAGGAAACTTTGTGCTACCCGGCACCGACGGGACCGAGCTGTTGCCGTCCCATCAAAACTGCCGGACAAACCAGCGCTAATGTTGAAACATACGGAGATTTTGAGCTCCGTATCTGGCAACAAACCTTCTAAACAATCGGCCGTACCTTGCAAGCGTCTCTGTAGCTTAGCAACAGCTTCAGCGAGATCTTGCAGAGCCTGACTGGTGAAAAAAAAGCAACGAAAAGAAAAAAAACCTAACGAAACGGCTCCTGATTTTTGCCGGTGGCTCGAGCATTCCGGACAGTTAACCTCCGGATAAACCAAAGTTTCCTGTAACTGAGCAGAGTGAATAGGAAATTACATACAAAAAAGTTAAATTGGAGGAATATTTCTTAATTGCTTAATCACGGTTTGGCAACCACAACACCAAATTGGCATATTCCTCTTCATTTAACCAGCTCAAGGTTTAAATTGCACTATTTTTTGTGTAGTTGTTTACAAAAATGCAATCCAAGCACTCCTTGCTGCAGTGGAAGATGATAATGAAAGAAACTTGCTCTGGGACACAAACTGAAGACATCCCCCACATATCAACCAACATTAAAACACACATAATTTGTCCTCTGGGACTTTGACATTAATGAAGTGGAGGTTCTACATAGAATCACAGGCTCAAAACCAATAAATTCCCTGAATGAAATAAAACTGCAGAGCTCTTAAATAGGCAATGAAGATTGTGCAACAGTCACGAGATGGATTTTTTCGCAATAAGTGGGCTTGTACAATAAGTTACCAGGGAAGGCTTGGAAGCAAACAGCATTACAGTAATTATGTTCAAGAGGCAATCAGATGAGTTCTGAAGCGATATGGGGATATGGCAATAAGGTGGAGTTTGGACCTATCAAAGAAGGCATACCTGTTTAGCTTAATGCCCATTTCTGGTTTCTAAAAGCAGGAGATACCCAATGCTCGATGCCACAGAGCGATGTTGTAGAGTTTGCATCCACGTTTCATACACTTGTAGCCAAGGTAGTCAGAGGAAGTGTGGGGCCGATTATGGGCCAAAAAGGAGTTCTTCTTGTGGAAGCAGAGGGCACGGCTGACGTACTCAGTGAGTACTTTGCCTCTGTCTTTACGAAAAAGAGGATGCTGCCAATGTCACTGTAAAGGAGGAGGTAGTAGATATATTGGATAGGATAAAAATAGATAGAGGTACTTAAAAGGTTGGCAGCGCTCAAAGTAGGAAAGTCACCTGGTCCGGATGGGATGGATCCCAGGTTACCGAGGGAAGCAAGGGTGGAAATTGTGGAGGCTCTGGCCACAATCTTCCAATCCTCCTTAGATATGGGAGTGGTACCAGAGGACTGGAGGATTGCAAATGTTACACCCCTGTTCAAAAAAAGGGGAGGGGGATAAACCCAGCACCTACAGGCCAATCCAACGTCAGTGGTGGGAAAAATTTGAGACACAATAATCTAGGACAAAATTAATTGGCATTTGGAAAAGTATCGGCTAATAAATGAAAGCTAACTTGATTGAGTTCTTTGATGAAGTAACAGGGAGTGTAGATGAGGGTAGTGCGGTTGATGTTGTGTATATGGACTTTCAAAAGAAGTTTGATTTAAAAAAAAAACACATAATAGACTTCTTAGCAAAATTGAAGCCCGTGAGATTAAAGGGACAGGGGCAGCATGGATACAAAATTGGCTAAGGGATGGAAAGCAGAGAGTGGTGGTGAATGGTTGTTTTTCAGACTGAAGGGAAGTGTGCAGTGGCGTTCCCCAGGGATCAGTATTAGAACCACTGCTCTTTTCGATATATATTAATGACCTGGACTCAGGTAAACAGGGCATAATTTCAAAGTCTACAGATGATACGAAACTCGGAAATGTAGTAAACAACGAGGAGGATAGTAACAGACTTCAGGAGGACATAGACAGACTGTTAAAATGGGGAGATACATGGCGGAGATAAATTTAATGCAGAGAAGTGTGATGTGATACATATTGGTAAGAAGAATGAAGATAAACAATATGGGCCTCCTTCTGTGCAGTATCATTCAGGTGACCGAGCAAGAACCATAGGCTTATATTCCCTTGAGTATAGAAGATTAAGGGGTAATCTAATTGAGGTGTTTAAGATGATTGAAGGATTTAATAGGGTAAATGGAGAACCCAATTCCTCTGGTGGGGGGAGTGCAGAACAAGGTGGCATAACCTTAAAATTAGAGCTAGGCCGTTCAGGGGTGATGTCGGGAAGCACTTCTGCACTCAAAAGGTAGTGAAAATCTAGAACTCTCTCTCCAAAAAAGCTGTTGAAGCTAGGTCAATTGAACATTTCAAAACTGAGATTGATAGATTTTTGTTGGGCATGGGTATTAAGGGTTACGGAACCAAGGCGTGTGAATGGAGTTAAGAGACAGATCAGCCATGACATAATTGAATGGCGAAACAGGCTCAAGAAGCTAAATGACTACTCCAGTTCCTATGTTCCCCACAAAAAGTGCACGGAAAAATCAGAGGTAATGACAACCCTTCCTCTCCGAACTATCAACTCATTCAGTCGGAGTGACACACACTCATTTTCGTTTGTATTTGGTGAATTTTGCTCCTAAAAATAAACAACTCCAATTGTAATTTGCCTTATGCTTTTTGATTATAAATCTCACTCCAAACACTTTCCAGATGTTGACAGTCCTGCCACGCTGCCCGAGAGCACTTCAGAGCAGCCAGTCTCAAAACAACATTCACAGAAATCTGAAAGTAGGACAGCCACCCAGGGATGTACAGGCAGATGAGAAAAGTGAAAAAAAATCCTTTTTTAAAAAAAAGGTAACTTCCTATGTACTTGTAACAATAACTCCAAACTTAACTTCCTAACAAAATAATTCCTAGAGTCTTATGTAAACCCTGAATTCATGTTAACAAACAAGATAATTGTTTAAAAAGGGAAGAAATCATCCCACGATGGTTCAACGAGTTTATTTAGTGGGTAGTCGAGTCATACAAACAAGAAGGGTCCCAGGTTTCATCCCCAGTCTCGGCTGGGTTAGTGGATCTCGGCCAGGGTAGCAGTTGGGAATGCTGCAGTGGCCTCAGACCCTCTGGGTTAAGGAGGGGAAAATCAGCCAGAGTACACACTCATGATCACTACCCAGTGACGCCTGCTGGATAACGTGTGTGTGTGGAAATCCAGGGAGCGCACAAATACCCTGCTGGCCTTCAATATCTTGGTTCAAACATGAAAAATGGTCACCTCAGTGGGGTACTGGGGCACCTGTCACAAGGGGAGGACGAGACAATGTGAATTCAACATGATGCATACATTCCAATCTAGAATACAAATACTAAACAACAACTTCAAAAAGCTAACTACGGCACTATGCCCCTGCAAAACCAGATCAAAGACACTGCATCCCAAGCAATCCACACCCTTTCAGAGAGACAATCTCTTCTCCAACCTGGATATCTTCGCTCTCTTCTCTTCTCTTCCTCCTCCCTCTCCCTCTCTCTGCCACCACCCCCAAGGTTAAGCTGGTACACTTCTTCCACTCTACCCGGTTCACGTTCGTGCTCTTAACTCCCCCCTGAAGACTTCACTTTTTATCTCCCCATTCCCTCCCAGTTAATACTGGCATTGTCATTCCTCCCCCACCCAAAAGCAATGTTTTCAGCTTCTCCTCAAAGCACTGCTCCCAGCGGTGTCCCCTTTTCCTCCCCACTTCATTACCATCCATTTGCCCCTTCCCTCTATTGCCATCTCTTGACATCTTCACTGCCATCAATTTCTCCTTCATTTTCTGTCCTCTTTCACTGCCCTTCCCCATCGGCATTCATTATGTCTGCTCCACCTTGCCATTGTGTCATCAGGGATTCCCACTTGTAATATACAGGTGGAAATCCAGGCCAGTAGCTCTGGGTGCTGCACAAAGAGGAAGAGTGGGGCCTGTGCTGTGCAATTAGCCACTGGACTTGGATCAGAATGGGATAGGGGAAGAGGGGGAGCCAGTTGTGCTACTTTGTCTCAACAAACATGGACTTGCTCCTCAAATACGCTGACTGTTGCCTCCCTATCTCTGTAACCTTCGCCCGCCCCACAACTCTCAGAGAACTCTGCGTTCCTCCAATTCTGGCCTCTTGTTCATCCCCGATTTCCTTCACCCCACCATGCCATCAGCCAACTAGGCTCTAAGCTCTGGAATTCCCTCCCTAAACCTCTCTAACTCTTTCTTCCTTTAAGACGCTCCTTAAAACCTACCTCTTTGACCAAGCATTTAGTCACCTGTCCTAATGTCTCCTTTAGCTCGGTGTCGATTTTTGTCTGATTACACTCCTGTGAAGCAACTCGGGATGTTTTACTACGTTAAAGGCAGTATATAAATGAAAGTTGTTGTTGTTGGCATGTACGGTGATGGCAGAATCATGACTACCAACCAATGGACTGGACTAAAAACAGAAAATGCTGGAGAAACTCAGCAGGTCAGGCAGCATCTGTGAAGAGAGAAACAGAGTTAACGTTTCAGGTCGATGACCTTTCGTCAGAACACTGAATGGACTGGACTAACCTGGGAACAGTCTCACAACCCTTGGAAAACAAGCGTGCATGGTGGCCCTGCACATCCTTATCCTTTAACAGATTAAACTGCCCAAGACAGCTTTACTCCTCTAAAGCAAACTAAACCCAATCAATAATACTTCAAACTGCATTAATCCCAGATCAGCAGAAGGTGACCAAGGACTGCATGGACATTGAAAGCAAGGGTTGCCAACTCTGCTTGGACACAATCCTTTGTCTCTTTACTGGGCCTATTACCATCTTGTCTCGCCTTGAATATCTCCTCACCCCTCCCAAACCTTCCCTTTTGTTCTTTCATTCCCTCCCCCATTTCCCAGCCCCCAAACTTGCTTCTTAATCTGTTTCATTTCCTGCCTTTTTTCTCAGTTCTGACGAAGGGTCTTCGACCTGAAACGTTGACTCGGTTTCTCTCTCCACGGATGTTGCCCTGGCCTGCTGAGTTTATCCAGCGTTTTCTGTTTTTAGTCCAGTCCATTGGTTGGTAGTCATGATTCGCCATCACCGTACATGCCAACAGCTTGGACACAATCCTGCAGGTTTCATCACACGATCTCCAACCGCCACTTCCAGTCAAAGTCTCCCCTCCTCAATGTCCCAATATTGTTACAACTGCAGAAAAAAAAGTGGCCGAAAGATTTTTGTTTCAAACGCCAATGTTTTTTCATGATTTTTCTCCCGGGGTGGGGTTGGCTCGCAGCAGCTGTCCTGGGAGATTAGTCTTTGATCCCTGGAGAATCCAGGGCAATCGTGTGGAGAGTTGGCAACCCTGCTTTCTCGACCATTCAGTCCGTAAGGGTGACCCCGAGCTTCCGGTCGCCTGTCACTTTAATTCACCGCCCCATTCCCACTCAGACCTCACTGTACTCGGGCTCTTGCATTGTTCCACGGAGGCTCACCGTAAACTCGAGGAACAGCACCTCATCTTCCGATTAGGCACTTTACAGCCTTCCGGACTCAATATCGAGTTCAACAATTTCAGATCATAACCTCGGCCCCCATTACATTTTTACTTATTTTTTATCCACACTTTTGTTTTGGCCCTTCCCCCTTTTTTCCTCTCCCACATGGCAGCTGTCTCCCATTCTGCCAGCATATTTCACACCTAAACTAGAGCTGTCTTTTGTCTCCACTAGTCCTATCACCATCTCGTCTGGTTTTGAATACCTCTTAATGTCTCTTCACTTCTTTTGTTTTCTCCCAGCCCGGGCTTTCGATCTATTTCATTTCCTTTCCAGTTTTGAAAAAGGGTTAGACCCAAAACGGATGTTGCCTGGCCTGCTGAGTTTTCGCAGCATTTTCTGTTGTTTTCCCGGCACTCACCCACTCACCGCTGCTGCCCCCGCCGCCGCCCGGGGAGGCCGAGCGCCCCCCAGACACCAGCTCCCGGCACTGCAGCCCTGGCGCGCCCCGCCGCCACCTCGCGCGCGCGCGCGCGCGCGGCGCTACAACAGTGTGCGCGCGGCCGCCCACTCACTGATTGACTGACCTGTGTGTCTCGCGCGCTCTCCTTCGGGCAGACCACGCTTACTTCCGGCAGACACACGCAACCAAAAAAAAAAATTACCTCCTTCCCAAACCACCCAAAAAGAAAGGATATCGCGTTTCACTGATTGACAACTGGGTTCTGGCCAATCACAACGACGCTTTCGCCCCGCCCCGCTCGCTGACTGTGATGACTGATTGACAACTGGGTTCTGGCCAATCAGAACGACGCTCCCGCTGACTGTGATGACTGATTGACAGCTGGGTTCTGGCCAATCACAACGACGCTCTCGCCCCGCCCCGCTCGCTGACAGTGATGATGATGACAGTGGGAGCGGCGCGCGTGCTGTGCCACGTGACTGCGCCTTTCGCCCGCCGCTTGTCCGCCCGGGGCCGCAGTGCCGATGGAATCGCGCCTGACTTCACAGCACACAGCTACTGAGGGGGAATGATTGGGCTTTATTTTAAACAAAAAAGGTCTCTTTTTTTAGAAATTTCTCAGCATAGCGCTTCAAAAACTCAAGATTGAGGTGGAGTGGGGAACCAGCCTCAATATAGCAAATCATCCATTCTCTCTCAACAGAAGCAGCAGTTTTATGACCTGCAAACTCATTTAAAAAAAACACTCCTTCAGTGGGGCAGCCCTCGGACTGAACAAGCCAGTATCATCCACCGCATAGGTTGGGATTGGCCAGGGGTTACATAGAAGATAGGAGCAGGAGTAGGCCATTCGGCCCCTCGAGCCTGCTCCGCCATTCAATGAGATCATGGCTGATCATCCAAATTCAGTACCCTGTCCCTGCTTTCTCCCCATACCCCTTGACCCCTTTAGCCTTAAGAAATATATCTAACTCCTTCTTAGAAATATTTAATGAATTGACCTCAACTGCCTTCTGTGGTAGAGAATTCCACAGGTTCACCACTAGGTGAAGAAATTCCTCATCTCTGTCCTAAATGCCTTATCCTTAGACTGTGACCCCTGGTTCTGGACTCCCTGACTATCGGGAACATCCTTCCTGCATCCAGTCTGTCCAGTCCTGTTATAATTTTATAAGTTTCAATGAGATCCCCTCTCATTCTTCTAAACTCCAGCGAATATCAGCCCAATCAACCCAATCTCTCCTCATACGTCATTCCTGCCATCCCAGGTATCAGCCTGGTGAATCATTGCTGCACTCCTTCCATGGCAAGAACATCCTTCCTCAGATAAGGCAACCAAAACTGCACACAATACTCAACAGAACAAACTTGAATTCAACCCCATCTGTGGATGCTATGTTGCATAGCATTACATATTTACAGCACAGAAACATAAGCCCAACAGGTCCATGCCGGTGTTTATGCTCCACACAAGCCTCCTCCCACCCTTCTTCATCTCACCCTATCTGCACATCCTTCTATTCCTTTCGCCCTCATGTTCTTATCTAGCTTCTCCTTAAAGGCATGTGTGCTAGTTGCCTCAACTACTCTTTGTGGTAGTGAGTTCCACATTCTAACCACTCTGGATAAAGAAGTTTCTCCTGAATTCCCTTTTGGATTTATTAGTGACTATCTTATATTTATGGCCCCTAGTTCTGGTTTCCCCCACAAGTGGAAACATCTTCTCTACGTCTACCCTATCAAACCCTTTCATAGTCTTAAAGACCTCTATCAGGTCACTCCTTAGTCTTCTCTGTTCTGGAGAAAAGAGCCCCAGCCCGTTCAATCGTTCCTGACAGGTATAACCTCTTAGTTCCGGTATCATTCTAGTAAATCTTTTTTGCACTTTCTTCAATGCCTCTATGTCCTTTTTATAATATGGAGACCAGAACTGTTCACAGTGTGCTCTAACCAAAGTTCTATACAAGCTTAATGTAACTTCTCTGCTTTTCAATTCTATCCCTCTAGAAATGAACCCCAGTGCTTTGCCTTTTTATGGCCTTATTAATCTGTTGCTACTTTTAGTGATGTGTGTATCTGTACCCCCAGATCCCTCTATTCCTCTACCCCATTTAGACACTTATTTTCCAAGGAGTATGCCCTTTTTATTCCTACCAAAATGTACCACCTCACACTTACCTATATTGAAGTTCATTTTCCAATTACACGCCCATTCTGCAAATTTATTAATGTCTTCTTGTATTTAGTTGCAGTCCTCCTCTGTATTAACTAGACCCCCCAATTTGGTGTCAGCTGCAAATTTTGAAATTCTTCTGATTCCCAAGTCCAAATCGTTTATGTAAATGGTGAACAACAGTTGTTCCAGCACTGATCCTTGTGGAAAACCATTTCCCACCTTTTGCCAGTCTGAGTAACTAATTTAACCCCTACTCTCTATTTTCTGTTTTGTAGCCAGCTCGCTATCCATATGTGAGATGAATTTGAGGCGGTCAATAGCCCACGGCACAGGTGCATAGCACAAGCATCCCTTCACTCACCAAGATTAGGAACTCATCCCCCAGAGAATTACAGCCACAAACCTGCACTCTACTCTTCATCTGTCCACAAGCAGAACATTCTGAAGGAGGAGGGTGAACAGCTAGAGGTCATGGTCCATATCGGTACCAACGACATAGATAGAAAGAGGGATGAGGTCCTGCAGGCAGATTTCAGGGAGCTAGGAAAGAGATTAAAAAGCAGGACCTCAAAGGTAGTAATCTCTGAATTACTCCCGGTGCCACGCACTGGTGAGTATAGAAAAAGGAGGATAGAGCAGATGAATGCGTGGCTGGAGAGATGGTGCAGGAGGGAGGGCTTTAGATTCCTGGGGCATTGGGACTGGTTCTGGGGGAGGTGGGACCTGTACAGGCCAGACGGGTTGCACCTCAACACGGCCGGAACCAATATCCTCACGGGGAGGTTTGCTAGTGCTGTTGGGGAGGGTTTAAACTAATTTGGCAGGGGGATGGGCACCAGGGTGTAACATTAGAAAGGAGAAATAAAGTGCTCAAAAGATTGGGAGAGGCAGAGAGCACTAAAGTAATAAATAGTAAGGTATTAGGTGGGGTCAAACTAAGAGAGAATACAGGATGGTCTAAGATGGGTTTACAGTGTATGTATGTGAACGCACAAAGCATAGTAAACAAGGTAAGTAAACTGCAGGCACAAATAGCCACATGGGAATATGATGTCGTGGCAATAACTGAGACCTAGCTCAAAAAAGGGCAGGATTAGGTATTAAATATTCCTGGTTATAACGTGTTCAAGAAAGATAGGGAAGGAAAGATAGGAGGTGGTGTGGCAGTATTGGTCAAGGCGAATGCTACAGTGCTGGAGAGGGAGGATATCCTGGAGGGGTCAAGGACAGAATCGATATGGCTAGAGTTAAGAAATAATAGAGGTGCCATTACACTACTAGATGTATTCTATAGACCACCAAATAGTGGGAAAGATATGGAGGAGCAAATTTGCAGAGAAATCACAGAGAGGTGCAAGAACTATAGAGCAGTAATAATGGGGGACTTCAACTATCCTAATATAGACTAGGTTCATAATAGTGTTAAGGGCAGTGAAGGGGAAGAATTTCTGAAGTGTGTTCAGGAGAACTTTCTTGATCAGTATGTTTCCAGCCCGAAGAGGGAGGAGACATTGCTGGATCTGGTTCTGGGGAATGAGGTAGGTCAAGTGGAGCAAGTATCAGTAGGTGAACATTTAGGGAACAGCGGTCATAGTATCATAAGGTTTAGATTAGCTATGGAAAAGGACAGGGGGCAATCTAGAGTAAAAATGTTTCAGTGGGACGAGAACGGATCTGGCCTGGATAAACTGAAATCAAAGATTAGCAGGCAAAACTGTAATGGAACAATGGGCTGCCTTTAAAGAGGAAATAGTTCAGATACAGTTGAGGTACATTCTCACTAGGGGGATGACGAAAGAGATAGAGAATATGATGAAGCAGAAAAAGAGCGCATATGACAGATGTCAGGTTGCAAATACATCTGAGAATCAGGCTATATAGAGAAAGGTCAGAGGAGAAGTGAAAAATAAAATAAGAGGGGCAAAGAAAGGTTACGAGAATATAATGGCAGCCAACATAAAAGGTAATCCAAAAGTCTTCTATAGTCATATAAATAGTAAAAGGGTAGTAAGAGGAGGGGTGGGGCTGATTAGGGACCAAAAAGGAGACATATGCATGGAGGCAGAGGGTATGGCTGAGGTACTAAATGAGTACTTTGCACCTGTCTGCACCAAGGAAGAGGATGCTGCCATAGACATAGTAAAGGAGGAGGTAGTGGAGATGCATGATAGGATAAAAATTGATAAAGAGGAGGTATTAGAAAGGCTGGCTGTACTTAATAGATAAATCACCAGGAGCGGATGGGATGCATCCTAGGATGTGGAGGTAATTGAGTGCGGAAATCGTGGAGGTACTGGCATAATATTCCAATCCTCCTTAGATATGGGGTGGTGCCAGAGGACTGGAGAATTGCAAATGTTACACCATTGTTCAAAAAAGGGTGTAAAGATACACCCAGCAACGACAGGCCAGTCAGTTAGACCTCGGTAGTGGGGAAGCTTTTAGAAACAGTAATCAGGGACAAAATTAACAGTCACTTGGACAAGTGTGGATTTGTTAAAGGCAAATCGTGTTTAACTAACTTGATTGAGTTCTTTGATAAGGTAACAGAGAGGGTTGATGAGGGTAATGCAGTTGATGTAGTGTACATGGATTTATAAAAGGCGTTTGACAAAATGCCACATAATAGGCTTGCCAGCAAAGTTGAAGCCCATGAAATAAAAGGGACAGTGGCAGCATGGATACGGAATTGGCTAAGTGACAGGAAACAGAGAGTAGTGGTGAACAGTTGTTTTTTGGATTGGAAGAAGGTATACAGTGGTGTTCCCCAGGAGTCGGTTCTAGGACCACTGCTTTTCTTGATATATATTAATGACTTGGACGTGGGTGTACAGGGCACAATTTCAAAATCTGCAGATGACACAAAACTTGGAAGTATAGTGAACAGTGAGGAGGAGAGTGATAGACTTCAGGAAGACAGACAGGCTGGTGAAATGGGTGGACATGTGGCAGATGAAATTTAACACAGAAAAGTGTGAAGTGATACATTTTGGTAGAAAGAATGAGGAGAGGACATATAAACTAAATGGTACAATCCTGAAGGGGGTGCACGAACTGAGAGACCTGGGTGTATTTGTGCACAAATCGTTGAAGGTGGCAGGGCATGTTTAGAAAGCAGTTAAAAAGGCTTACAGGAACCTGGCTTCATAAATAGAGGCATAGAGTACAAAAGTGTGGAAATTATGATGAACCTTTATAAAACACTGGTTTGGCCCCAACTGGAATACTGTGTCCAAATCTGGGCACCGCACTTTAGGAAGGATGTGAAGGCCTTAGAGAGGGTGCAGAAAAGATTTACGAGAATGATTCCAGGAATGAGGGACTTCAGTTACGTGGATAGACTGGAGAAGCTGGGGTTGTTCTTCCTGGAGCAGCGAAGATCGAGAGGAGATTTGTTAGAGGTGTTCAAAATCATGAGGGGTCTGGACAGAGTAGATAGAGAGAAACTGTTCCCAGTGGCAGAAGGGTCGAGAAGCAGAGGACACAGATTTAAGGTGATTGGCCAAAGATCCAAAGGTGACGTAAGAAAAAAAAATGTTACGCAGCGAGTGGTTAAGATCTGGAATGCAATGCCTGAAAGGGTGGTGCAGGCAAACTCAATTACGGCTTTCAAAAGGGAGTTGGCTAAGTATCTGAAGGAAAGAAATTTGCAGGGCTACGGGGAAAGGAATTAGCTGAAGTGCTCTTGCAGAGTGCCGGCACGGGCTCGACGGGCCGAATGGCCTTCTGTGCTGTAACCATTCTATGATTCTATGAAGCAGTGTCCACTCAGATGGAGGGCATCTGTTTCATCAATTGGGGTGATGAAAAACTACCTGCCTTTCACATCATCAAAGACATCCCAAAGCATTTCACAATGAATTACTTTTGTAGTGTAATCATTGTAATGTAGGCAAACTTGACAGCCAATTTCTGCACAGTGAGGTCCCACAAACAGCAACAGGATAAATGACCAGTTAATATTTGTTTATGGTATTAGTCGAGATAAATGTTGGTCAGGGCACCAGAACTCCCTGTACTTCAAATAGTGCCATGGGGATCTCTTACATCCACCTGAATAGGCAGGTAGGGTCTCAGTTTAATGTTTCATGCAAAAGACAGCACCTCCGACAGCACAGTATTCCCTCAGTACTGAAGCATCAGCTGAGATTATGTGCTCAAGTCCTGGCTTGATCTTCTGACTTAAGAGTATTAGCTGGTACTTAACAGTATATACCACATTTCACCTGAACATTTATTTATATATACACACACACATCAGAACCCCATTGTTTCAAATGTTTCTGTTGACTTTTTGGAGCTACCTTTAAACTGTAACAATAGCATCAACTGGATTGTTAGCTTCAGTTGGTGAGTAGGGCTTTTGGTGTTGGGGAGCTGAATCATTAGTGCGGCCTTTAACTTAAAAGTACTCCAGCATCAATTGTGCATGGTAATTCTCTTGCCTGAGTGCCAAGTCTCAGTAACCTTTCCAAGTTATTGCCCGATGTCATCAGTATTCACTGATTAAACAGTTACACTTCCATCCCTCACCAGGACGGCCTGAGGGCATTCTGCTTCTTACTTGAACAGAGGCCCAACCAGTCCTCATCCTCCACTTGGCTGAATTTGTTCTCGCATTGAACAACTTCTCCTTTGATTCCACTCACTTCCTCCAAATAAAAGGTGTTGCTATGAGAACCCGCATGGGTCCTAGTTATTCCTGCCTTCTCGTGGGATATGTGGAACATTCTTTGTTCCAATCACCCCAACACGCCCTCCCCTTCCCGCGGCACCTTCCCATGTAAGCTCAGGAGATGCAACACCTGCCCTTTTACCTCCTCCCTTCCCACTGTCCAGAGCCCCAAACACTCCTTCCAGGTGAAACAGCGATTTATTTTGTACTTCTTTCAATCTAGTATACTGTACTCGCTGCTCACGATGCGGTCTCCTCTACATTGGGGAGACCAAACGCAGATTGGGTGACCACTTTGCGGAACACCTTCAGTCCGCAAGCGTGATCCCGAGCTTCCGGTCACCTGTCACTTTAATTCTCCGCTCCACTCCGACACCTCTGCCTCAGTGTAAGCTCGAGGAACAGCACCTCATCTTTCGATTCGGCACTTTACAGCCTTCTGGAGTCAACATTGGCTTCAACAATTTCAGACCACAACCTCTGCCCCTATTTTTTCCAGATGACAGCTGTTGATGATGGTCATTCCCATGCACACCTTTTCTTTTGTTTCTTTACCTGTCCCATTACCATCTCCTTTCGCCTTGCACCATCATCCCTTTTGTCATTTAATCTCTCCTGCCTTCCACCCTATCACAGACCTTCCCTTTTGTTCTTTCTTCCCCTCCCCCTGCTTAAAACCTTTTACACCTCTAACAAAAGGTCATCGACCTGAAACATTAACTCGATTTCTCTCTCCACAGATGCTGCCTGACCTGCTGAGTGTTTCCAGCATTTTCTGTTTTTATTAGAGCAAAAGTATGTTGGTTAATTGTTTTTATAAAAGGTGCTGATAGTGAAAGAGTCCAAAGTAGCATACACATCCTGTTGTGTATGTACCTTTAAGAGAGAACTGCTTTTATGCTGTAGTACCGGCAGTGACCACACCTGTATATAAAGCCGTAGCAGGCTTCTGTACTTTCAGTCTTGAGACTACCCTACTCCAGTAAACACCTGTTGTTGTTGTTAAGTTACAGCCTCCGTGTAGTTATTGGAAAACATCATACGTTACGAATCACGGATTCAACAGTGGTGACGAGGTCAATTCGAATCTGCCTGCAACTCTGCATTTCCCTTCAGGGATTCGCTCCGGGAGGGCGGTGGAAGAAAGTCGAGGCCAGAAGTACGGGCGTCGACCACGAGCAACCGCCCAGTCATCCGGCAGAGAGTGAACATCGCAGGAGAGGCTGTTGAGAGCCGGGCTTGGTTCCCCAGCCACGACGATCCAGCAACAGACTGGCAACAGGTACAGCGCAGACCCTTCCCGGACAGCGGCGGCTGGAGCCGACCGACGGCATAGAAAAGCCAAGCAGCGTCGACGGGGTAAGAGAGAGGGTGAAGCGCATAGGGCGCGGCCGGGGGTTGAAAACCGAGCGGCGTCGAGGAAAAACAAAGAGAGAGAGAGAGAGGGTAAAGCAGCAGCCGGGTTCAGGACCGAGCGACGGCAACGGGAAAGGCACAGGAGAACGCGCAGAGCACAACCAGGGCTCAAGGGCTGAACCGCGTCCGCGGAGAGAAGGGTGAGCGCGGGAGGCGCCATTAAGCTGCGGAGAAGAAGGGAGAGCGCGGGAGACGCCATTTTTTTTTAGAAGTCGCAGTGGAGAAGAAGGGCGAGCGTGGGAAGGAAGGAAAGCGTGGGAGACGCCATTTTGTGCCAGCGGAGAAGAAGGGAGAGCGCAGGAGACGCCATTTTAGACAGTTAAATCACACACAGGGATGCCGAAGAGTGGCAGTATCACTGCATTCGACAATGAAGTCGAAGATTGGGTGACATATGTGGAACGCATTGAGGTGTACTGCAGGGCGAATGAAGTGCCAGATGCTAGGAAAGCACTGGTTTTGTTAAATTCCATGGGTGCAAAAACTTATGGCTTACTGCGAAACCTAATAACCCCAGAGAAGCCCGTGGATAAGAATTTCGAAAGCATAGTAGAAATCCTACGGGACCACTTAAACCCCACACCGCTGCTGATAGCAGAAAGATTTAAGTTCCACAAAAGGAACCAGCATAAAGACAAAAGTAATGCTGAGTACTTAACGGAACTTCGCAAGCTATCGAAACACTGCCAGTTTGGAGGGGGACTAGCAGATACGTTAAGGGACAAGTTTGTGTGTGGGCTTCAAAGTGAAGGAACCCAGAAACGGCTTCTATCAGAAAAGGATCTTACGCTGGACAAGGCTTTCAGCATGGCAGTGTCACACGAAGCAGCTGCAAGGGGCGCTGCAGAGATACAACGGAGACCACAAGAATATGGCACCAATGAAATGTCCTATGGAACAGGGAAGTGTTATCGCTGCGGCAGAACAACACACGACCAGAAGGATTGTTGGTTCAAGGACCAAGTGTGCAGACAGTGTGGAAAAGCAGGACACATAGCAAGAGTCTGCAGGTCTGGGAAGAAAACCAACAGCAAGAAATCTCCACAGGAGAAGTACAAAAAGGTACATAAGGTGATGGACAGTAGTTCAGACTAACAGAAAAGTGATACAGACTCCGGAAGCAAGGAGCTGGGTTGTCTGAAACTACATAAGGTAACCAAAATGGAGGATCACCAGACTATCTGGGTTACACTCAAGATAGACGGAGTCCAAGTGAAAATGGAATTGGACACAGGATCAGCCCTAACAGTCATAAACCAAAGGGACTACATGCGGCTATTTTCACATATACCCTTGAAAGCTACAGAGATTGTCTTGAAGACGTACACAGGGCAAAAAGTCTACCCCAAAGGAAAAATAAGGGTGAAAGTGATATACAAAGGCCAGGAAATACCTAAAATGGACTTATATGTATTGTCAGATGGAGGACCACCACTGCTAGGACGTGAATGGATCCGGAAGATACAATTAGATTGGCATTCCATACAGGCATTGAAGGTTGAGGCCAAAAAGGATGATGACGCCACACCTGGACGACTGTCAAAAATGCTAACTGACGCAAAAGAAGTGTTCCAGGAGGGACTCGGAACACAAAGGCATAACAGCAACGATTAAAATAGAGGAAAATGCAAGCCCAAAGTTTCTTAAGGCCAGACCAGTGCCTTATGCAATCAGACCAGCCGTCGAAGCAGAGCTGGAAGGTTTGGAACGTTCAGGAGTACTGTCCAAAGTGGACTGGAGCGAGTGGGCTACACCCATCGTTCCTGTAATGAAGAGGTCGTTGAGTAATACGCCTGGGGAACCAAAGAAGGTCCGCATCTGTGGGGATTTTAAGGTGACAGTGAGCCCAGTCCTTCACACGGTACAATATCCGCTTCCACGAATTGAGGATATTTTCGCCTCGTTATCTGGAGGTAAACGCTTTACCAAAATTGATCTAGCCCAGGCGTACTTGCAAATGGAGATAGAAGAAGCCTCGAAACAATACCTCACGATCAACACTCATAAAGGTCTCTACCAATACAATCGGCTGGTGTTTGGAGTAGCATCGGCTCCGGCTATTTGGCAAAGGGCGATGGATCAAGTCCTGCAAGGGATTCCAGGGACCCAGTGTTATTTGGACATCATGGTCACGGGCGAAAACGACAGTGATCACCTCGCCAACCTGGAGAAGGTGCTCACCAGATTAAAGGAATATGGGCTACGAGCTAATCACCCCAAGTGCGAGTTTTTCCAGAAGCAGATCTCGTATTGTGGCCACGTTATCGATGAAGAGGGGTTACATAAGTCCCCTGAAAAGATTGAGGCAGTAGTCAAGGCTCCAGCACCGGAAAATGTGTCACAACTGCGGTCGTTCCTCGGGCTGGTAAACTACTACCATAAGTTCTTACCAAATTTGTCTACGGTATTACACCCACTGAACACCCTACTGCAAACAGGGGTACCATGGAGGTGGAATGACGAACGTAAACGAGCTTTCCAGAAGTGCAAAGAATTGATCACATCAAAAGAGGTGTTGGCCCATTTCAACCCAGCACTACCAATTCGTTTGGCATGTGATGCATCACCCTATGGTATTGGAGCGGTGCTGTTGCACAAATTCCCAGACAGGTTGGAGAGGCCAGTAGCCTTTGCGTCTCGGTCACTAACCTCAGCCGAGCGCAACTACGCCCAAATTGACAGGGAGGCCCTCAGCCTAGTATGGGGAGTAAAAAAATTCAACCACTATCTGCATGGGCAGAAGTTCACCTTGCTGACTGACCACCAACCACTTGTCTCCATCTTTAATCCTAAGAAGGGCATTCCAGTGATGACTGCACAACGGTTACAAAGATGGTCTCTGTTTCTAGGGGCGAATCAAAATGAAACAGAATATAAAGGCACGAAACAGCATGGAAATGCTGATGGGCTATCACGCCTGCCACTGCCTACTGTGGAGGAAGCACCAGCAGTGGACCCTATCGAGATATTTTATTCGTCAATAATTGAACGATTGCCAGTAACGAACGCGGATATAGAGAAGGAGACCCGCAATGATCCGACGCTGTCTCGGGTATATGATTTGACGGTGAGGGGATGGCCAACACATGGCGACTCACTGTTGCCAGCATTCTCATCCAGAAGAGAACAGCTGTCAGTATGCCAGGGGACAGTGATGTGTGGATCCAGAGTGGTGATTCCACCCAAGTTAAGGGAGAGAGTGCTAAATGAGCTTCATGAAGGTCATCTGGGAGGAGTGAAAATGAAAAGCCTTGCTAGGGCTCATGTGTGGTGGCTGGGAATCGATCAACAAATCGATGACCTAACCAAGAGCTGCTCAGGATGCCAGAAGGTCCAAAATGCACCACCACATGCCCCTCTACACCCATGGGAGTGGCCCTCCTCTCCATGGCAATGGGTGCATATTGATTTTGCTGGTCCATTCATGGACTCAATGTTCCTAATAGCAGTGGATGCTCATTCGAAGTGGCCTGAGGTGATAAAAATGTCCTCAACCACTACAGAGAAAACGATTGCAGTCCTACGGACCATATTTGCCAGGAACGGCTTGCCAGAGCAGATTTGCTCTGATAATGGACCACAGTTTGTGTCCGAAGAGTTTCGGAAATTTATGAGAAGGAATGGGGTAAGGCATTATACATCTGCCCCGTATCATCCCGCCACAAATGGATTGGCTGAGAGGTTCGTACAAACCTTTAAAAAGGCGATAAAGGCCATGTGTGACGATGAAATTCCACTACAGCATAAGGTGGACAATTTCTTATTAGCCTACAGAAATGCAACACATGCAGTTACCAACCAGACCTCGGCCATGATGTTCTTTAACCGAAGGTTGAGATCTCGTCTGGATTTGCTCAGACCAAATGTGTGAAGAAATATTGAGGATAAACAATTCCAGCACATCAATGAGAAGCCGACAAGGAGCTTCAACGTAGGACAACCAGTCTTGGCCCGTGACTACCGAACAGAGAAATGGCAACCTGGAACGATATGCACAAGGCAGGGGCCATTAATGTACACAGTGGATGTCGGGGAGAACATTGTGAGACGCCACGTCGATCAGATCTTAGCGTCACAGGAACGAGCCAACCCCATGTCTCGCGTACCTGGGGATGAACCCGACATACCGGTAGCATCTACCTCAGAACCAGTAGCAGTGGAAACCGATGAACTAACCGACGAAAAGGGGCCAGAATCGCCTCCACACCAAGAACAAGAACCTCAGGAAAGGCGCTATCCCGAAAGGATCAGGAAGCCACCCCAAAGACTGAATCTATAAACAGACTATTTTCAGTTAATGTTGCATGTTAAAAAGTGTTAATTGTTAAATGAATGTTATGGTACTGTTAATCTAAAAGGGGAGGAATTGTTGTGTATGTACCTTTAAGAGAGAACTGCTTTTATGCTGTAGTACCAGCAGTGACCACACCTGTCTATAAAGCCATAGCAGGCTTCTGTACTTTCAGTCTTGAGACTACCCTACTCCAGTAAACACCTGTTGTTGTTAAGTTACAGCCTCTGTGTAGTTATTGGAAATCATACGTAACGAATCACGGATTCAACACATCCCATTTTAATTGTTATCCTTCCCTTCTATTCTTTTGCATCATACCCTACTCATTATTCAGAGATTCAAGATAGTAGCCTTACTTAAGAGCAGGAGTAGGCCATTCAGCCCCCCAAGCCTGTTCTAACATCAGTTAGATCTGTACCTCAATTCAGTTTACCCACTTTGCTCCATATTCCTCGATACCCTTATCTAACAAAATATTGTCTTGAAGATTTCAATTGACACAGCATCCGCAGCCTTTTGGGGGAAGTATAGCCCAGATTGCCACTATTCTTTGTGGAAAAAGGCACTTCCCGAGTTCACTCCTAAATGGTCTAGCTCTAATTCTAAGATGATGTCCCCTTCTGGATTCCCTCACCAGAGGAAATAGTTTCTCTGCATCTATTCTATATAATCCCTTTACATTTTAAAGACCTTGATTTGATCATCCCACAACCTTCTAAAGTCAAGGAAATACAAAACCATTTTTTGCAACCGGACCTCAATTTAACTCGAAGCCCCAGTACCATTCTGGTGAATCTGCACTGCATCCCCTCCAAAGCCAATATATCTTTCCTGAGAAATGTTCACAGATGCTGCCTGACCGGCTGAGTATTTCCAACATTTTCTGTTTTTATTTCAGATTTCCAGCAGTATTTTGCTTTTATATATTTCCTGAGGTTTGGTGCCCAAAACTGAACACATGACTCCAGGTGGGAGTCTGACCATTGGCTCTGTACTGAAGCATCACTTCCTCAACTTTTGAATTCCAACCCCTTGAGATAAAGGCCAACATTCCACTAGCCTTTTTATACCTGTCCACTGGCTTTAAATGGTGTGTACATGGACACTTAAATCCCTTTGCTCTTCCACAGCTCCCAGTCTCCCCATTAAAATAGTCCTAGCTGTTTTCCTCAGCTCCAAAGTAGATGACCTCGCATTGAATTCCATATGCCTTAATTCTGACTCATTTGGCCTGTTTATGCCCTTCTGTAACTTTCTGCTGCCATCTACACTTGGAAATCAAAATTTCACAGAAGATCCGGCAACAAGAGACGAGCGTCAAGTTTTCTGACATTTGAACTTAAGGCCCCCAAGAGTTGAAAGGCCACATTCATCAACCATACATGATTAACACACCAGTTTGCACAATCAGAAATTTGATTCAGCTTTATTTAACAATTTTAAATACAGGCAAGATACTGTATTCAGTGCATGAAACAAACTGGGGGCACAGCAACACCGCAGTGGCTAGTGTTCTGCATTTTTGCAACGGACCACACAACATAGTTAGTAATTAGGATTGTAACAGCATCGTCGCATTTTCTGGGCTCTTTGCAAGTCTGGCTGTTCATAAACACCATTACATCTAACTGTGCTGGGAACAGCTCAATACTGCGGAGCCGGTCACGTCATCGTGATCCATAATGGTGCCACTTGGCAATCAGTACAATTACAGACTACTGGAGGGGAAATCGGTGGAATAAGAAATGGACTAGGTATAATTTAGACCAATTTGTCTTAAATGACACACAAAACAATGGTGCAGTGCAAATAAGATTGAAAACTTTGTTTTTGGGGAGGGGTTAAATCTGAATGGACAATAGTACTCACGTTGTATCAATTTTTTTTTTAAATTTCAGAACTTGGGAGCCCCTCGAGTGCTTACTAAATGTAATTTTACCCACAGCGTTTAGACTTGGTGTGAAATACCCCAACCAGCAAGAGCACAGTTCAATTACAAGTCAATTTGTAGGAAATGCAAAAGAAAGTCTACTTTGCACAACTATTACAAACATCTGCAATGAAATGGACGCCATACATGAAAACCGGGGCAATTTCTGCTCAATTGCCACCATAGAGGAGATGGGATGAACCCCACTAATCAGTCACAGTTACACTGCCGTATAATTCAGATTATCTGCAGGACCAGATACAAATTTGGTTTGGATAGTTGCACATTGGTAATGTAATTTGTTTTATATGGGGAAGAAAGCAAATTTTACAGTTAAGAGATTCAGAACATATATTTTGGGTAGCTGGAAGGGGAGGGGGAACTACAACCTAAACCATGTGGTCTGCCACTTTGGTTAAAAACACATCATAAATTATAAAAGACATCACCAAACCCAACCTCAAAAAAATAGCTGAGTGCGTCCTCCAGGGCACTTATCCATAAAAGGTGGCGAATTCATGTTTAGTGGAGACAGCACCATGCTAAACTCACCTTCTAACGAGAAGGAAGCTGCAGTAAAACAAGAGGGAAAATACTATACTGGTCAACCTGTGCGGACTGCCCTCAACAAACATCCGAAGCTTTCTAACGACCGTAAACTCCACTGCAGTATCTCAGTTGGCAGGTTGGGTGGGGAAGATGGGGAACAGAGAGAACGCAGCGGCTCAGATTCATGGAGTTCCATTACACATAAAACAGGTATCGGAATCTTACAAGGAGAGCGGAAGCCTGGACTTCTGTCGAGAAAAGCAAACCTTGGCGCAGTGACAACACAACACAGTTAACAGCAGCCCATTTAAAACATGCACACGGGTACAGCAGCTTTCAAGTTAGTTCACAGGTCTCTGCTTGTCCGGTAGACTTCTATAGCCCTCCCTCCCCACCCAGAAAAAGTCGCAGCGGAAAGGCAAGAAGACTGTTAACTTGTGCAAGTATTTATTAAGTTCCGGGTCACGATTGAAGAGCAAGGTGTCCCCTCCCCCACCACTTACTGTGTGGAACTCACCCAGCTGATGCATGCACAAGACCCTCGTGCTCTCCAGCGCAGTGGATATTTTTGCCCAGCAGGTGTTTCAAGCTGGATACCAGCCGTCTGCTGACTCCAATGAAAATAACTTAATATAAAAAAATATACTTAGCACTTGTAAATGTGTCAAAAGTTAAATATGATTTCTCGTGCTGCGTTAAAATGAGACCCTCAAACCCAACTGGTTTCAGATTGGCTTGCTGTCCAGAGGAGCAGGCAGAAGTCAACACCCAGCAGTGTAGTGAACATGTATTTGCCCACAAGTTACCCGACTTTCTTGGTCCACTTCCCAAAGAGGGATACATCAGCTTCACAGAGGCCAAGTCGCAGCAGTGCCTTGTGTGGCTGCCTGCTGAGATCACGCTGACCGGGACCAGACATTCTTTGGGAGGGGCAGGGAAGGAGTCCAGGGCAAAAAATCAGAGGCTTCGGCAGCATACGCGCACTATTTAGGACCTCAGCCATGCAGTCACTGTGCTGCGTGGGACAGCGGAGGGAATTAAGGACACAATATTTGTAAATGCAACAGAGCGTAGAATGGTACTGTGCACCTGAACCAAATCCCATCTCCAGGACCTGGATTTCAATTCGAGAAACGCCCTTGGTGAAGGAGCCCAGGCCAGTTATCAATTTCACCCTCCCACCCATACCCTAACAAGGAACATTCTGCACCAACTTCCCAGCATAACCACACACAAACACACATTAAAAAAAAACCACACGTTACCAAGTGGATCAACGGTATCATAACTCAATACCCGCCGTGTCCTTAAAAACTATGTGCCTCATGTAGGTCTTGAATTAAAATTGTGGGAATAACTCAGCTAACGATTGTGTTCCCCGATAGTTCCGATATGACTTGGAAAAAAAAAATACTGATTTAAAGCACCACCACACCCAAGCTTTGACCTGTGCTACGTTGAGCTTAACCTCCAGTGCAAAGTCAAGAAGTGGCAGACTGTAGTGTGCTTGGACTGGGTTACGAGAATGAAACCGCAAAGATGCTTATTGTGAAACCCGCTCACTCCAGCAGCCATCACTATAACCTAACAATCAGTTCTCTTTCTCTGTACAAGGCTAAAATGTTTTTTTTTTCTCTCTCTCCCCGTCAAGTGGACAAGATCCAGAGACCTGGCGTTAGTGTAATCCCTGGAACGCACAGTAAGCTGGGTCTTTTTTTCTTCTTTTCTATAATCACATTAGCAGCAAGCTGTCCCAGAGTCACATAATGCTACCAGAGCAAATCTCTTTTTTTTAGGTAACTCTGTTCAGCTACACGTTATCACCGAACTTCAAACAGATCAGATTTTACAACATAAAAAACTGTACATAAGATTTTGTTCAAATACATATCAACATATAAATAGAGACAGAAGCTTCCGGCTAGGAACCTCCACAGTCTTCGTTAGCGATCGATCGTAGGAAGGGAAGCCCCAGCCCCCTCTTCTCACAGAGACCTCCTCAAGTCCGTTCTGGGGGGTTTTCTTTTTCTTTTGTTCTTCCTCAGTGCTTAGGGAACTTTATGTCCAGTCTGAATTGTGCAAAAACAAAACTGACGCCACCGTTGATCCATGGCGAAAGCATGCGGGGCGAGGGTGAGGAGAGGCGGTGGGGGGAGGGGGAGGAGGGAGGGGGTCATCGCTCTGGCTCGAGTTCCTGCTGCAGCGGGCGCCTCTTCTCGTGGCAATGCTTCTTGTGGGCGGGCCAGTCTTTCTGCTGGCACTGGGAGCCGCAGTATCGCGCCACCTGGCAACGGCCGCAGATGTTGAATTCGCGCAGCTGAAACATTTACAAAAAAAAAGTCAGTAAAGGGGAACAGGCGGCGAGAAACGCTGCAGTCTGATCACTTAGCGGTAGAGTCGCTAATGTTATTCCCTTGATAATGTTGCTGAAGTGCATAGGGATCTGTGCTGTAATTCCTATGTATAAATCCCCATTTGTAGTCAACAGGGTGGCCATGCAACCTTATCAGAGCCGACATTGCCTTTTTGAACCCTTTCCCTCCAAAGGCAGTGACTCTAGCTGGGTTGACATGCCACTCGTTCCAATAGCCTCTCTGGTACCTAAACGAAGTGGATCATTCCCATGTTTAGGCAACTGCTGCTTACAGGCTATTTGTCTGCTGGCTGCCAAAAGGAGGCCCATTGTAACTAACAGTGTAACAACCCAACGCGCTGAGTTACATCGCCAGTGGGATCAGAACAATTCTTACAAACTAACGTCAGCATCAGCCACAATCACTGCTCTACTTGGTATGTCACTGGACTGATAATCTAGAGGCCGGGACCAATAATCCAGAGAATGTGAGGTCAAATTTCACCACGGCAGTTTGAGAAGTTGAATTCAGTTTGACAAAAATAAAAATCTGAAAATAAAGACTGTTATCGGTAAAAGTGACCATGAAGCTGTCGGATCATCATAAAAATCCGCTGGTTCACTGATGTCCCTTTGAGACGGAAACCTGCGGGCCTTACCCAGTCTGGCCTATATGTGACTCCAGTCCCACACCAACGTGGTTGACTCTTAACTGCCCCCTGAACTACGTCCCCCGTAAGCTGTGCGGCCAGCCTCCCCCACTGCGCGGCCATTTCACATTTTTGCGCTTGCGCGATATCGACAACATGGAAGCCGGTGAGCGGCCTTCCCGGCTGTGCAGCTTAACAGGAACATTGCCTCTGAAGTGTTCCAGCAAGCCACTCGGTTGTTATCAAACCGTTACAAAGTATATGGACTGCAGAGGCTCAAGAAGACAGCCCTCAACTAGGGATGGATAATAATTAACAATCTTGTCAGCGACACCATGATTTTTTTTTTTAATATATAAAGTGTAGTACAGGGAGAGTAAAGCTCCCTCTACTCTGCCCCAACCTCAAAACAAAATCCTCTACCTTCCCAGTGGGATTTTGTTTTCCACACCAGTCACCCGTGTGCCCTCAGTCCGCCAGTGTCGTGCAAGTCGTGGCTGAATTGTGCTTCAGACTCACACCCACTAATACTGCGCTGAGCCTGCCCAAAACCAATCCACACAAGGGCCCTACAACCAGTAGACTGGGGTGGGGAGGGAAGAAGACTTCCTTTCCAGCACATCAGTCTGGGCTAGCTTCAAACCCAGGGCCAAGGAGTGAAAGGACAGCATTTTAATCACCTACCACCAGGGGGGGAAAAAAAATAAAATCGCTCTCGCATTTTAAAACAGAAGTGTCATTAAACATAGAAACCAAAACGCTGCGGGGAAATATTAGTTAATGTTTAATGTAAAAGTGTGACATTAATTCTGACACCCGGCGGAACCATGACTATCTGCCATAACAGAGCAACTCTCACCCTGAGGCCGAGTGGAACATAGGAACAGGAGGAGGCCACTCTGCCCCTCGGGTGGATAGCAGAAAATGGAAAATAGGCAGCCCCTTCATACTCATAATCTGACAGTGATAAGTTTTTAACTGGTCTATTTAAAGTCCTTAATTAAGTTACCAGCTCAAACAGAAAACCCCCACGATTTTTCCCTTTTAAAATGTTTTAGATTTGTTTGGGGGAGGAGAGGGGGGAAGCTGGCAATCCCGCTCCTGCTGCTCTCCTGGACCCGATGTCCCACTGCTATTCAAACCCAAATATCAAAGCAGCTTGCATAGCAGATTCTGCTAGGTGCTAGGCATCCAGCTCTCCTACTGGGTGAAAAACCCAGAGTCCATGAAAAGTTAGTTAAAAATATTCAATTGTATTTTATGCAAAACTCAGCCCAGCTCCTACAAATATCCCTGTGGATTATGGGAGTGCAGATATTCAAGGTCGCATAGTATAGCACAGGCCCCAAGTGTCATCACATGTAGGTTAAAGCACCATCTGAAGGTGCCACCCGCATCCATTTCCCATTCTATAAGTTAGAATAGTTGGGCATGAGTTGAAAGATCAAGCGGACGAACATTTGGTCCATCAACCAGAAGACAGTGCTTTCAAAGCCCAAGCGCACCGACTGCGCTAATCCGCCCACTTTAGTTGGGCACTTTGGGTGTTGTTCGGGTTATTAGAAAGAGCAGTTACTGACTGCCCAGCTCGTTGTGCTGGAGTCACACTACCTGCCGATGCATCCCACGCCATCGCTGAGCAGCTTCCATGAAGAAGCCCACAAGCCAAAGGCAATCCACGCCCCCAGAGCTGGGGCTGGGAGTGAGACAGTGGGGTTGAAATGGTAGAACGGCAAGCAAAAAGAAAAAATCCCAAATCAAAAGGAATTGACTGCATCAAGTAGACTGAACCAACATTTTCTTTGCGGCACCCTCGGTAAGCAGGACTTGAGCACAACACCTAGGCTGATATTTCAGCGCAGCACTGAGAGAGTGCTGCATGGTTGGAGGTACAGGAAACTCTTAACCGGCAGCTAAATAACCGGAAATCTCTCTTAACCGGCAGAATTCCGGAGTAGGTTCAGGTAAGTTTCACTTTATATTAGTGGCCGTGTAATCGGGGTTCCTGAATCTGTTGCTGTGCAACAGGGACTCCTGGATCTGTGGCCGTGTAACCGGGACTCCTGCACAAGTGCCGTGTAACCGGGGCTCCTGCACCTGTGGCCGTGTACGGGGCTCTTGTACCTTGGTAAGTATACCTCTCTGTAATCCGGACATTTTGATCAACCGGCACCACGCCGGTGCCGGATTAAAGTTTCCTGTACCAGCTTCCTGCCCTGGTGGATACACATCCCATGGTATAATTCAAAGAGGAGCAGAGGCTTCTCCTGGTCTTCCGGCCAACATTCCTTCCTCAAAAGCAGATTATTTGGTTATACATCTAGTTTGTTCTTTGTGGGATCTTGCCATCTGCAATCTGATTGCCATGCTTGCTTACATGATCACTGCAGTTCAAAGATAATCCACTGGAAGAGATGCGCATCGGGACATCTTGAGAATGTAATAAGGCTGCACATCAAATCAAGTTCTTTATAAACTACTAGCTGGGGAGCCCCGCGTTGCGAGGGCAATTTTGGGGCGCTTGGTCTCCCTGCCCGTGTGTGTCCCCCCTCTCCCTGTCATGTCCTCTCCCTGTCCTATCCCTCCCTCCCCTCCTCTCCCTCCCCTCCTCTCCTCTCCCCCACACCTACCCTCCCCCACCCCCTCCCCTCCCCCACACCTACCCTCCCCCACCCCCTCCCCTCCCCTCGCCCACCCCTCCCCTCCTCCCCTCTGTCCCTCTCTCCAGCCCCTCCCCCTGCCTAGCGCCCGAGGTCCGGTGCCGTTGCGATAGCGGCCGTGCGGGGCCTAGCGCTTAAGGCGCAGTCGGGTTCTGAGGCCGGGACGGACCGGAGCTGAGGTCCCCCGCGTATCGCGCGGCTGATGGACGGCCGCTGCGGGCGGGCGGCGCATGCGCGGTCAGCGCGAGGCGGCCCGCAGGCAAGGGCGGCTTGGCGGCCGTTAGCGAGCGGGAAACTTCGGGCGGCCCGCCCGCGCTCCGTCCGCGACACCGTGAAACCTGAGAGGGGGAAGTAGAGAGAGACAGAGAGGGAAGAGGAGAAGGAGAGAGAGGGAAGAGGAGAGAGGGAAGAGGAGAAGGAGAGAGAGGGAAGAGGAGAAGGAGAAAGAGAGAGAGGGAAGAAAGAGAGAGAGAGAGAGAAATTTTTTGAGCTTCAGGCCCCGAGTCCCCCCTGCGCGAGGGTGAGGAGGAGGGGGGGGGGGGGGGGGGGGGGGTTGCTAAACACAATATAAAACTCAAATAAATTGTTAATTAATTCCCTAACACATAATTCAAATATTTACCTTACTTCCCTAACACACTGAAAGTGTGGGGAAAAAATCGTGAAAAATCAAGATGGCGGCCACTCACCTCGGTTCAGAAGGATAAGGCCCACCCACACACGCACCGATTGGTCGACTGGTCAGGTCACCGAAGCGTAGGATTGGTCAATCGTCGAGTCACTCGACACAACTGTAGGAAGGAACCCGCCGTCCGATTGGTCGACCTCGACGTCACACGGTCGCTAATGAGATGCTAATGAGCGGAAGGCTGAACGTTTTTCGGATACCGCGGGCGGGATTTTTGTGCGGCCGAAACGTAAATACGCCTATGACCGGTCCGGAATCGCAAGCTTTCTTTTGAGGCGACGCGCGCGTCGGTACGCTCTAACTTTCAAACGTATAGAGAACGGACGGACAGACAGACAGACATCGGGACAGACAGAAGAGCCGCTTTATATATATAGAAGGTAGATAGAATAGATATACTATCAAGCAGCTTTGCCTTGGGTGTAATATAACAATCTTGTCACTAGATGGCAATAGATACAGCAGAAACAAAGTTCGGAGACAGAATAGCACAGCACATCCACCTGGGTCCACCACTGGCGACTGGGCCTTCAGCTGCCTAGGCCCCAAGGTCAGGAATTCCCTCCATAAACCTCCCTCTCCTCCTTTAAGTTGCTCTTTAAAATCTACATCTTTGACCAAGCTTTTGTTCACCTGTCGTAATATCTCATGTAGCTCGGTGTCAAATGTTGTCTAATTACGCTCCAGTGAAGCACTGTGGGACATTTTTATCCACGTTAAAGGTGCTACATAAATGCAAGTTGTTGTTGGGTGTATCGTAAGCCGAGCGAATGCTCGCCTCCATTATACCTTGCACACTCACCTGTTTCTCCATCATAGTGCACGGCGGGTAATGGCACTCGTAATACGTGCACGAGTCCTCCTCGTCCTCCACAATGTCACCGTTGGCGTTGTAGTAACGGGTGAGGTTCAGCTCAGGGAACTGCTCCTCGATGGGATCCGCAGGCACCTGCTGGATTGCCAGCCAATAAAGACTCTGCTCCCTGCACACAAGAGGAGAAGCCGTTAGCGCAGCAACCAGGCACAACACTACGCAAAGCGGCACGGCTTTAGTGGCTCACTGCAGTGGAGGGGAACGCTCCAACTAAGTTGCATCCGAAGCGTTAGAAGAGCATGCAAGCGCGGGGGACATTTGCTCAAATGTCCTGGGCAAATTTTTTTAATTTTTGGGCATGTGGTGGAGAAAAGACAAAGAGAAGCGCTGAGCTAACAATGAGTAATGTTGGTGTCTGGGAACGAAGGACTTCTCGCTTCTTGCTGCCAGTCTCAGAAACAAGCAGTCCCAGATCACAGAGCACAAGCTCCCTCTAATTCAGCCTCTCGAGCCTGTTCGCCATTCCGTTAGATCGTGGCTGATCTGTATCTTACCTCCATCTACCTGCCGTGATTCCATAACCTCAATACCCTTTGTCTGACAAAAATTTATATAGAAGATTTACTTATTTTATGTTGTTTACTAACTTAACATGTATTTTTCATATTGACCCCCCAGCTTTTTGGAGGAGTGTGTTCCAGATTTCCACTACTCTGTGTCAAGAAATGCTTCCAGTCATCATCCTTGAACAGCACTCCTCTACCCTGCTCTCCCCTCCCATATCAGTTTTGAGTAGGTTAGTAAAGTTTTATTATTTATTACCTCCCGCTAGGAGTTATTCCCACCCTTGTTTAAATGGAAGCACAGTATAAACTGCCTGGGGACAGCTCCGCGCATGCAGGTTTGCCCGATATCCGCTGGAAACAAAATTGACCGCAGAGCGGCAGTTGGGGGGGGGGGGGGGGGGGGGGTGGGAAGTCGCAGTTTATCAACCGTTTTGCGCGGCCTTCAGAGAAAGCGTCCACTGCTTCAGGACAGCCCACCCAAATCTGGTCGCACACGGGGCACTCCAATCACCTCCTAGCTACCCGCTCCCCCAGCCACCTCAACCTTCACCGCAAAGAAGCTCTGCCCAACCCAGGTACAGTTTATCTCGAAACGCACTGCCTTTAATCTAACTGGTTCGGCCAGCTGCAGTTTGCCCAGGCAAGCCGTGTATTCTGTATACAAGTGAAGGGGAGTGCACTGTAACACTAAACCTGTGAACACCACTTACCCCATTAATGCAAATAGATAGCACCCACCCCCATCCACAGCTGTGACTTGCCTCTGTTTACTGGAGATCTCCTCTGCCTTTGGCCTCCAGCCTATGGGGACAAGCTTGAGGTTGTCCAGTCGGTTGTCCACGGTCACGGCGTTGATGTGAACCACCTGGAATCCTGGAGCAATCCCTCCTCTGTGCCGCTCCCTGGGTGAGTAGAGAACGGACAACAGTTAGCAAAGCTTCCACACAAAAAAAACCTACAGCCCCCAAGTGCTATGGGCACCAGTGGGCTTGTTGCCAGAATCGCTCCTACATTGAGACACCACTCTCTCGGCACTGCTCCCCCCCGCCCCCCCACCTCACCTGGTTTACTTTCCCACTCAGCATCATACACCAGCCAGAAATAGGGGGCCAGGATAACCAACGATAATTCACAAGACCCACAACAACAACAGTGTGCCTTGCTGCTGCCAGAACCAGGTACGTTGGCCCATCTAGGTTACTGTGCCCGGCAATGGGCATTTACCTCCAGCTGTACTTCTACACTTTAAAAGAAAGAACTTGCATTTATATAGCGCTTTTCGTGACCACCAGACGTCCCAAAGTGCTTTACAGCCAATGAAGTACTTATTGAAGTGTAGTCACTGTTGTGATGTACGAAACACAGCAGCCGATTTGCGCACAGCAAGCTCCCACAAACAGCAATGAAATAAGTAACTTGGTCATTTTTTTAAATAAAAAAAATAGCAAAATACCACGGATGCTGGAAATCTGAAATAAAATAAAAAATGTTTCCAGCATTTTCTGTTGTTAAGATGTTGGTTGAGGGATAAATGTACTTTTGAAGTGAGCGAAGAAATGGAAAACATCTTTGTTTCATGGTTCAGGGCATCTGAATCTCTCAACGTGTTGCAGGCCGCTTATTGCAAGTGGTTACAATGTACCAGAGACCACCATAGCATACAGCAGTTAATGGAATCCTTCAGACACTGACACATCTTGTCTAATTAGGATTGCCACCTACTAACTGGCGTCATCCCCTCAGGCAGACAAACAGAACACCTTCCGATGGTAGCAGACTAGCGATCGGCCTCACAGTACCATTAGCAGGCCAATGTAAATGGTTGGCCTGCTACCTGTGTGAGGGCAGCACAAGAGGAGAGGTTTTGTAAAGACCCTCGTTTGCCCTGGGGAATAGAGTCACTGCTGAAATCAGCCGGAAAGCTCACAAAGCGGCTGCTCACAGTGCGGGAAAGGAGCACGGAGTCTGAAAAAAACCAACAGTTTAGTCGTAAGCTGTTGGGAGGATTCGTGTTATAGGCTGCAATAGGAAAGCACTGCGGCTGAGTGGGCCTGGAAGCCCCCCACTCCCCGGTAAGTGGGGCAATTGCTGCAGAGCCAATTCGTCCTCCATTAATTCTAGTGCTCTGCGCGCATGATCTTGGACTCACTGAGGGCCCTGGAGCGTGGGTGGTCCTGTTGTCAGTCATGCATCAGATTCCTGTTAGGTTTTGACTTCCTAGCACATTGGCCCAGGTTTACCTGTTAAAAAAATAACAGCGAGGCTAATGGCATTCATCGTTACTTATGCACAGGGGCAGATGCGCGGCTAAATTTAAAAATCCAAAAGTTGCTGTCTGAGTTGCACCGCTCCGCCGTGAGCTTCACGAAACCGGCATCTCGTTGTCTGGTTCACCATTGACATGTATTTGGTGGTGTGATGTTGCTGTATTTATGCAGTAGATACAAACTAAAGTCACCACAAAAGTTAAGTCTTGTCCATTCCAGTCTAAGTACCCTTTTAATTACTGCCAAACAACTGCTCTGGCTCTGAAAATTAACTATTACAAGTGTGGAGTCTCATTCCTTCAGGTTTTAATTGTTGTTGGAGATTTTTTAAATGTCAAATTAAAAATTTATATTTCTTTTTACTTTACCATTCTATCGTTTTTTCCCTCTCAAACCAATCTTTCTTTCCCTCTTTATTCCTCTTTCTGTACCTGATTTGACACTGAATCGACCCACTCTAATTTACACTTCATTCTCAGTTCTTGCGCTGTTAATTTCACAATCATTCAATCTGATTGGTTAAGGAGATACACAGTTGCTTGACCTGTTCACTCAGATCCCAGATGCCCAGTTTCCCTCGCTGCGACATTATCAGCCCGCACTTTCAGCAACTTGCCATGCAAAACATTTAAAACTCTAAGCATGAAGGGGCAAGTCTAACTAACGGCAGACACTGTTAGATGCCCTGCCACAGCAAGTTATGGCCCATTGCTGCAAACTGAGAAGGGGGAAAAATTCGTGTAGATTGCGCCACAAGATGGCGTGAAAATGCCGTTGAGAGCTTTAATGCCACCTGATGCCGGTTCCAGTGCCGCATGCCATATCAGTGTTGCTGGTAGCACTGCCGCTGAACGCGATTGCCGGGAACCTCACCATCACGGAGATTGTGACGTCAGTGATTGTGCAACGCTCACTTGACGCCCGATCTCCCAACTTCATTACAGCCGATGAACTTACCGGCTGGAGACAACGACAGCTTCAGGTGGCATGCAGCAGCAGGAAGCTGGGTCCAGCAAAGCTATTTAAAGGGATCATCACTGGGACCTGACAGGTTTTTGAAATGTGAGTGGCTGTGTGCTACTTCCTGCTGCTGGAAGAGTTTTCTTTATTCATTTCAAGGTTCTTTGGTATCGGAGTGTTGTGGCAAATACAAAACTCCATAATTATTTTTGAAAAACTTCAACCTACAACAGTAAACGGGAAGTAAGAGGCGGGGTGGGGCCTATTAGAGACAAAGAAGGTGGTATATGCTTGTAGGCGCAGGGCAAGGCTAGAATACTCAATGAGTACTTTGTATCGGTGTTTACTAAGTGGGTGGATGCTGACAAAATATCGGTAGAAGTGGAAAAGGTAGAAGCAATGGAAGGGGTGAAAACTGATAGACAGGATGTACTAGAAAGGCTAGGAATGCTTAGAGTGGACAAGTCGCCTGGTCCAGGTGGCTTGCATCCCAAGTTGCTAAGGGAGTTGGGGGAGGAAATAGCGGAAGGGCTTGCCATAATTTTCCAATCTTCCCTAGATGCGGGGGAGGATTGGGAAGTGGCAAATGTGACACCATTGTTCAAGAAAGGGTGTAAGAACAATCCTAGTAACTACAGGCCGGTCAGTTTAACATCAGTGGTGGGTAAAGTTTTAGAAACAATAATCAAGGAAAAAATGAACAGGCATTTGGAGAGGTTTAAGCTAATTAAGGAGAGCCAACATGGTTTGTAAAAGGAAGATCATGTTTGAATAATCTAATTGGATTTTTTGATGAAGTAACAGAGAGGATTGATGAAGGGAATGCAATGGATGTTGTCTACATGGATTTTCAGAACGTGTTTGACAAAGTACCACAGAGAAGGCTGGTTAACAAAATTGAGGCTCATGGAATAGGTCGTTCAGTGGCAGCTTGGATAAGGAATTGGCTTAAGGACAGAAAACAGCAAGTTGTGGTAAATAGCTGTTTTTCAAACTGTAGGATGGTAGATGGTAGACGGTAGACATGGTGTTCCCCAAGGGTCAGTGCTGGGGCCACTGCTTTTTATAAATGTCCTGGATATTGGAATACAGAGCAGAATTTCTAAATTTGCCGATGACACCAAACTTGGGGGTGTGGCAAACAATAATGATGATATCAATCGACTGGAGAATGGGCAGATGGAATTGAGAAGTGTGAGGTGATGCATTTTGGCAGAAGGAACAGGGAGAGGCAATATACACTTAATGGCAGTTTTAAAGAGTGTGCAGGGACAGAGGGACCTGGGAGTTAATGTGCATAGGTCCCTGAAGGTGGCAGGACATATTGAGAGAGTGGTTAGCAAAGCATATGGGATCTTGGGCTTCATAAATAGAGGTAATGAGTACAAAAGTAGAGAAGGTATGCTGAACCTTTATAAAGCGCTGGTTAGGCCACAACTGGAGTATTGCATCCAGTTGTGGTCACCACACTTTAGGAAGGATGTGAAGGCCCTCGAGAGGGTGCAGAGGAGATTTACCAGAATGGTTCCGGGGATGGGGGATCCTAGCTACAAGGACAGGTTGGAGAAGCTGGATTTGTTTTCATTTGAGCAAAGGAGGTTGAGGGGTGATTTGATCGAGGTGTACAAGATTATGACGGGTTTGGATAGGCTAGATGGGGAAAGGCTGTTCCCACTAGTTGATGGTACAAGGACTAGGTGACACAGATTTAAGGTTTTGGGCAAGAAATACAGGGGGGGATGTGAGGAAAAACCTTTTTTTATGCAGCGAGTGGTGAGGACCTGGAACTCGCTGCCGACAGAAGTGGTGGAAGCGGAGACACTCGATGTTTTCAAGGGGAGACTGGATAGGCACTTGAGGGAAATAAACTTGTAGGGCTACGGGGATAGAGCGGGGGAATGGGACTGACTGGATTGCTCTACAGAGAGCAGACACAGACTCGATGGGCCGAATGGCCTCCTTCTGTGCCGTTATGACTCTATGACACTCTTCCAGCCACCACATCAAGCTCGCGGGTGGCTGCTCGGAGACAAGGGATAGCCGCTCTCCACCTGGCTCATGACTCCCCTCCGCAACCCCAACACTCAATGAGAGCCATGCTGCCACCAGGAACATCATCAAGCAGACCATCGGCCCACTGAAGCAACGGTTCCGCTGCCTTGACTACTAGGGAGGAGCCCTCCAGTACTCGCTGGAGCGGGTGTCTCATTTCGTGGTGGTCTGCTGCATGCTCCACAACTTGGCCATCATGAGGGCGCAGCCCTTGCCAGCAAGGATTGCGATACCACCTCAGGAGGTCGATGAGGCAGAGGAGGACAAGGAACAAGAACAGGAGAGGGGGTGGCGGCAGCGAGACAATCGGCCTTCCGGACGGGCTGTCCGTGACCGGCTCGTCAGACTCCGATTCGCATGAATGAAACCCCAGATCCCCGTAGCTCACCACATCCCCATCATACAATCCCTGTCTCACGCCATATCACAGCGTCCTCCTGGGCGCAAAGGTAAAATGAGAGACCCCACAAAATATTCCAAACACAATTAATATATTTATTTATAAAAAAATCACGAATTCTAATAACACTTGTGCCTGCCATAGTTGAGTAGCTGTCATTGTGTGGAAGGTGAGAGATGTGGATGTGAGTGTTGCTAGGTAGAGATTGTTGGTGGGTGAGTGCTGGGGGTGTGGTGCATTGAGCTGTGTATGAAGCTTGTGGTACAGATGGTGGTATGTAGTATTTATGTATGTGTCACCTCCCTCCACATAGTCCGGCAGACTTGTGGCGAGGGCCTCCCACCAGTTGCTGGGTACAGGACCGCCCGCCTTCTCTCCACGGTTAAAACCAATGCCTCCAAAGCTTCATCAGAAAACCGCCGGGCTCTCTCTCCCTGGGGCGGCGATCTGCCATCAGTGATCCTTCTCCTTGTCCTTCTTATGGTTGTTGAGGCAGCTGCACACCCAACAATGCTGAGAATGAAGTGCTGCAGCATCAATGAACCTCCCCTTTTAGTGAAAAAAGCCTGTGGCAATCATTACTTGCGTTTAGACGGCCCCAGATATTCGTCCATCTTTTCAGTGCAACGCCAATGAGCTTGGGTTTTTAGACAAGAATCATGACTTGCAATCATTTTAACGAGGAGGATGAATTTTGCGTGCAGCCTAGACGATTTTCAGGTGGCGCAACTTAACCATTTTTAGTCTAAACACTGCCCATTTCTTGGCTATAACAAATTTCTAGTCCAAAGAGTTTTCTGCAAATATAACTTTTTCCTTTTGATTGCTGCCTTTGTGAAGTTACAGCAGAGGATCCTGGGGAGCGTCTCAGTGTTTAAAGGGGGGGGATGTTAAACTGAGGCCCCGCCTGCCCCCTAAGGTGGATGTAAAAGATTCCATGGCAATATTTGAAGAGGAGCAGGGAGTTCCTTCTGGTGTCCTGGACAATATTTTTCCTTCAACCAACACCACAAAAAAAAAATCAATTTTCCATTTATTTGTTGTTTGTGTGGAATTATCCAGTGCATGAATTGGCTGCCATGTTTACCTACATAACAATAACTACACTTCAAAAAATACTTCACTGGTGGCAAAGCATTTTGGAACATCCTAAGGATGTGATAAAATACCATACAAAAGAGAAAGAAAGTCACTGTTGTAATGTAGGAAACGCAGCAGCTAATTTACGCACAGTCAGGTCCCACAAACAACAATGATATAAATGACCAGATAATCTGTTTTTATTGATGTTGGTTGAGGGATAAATGTTAGCCAGGACACTGGGAGAACTCCCCTGTTCTTATTTCGAATAATGCCACAGGATCTTTTACGGGGGTCTGGGTTTAACGTCTCATCCGAAAGAACGCACCTCTGACAGTGCAGTACTGCACCTATAAAGTGCCAGCCTGGGTATGTGCTCAAGTGCTGGAGTAGGATTTGAACCTCGACCCCATGGCCCAAAGGCGACGCTGATACCACTGAGTCAAGGCTGACTATAAATCGGAGTCTTTCATTTAATTGCACTGGAGTGCCAACTGAGGAAATCTACATGATATAAGGGGTTAATTTCAAGTGCTTGCTGGGTAAAAGTTTTCAGACTTGACACTGGGCAAGTGTCGATGTGTAACTAGAGCTATTGTAAGTACTCGGACTGCAGCCAGGAACAGATGTCTACCCACCTAATGAGAATGTAGAAGTGGAATAATGAGTTTCTTTGATGTACCAATGACCTGATAACTTGTGACCGAAAGCAAAGCTTGCCTCCCTTATATATGATTAAAGAGGACCTCCGGTTACACGATTCATGCCCTGTTATAGATTAACGGTTGACTTATGTGTCCAGGATCCTTCTGTCAATATGTTATTTCTACCTGATGATTAATCTAAAATGTATCCTGATAGAGGAACAAAGGGATTTCAATCAAACTTGTTTGTTACACTGTATAAATATAGAACGTTTACACTGTATCATTGGAATAGTAGCCTCACCCCTTGAGTGGAGGTACTGATTCCCCTTGCAAGAGAAGTTAAATAAAAGGCCTGTCCGTCTGACGAATCCAAGTGTGTATTGAGTCATTACCCAGAGCTAAGAAGTAAGGCACTTCTACAATTTGGAGGTTCCACCGAGATGGCTTGTTGTACCAATTGGTGAGTTAACAGACGCCGAGTACGTTGCTCGGTTGGGAAAATCCCATCGGCCGAAGGTGGTGTTTTGCCACATTTTTGGGACTTTCCCTGCCATAAGCATAGCTGCGCACAGTCTGTTTATTCCATTGGACAGCACTGCCATCGGGTAATTGACTCACAAGGTTCGGGGGTTAAACTGCCGTTGTGACTGCTTCCCTTTCAGAAACGGAACAGAGGACCAGCCATGAGGCGCTGACGCCCCGCGAACAGGATCGTGCAGAAAAGGACTGTAGGAAGCGCTGAAATAAAGGTACCAGAGAGAGAAGGTTAAGTCAGGAATTTGATTAACTAAGGAGCTAGCGATTTATTGGAAATTGAACTAGCAAGGTTCCAGCTTGCTGAGAGAGAAGGTTAAGTCAGGAATTTGATTAACTAAGGAGCTAGCGATTTACTGGAAATTGAACTAGCAAGGTTCCAGCTTGAAGTTAGCTGGGACAAATTGAAGGCCCTTTTTGCTAAAGATTTGGCTAAAGGGAGTAGGGTAGAAGGAGAGAAGAGCTTGAAGTTAGCTGGGACAAATTGAAGGCCCTTTTTGCTAAAGATTTGGCTAAAGGGAATATGGTAAAAGGAGAGAAGAGTGGGCGATTGTCTGAAACACAGTGTCAATGTTTAATGTTTATGAGAGTGAGTATTTAACTACTTGTTATTATCAATCAACTTTGCAGCTTTGTCCAGTAAGGCTGCATAGGTTGGGGATTTAGTAACACTTTGGTTGTTGTTTAACAAGTGTATTGTTTATTGTTTATTGTTATATGTATTAATGTTTAGTCATGTCTGATCTGTAGAGGCGTCCCACGCAGATCATAGAGTGTTACGGAATTGTTGTATGTTTTAACTAAAATATTTAAGCTGAAAAAAAACTGCAGAAGGGGTTGGAAAAGACCCAAGCCGGGGAAGTGAGTCCCGCGGCGGAATGTATGGTTGAGAAAATAGTGATGTCTTTTACATGATCCACTAAGCTATTGTGGATTCAGTATTTTCCCCAGTTAGAAATACCTTCCACGAGGGTTGAGAACCCTCGAGTTTTATACGTATGTATAGTTTATTAATCTGATCTGTAGGGGCGTACAACGCAGATCATGGATTGTCACGGGAGTTTAGATTGTTTTAAGTGAACCATTTAAGCTGCTAAAATGAGTGCTAGCGCCAGTAAGCCACCCGAGAAAGGCACGCCAGCAGCCTTTATGTTAAAGAACTGGTCAATCATCCATTGATCACCTACCAAATTGGTCCAAATGGACTGTAAATAAGACTAGACCCTTTCCCTCAGATAGTCATTTAACATAGAAAGAATTACTTGCCTCGAGAAATGTTTAACGGACGAGAGAGAAATAGAGAACAGCCAGATAAAAAGACTGCCTCTATGTTTGTTGAGTCAGAAAAAAAAATTACCCCGAAGAAACACCTTTCTCCTCTATTATGGTAGGATAACAAGGTAACTATAGAAGGATGAATAGAGGGGAATATAGAGGAAGACGTGGTAGAGTAAGAGGGTATGGACGATCTGGTAATTGTTACAATTGCGGACAACCCGGACATTGGGCAAACCAATGCCCTGTGAAAAATCGTCAGAACAAAACCTCCAATAATGGACCTCCGTTAGAGAATAAAGGTCCTAATTTCACTGTCCATAACCCTTTTTCGGACCAGTCAGGAGGTTACCCTACAAACGGACAGGGATTTAGGAGAAATAGAGATCAGAATTACTGACTGACACCAGCAGCCCCAGGCGCCACAGACCACCAAATGCCCGTTGTTTCTTTAAATTCACGCAGCGAACCTGAAATTAAAATGCAAATAGCTGGGAGACCTATGTCATTTTAGTAGATACAGGAGCAACCTTTTCAGTGTTAGGGAAAGGATATTCTGAAGGAATGCCTATTAATGGGAAAAAGACCCCGATAGCTGGATTGGCTGGAATACTACAACGCTTGAATCAATCGACTCCCCTCACAGTAAAAGTAGAAGAATTTGAGGAAGAACACTCCTTTCTGTTATCAGGAGATGTCTCTATGAATTTATGTGGAAGAGACTTGCTGTGCAAAATTAATGCTACAATTATTTGCTCCCCAGGAGTAATGGTAGAAATCCAAGTAGATAAGGCATATGCGTACCCAGTAACAGAAATAAAACACCCTGTTCTTTACGCATGGGAAATTGCCGACCCAAGTTTGAGTCCCAAACTTGTCAGTCTGTTAGGAGCGTGGGGATTCGTTACAAGCTCCATAAAACAACACCAGGAATCCCTGAAACTAGGGAAATGGCATTCAAAATTGCACTGCACGGCCTGCTATGACAAAACAGGACAAGATTATCAGCCGTTTTTAAATTTAAAATACCTCCTAACTATTAGACTGCACAGCCCTATAAAGTTACAATTAATCCAGCTGCACCATTACCCAAAAGGTCACAGTATCCATTGTCAGAGAAAGCAGAAAAAGGAATTGAGCCAGTGATGGAATCATTGTTAAAACAGGGAGTTAACGCCGGATAGAATAAAGGTCGTTTGCAACACATCGTTGCCAAAAACTAAAAGAGAAATGAAGCATTTTCTAGGAATGACTGGCTATTGTAGACAATGGATATTGAACTATTTAGAAATAACCAGACCACTATTGGACATGAGCATGACAAATTTGGAAAATTCGCGGTTACCTGACTTCCTCGGGAACCCAGATTAAAAATGCACAAGAAGTGAAAAATCTTTTACTAGCTATTCAGAGACGTAAACAGATTGCAATTATTAAGTGCCAAGCGCACACGGGGCATTTGGACAAGGTTGCGCTTGGAAACGCTGCTGCAGATAGCGCTGCTAAGTCAGTAGCTATATCAAGTACTGAACGACAAGTTTCAGCCTTCCCTGTTAGGGAAAAGCCAGAGATACCGCAGCCCCCGTCCTTAGATGATGTGCTGACCCATCAAGATAGGGCCAGTTCTGATGAAGTAAAGGAATGGGTTGTTAATCATTGTTTTAAAAAACACTGACGGCTTATGGGTTCATCATGACGGCCGCATGGTGGCACCCAAATCATTACTATCACCAATTGCCCGATGTGTTCATAAATTCACCCATGCGGGCAAAAGGGGGATGGCGGACTATATCCTCAAGACCTGGTATGCACCAGGAATCTCAAAGTTGGCAAAACAAATATGTGAAAATTGTACTATCTGCCAGACCATAAATGCAGGGAAAATAAAGAAGGTACAGCCCGCATCCCACCCAAACCCCATGGGCCCTTTTGTACACTTACAAATGGATTTTATTGAATTACCTGTATGTATGAGCTTTAAATATATATTAGTTATTATTGATATGTTTTCAAGATGGATTGAAGCGTTTCCTTGTAGAAAGAATGACGCTACTACTGTTGCTAAATGTTTATTGAAGGACATTGTACCTCGCTTTGGGATACCAGCAAAACTGTCAAGTGACAATGGGTCCCATTTTACGGGAACAGTGATTAAGGAACTATGCAAAGCTTTACAGATTAACCAGCACCTTCATTGTAGTTATCATCCACAGTCGGCTGGACTAGTGGAAAGATATAACGGGATGCTGAAAAACAAGCTTGCAAAACTGTGTAAAGAAACTGGACTTAAATGGGTTGATTTGTTACCCATAGCTTTAATGACAATGCGGTCTGCTACCAACAGAATTACAGGATTGTCGCCTCACGAGATCGTCATGGGAAGACCACAAAGATTGCCTTTTTCGGCACCTTTAACAGCTAAACAAATGGACATTCATAAAATGGAGGAAGAGATGTTGAGTTATTGCATTGCACTAACCAAATGCATTTCTAGTTTCCATCAACAGGTGAAGGAAGCCCAGGTCGATCCCGCTGAAGGAAAGTGCCATACTTTCGAGCCAGGAGATAACGTTTACATAAAAATCTTCAAACGAAAGAATGGCCTTCAACCCAGATTTGAGGGACCCTTCCAAGTACTCCTGACCACAAACACCGCTGTAAAAGTAAAGGAGCGACCAACATGGATACACGCGTCCCATTGTAAGAAGGCATCAGTTGAAGACAATACACTACCAAGATGAACTGGATTTGGACTCTGATGAGATTGTTCCTTTTGTTAACGATAATTGAAACTGCCATATGGATTTACCCAGATCCTCTGAAAGGCAAACTATGTATAGAAGAATGTGTACTTTTAACCAAAAATCTCTTTTATGTTATATGCTATAATGAGACCATGAAAGTTCAGCTTCAGGACCATACTATGCAGGTACCCCCGTATCAACCCCTAAATCTTAGGGTAAGACAGGGTAAGATAGTAGAAGAAGATAGTGGACAGAGGCTTGATAAGCTGTGGGTCACATGCCCTGATACTGTATTACCAAGTGACAAAACTGCGAACGGAGGGGTTTTCTGCAATGGTAATTCAAGAGGAGGACTGGCCCTGACAGCTAAGTTAATGTTTTGTGATAATCCTTTTACACAACCCCTCGTTTCAACATCAATTACTCAGAAAAGAAAAATTAATAGGACCGCTAGGAAACAAGGAGGGAGAAGTAGAAGACTGTTAAATAAGCATAACTATCATCAAGTTAATACCTTTGTATACATGAGCTATCTGTATGCTAAAAAAACAGAACCTTGCCAAATGCTGGATATGCAGCCACATCCCTGTGCATGCAGAGGGTGGAATACCTCTAAGGCCCATTCCCTTCGAGATAGAAGAGATGGTAGGGTGGTTATTACAGTCTAATACCACCTGGAATAAGGAGGCAGCCAGTACATTTCAGACCCAAAATAGTTTAAACCCAGATCAGTTGGAAAATGAATGGAAAGATGCAGGATACAACCTTATAAAATTTGAAGGGTGGTTTCATCCCCTATATGATAATCGAAGGAATCCAGAGAGTCTATTAGTTACGTCAATGGGAACCATAAATAAAACAAAAGGAGAAGTCTGTCTTGTAAACGACAATGGAGAAGGATTGATGGTTGGATGGAGTGAGTGCAAATGTAACTACACTTTGACTAAAACTACTACTAAACCACCAGGTGCAATCGAATGGCCTTATTGGGGATGGTGGAATCTGTCCACAGTACAAAATTTGACTAGCAAAAAAATCTGGAAAGGAGAATACGGAATAGGAATGATGCACCAGATATGGAACAAATTTGAAGCCTATAATTTCATCTGTGGGCATAGAGCATACCCTTGGTTACCACAAAATTGGACTGGGTCATGTTACTTGGGATATGTAGTGCCCTAGATACATCATATTTCATCTTTGGATAGCCACCCTGGGACACGAGTAAAACGAGCCATTACAGAAACTGAAAGGTTCTTTGCTATAGCATTTCCCTGGTATGGAACAGGGAAGCTGGCAAGAGAATCTATAAACATGGCAGCAGTGCTGGAACAAATAGCCAATGATAAACGCAGAAATGGTGGCTATGCGCACTGTTGCTTTACAAAACCGCATGGCTCTGGACTAATTGTTGGCAAAAGGGGGCACATGTGCAATCATAAAAACCGAATGTTGCACCTATATCCCAGATAGCTCAGAAAATATCACCAACCTGGTAAACCACATAAAGGAGGCTGTAGAGAAACTACGTCAACCTGAACCATGGTCCATGTGGGATTGGATTTCAGGATGGGGAGGAGCACTAGGAAAGCAAATTTTGGAAACCTTAATCGCAATTGTGATGATAATAATTTTAATTAGTTTATTGATTGGTTGTTTAAAATTATTGTGTACAAAAGTCCTTTCCTTATTAACGTCAACTCCTCCAGTACCAATGATGTCTGAATATGAGGATATTAAGGGTGAGACCTTTGATGTAGAGTTTCTTAAACTTAGCGAAATAGATTGTCCTTAGAAAGGACAAAAGGGGGGAATGAGGAAATCTACATGATATAAGGGGTTAATTTCAAGTGCTTGCTGGGTAAAAGTTTTCAGACTTGACACTGGGCAAGTGTCGATGTGTAACTAGAGCTATTGTAAGTACTCGGACTGCAGCCAGGAACAGATGTCTACCCACCTAATGAGAATGTAGAAGTGGAATAATGAGTTTCTTTGATGTACCAATGACCTGATAACTTGTGACCGAAAGCAAAGCTTGCCTCCCTTATATATGATTAAAGAGGACCTCCGGTTACACGATTCATGCCCTGTTATAGATTAACGGTTGACTTATGTGTCCAGGATCCTTCTGTCAATATGTTATTTCTACCTGATGATTAATCTAAAATGTATCCTGATAGAGGAACAAAGGGATTTCAATCAAACTTGTTTGTTACACTGTATAAATATAGAACGTTTACACTGTATCATTGGAATAGTAGCCTCACCCCTTGAGTGGAGGTACTGATTCCCCTTGCAAGAGAAGTTAAATAAAAGGCCTGTCCGTCTGACGAATCCAAGTGTGTATTGAGTCATTACCCAGAGCTAAGAAGTAAGGCACTTCTACACAACCTAGATTAAGCACTCAAGCCCTACTTTCAAGCTCAAATCCACAGGCGAGAGAATTAAAAGGGAAGATTAGAGAAAAAAACCTCTAAACGGAAGGTAGTTAGAATGTGGAATTCAGTTTAAGCAGAGTCCATTATTTCTTTCATGAGGGAATCAGACAGTCGCTGGAAAAAGATTATTAAAGGGTACGGGGAACGAGTAGGAGAGTGGGATTAGAATGGTGGTTCATGTGGAGAAAAAGCACTGGGGGCAGACTTGCTGTGCGGAACAGCCCATTTCTGCATCATAACACTCTCTGATACTTACCAACCGGGGCAAACAGACACATTGTACAAAAGGAAAATTAATGTTTAGCTCTCTCAGACCTGTTCAATAGTTATCTCTCTGTAAATTGTAAAACTGACAACATTCTTATTCACAGCACAATCTTCAACACATGCTAATCACTTGGCTCTATATCATACGTTTGTAGCCACACACAATGAATGCCATCAGCTCTTATTCACTGAATATAAAGGGGGCTTTATTCACGGGATCTGCTGACGAACGCACCTTCGTATGGGATGCAGATTGGGAGAATTACTTTCAAACCACTAGTCAGCAACTGCATTTGCTCTCCCAGAAATTTGGTGGACTTTGTGTCTATACGGTGAGGTGCATCGACGTTGTATAGCTTGGGCACAGTCAGAATACAGTCTAAAATTCTCTAAAAACTGCCCCAACAATGAGCTGTAATCCCGACCTTAGAACGGCCCCTGCCCCCATTACCTAAACAAATCACCCCTGCGCCGGGTTGAAAATCCCCAAACTCGTTTCCCACAGGACCCTTCTGAGGCAAGCAATCATCCTGGGCTGGATTCATATCCAGGCCTTAGGGATAAAGAAAATGTCCTAACCCACTGTACCACTCCCCATAAAGAGGATCTTGAAAACGTCCCCAAGAGTGGGTTGCCCGGGGGGATTCTCGAGCAGCGCCATGTTGTTACTGCAGTACTCACCAGAGCAGCTCGTGCAGAGGACGCCCAGAGCCCCTCCGCTTGCTGATGTCAAATGCGTACGCAAATATTTTTGCACCATTTCCATCGGCATCTATTTCCATCCGAGCCTATGGGGGAAAGAGGCAGCAACTTATTAAAGAGTGCACAGCAGAGTCATAGGAACAGGAGGAGGCCTTTCAGCCCCTCGAGCCTGTGCCACTATTCAACTGGATCACGACTGATCTGCAAATCAACTCCATTTACCTGCCTTTTCTCCATATCCCTAGGTACCCTTAACAAAAACTCATTGACCTCGGTCTTGAACATTTCAACTGGCCCCCAGCATCCATAGCCTTTTGGGGGGGGGGGGCAGGGGGCAGGGAAAGAATTCCACGACCCCGTGTGTGGAAAAAGTGCTTCCCAATTTCACTCCTAAATGGCCTAACTCTAATTCTGATGGAAGGATTCTAGTACTCAGTCCCAGGGCACCTCATGTTTTCAACTGTTCCACTGCAGCAACAATGGATTGGATTGGGTTCCATGGTATTGGTGTGATGCCCAATTTGATTGAATTGTGCTCAATAAATCAACACAATTACAAGGACACACAGACCTTCCCACACAAATTGGAGTTTTGTACAAAAACTATTGACATCTGTCCAAATAAACGAAGACCTAGCAACAAATTTAAGCACCCAGTATGTGGCAGTAAATAAAATCAGCTGTAGCCTGACCAATCATTTCTCTATAAAAATGATTTTTTCCTGTGCCAACCAGTCAATGATCCAGGTCTCCAAGACCTTATAGATACAGCAACTCTGTGTCTTGGATTGGCTACAGCGTTTCCTACATCTTTATAGAATCTTAAGTGTATCCCTCTCTCACGGACTTGCTCAGACCCCTCTCACCTCTCCCTTCCCCAAACAACAACAACAACGTGTAATAATATGGCACCTTTAACGTCGTAAAATGTACCAAGGCGCTTCACAGGAGCGTTATCAAACAAATTTGACACTGAGCCACATAAGGAGATATTAGGAAAGACTTGCTCAGAGTTGGTTTTAAGGAGCCTCTTAAAGGAGGAAAGAGAGGTAAGAGCTGCGGAGAGGTTTAGGGAGGGAATTCCAGAGCTTAGGGCCTAGGCAGCTGAAGGCACGGCCGCCAATGCGATGAAAATTAGGGACGCACAAGAGGCCAGAATCGGAGGAGCGCAGAGATCTCTGAGAGTTGTAGGCTATGTTCCCTGTTTTTACATACGCGGTCTTTACACTGAAATGCCGGCTGCACGGGTTCCCTGGAACAGTGCACTTTACTGGGAACACCGGTTGTAGAAGGTTACAGAGATAAAGGAGGGGCGAGGCCACGGAGCGATTTGAAAACAAGGATGAGAATTTTAAAACTGAGGCGTTGCCAATGTAGGTGAGCAAGCACCGGGGTGATGAGTGGGCGGTTCGTGGTGCGAGTTAGGATACGGGCAGCAGAGTTTTGAATGAGCTCAAGTTTATGGAGGGTGGAAGATGGGACGACGGCCGGGAGAGCCCTGGAATAGTTGAGCCTCGAAGTAACAAAGGCATGGGCGAGGGTTTCCGCAGCAGGTGAGCTGCTGCAGAGGCGGAATTGGGCGAAACAAGGCAAACACACGACACAACACAGGATAACCCTGCAAGTCCCAGTCTGCAAACTGCTCAAAGACCAAAGAGCAGTCAGTCCTTTATATGGCAAGCCTGTCATTATTTGCAGGCAACCCAGGATGCCCTGACATCATGTGACAACCAGACAGACGATGCGATAGAAACAAAAGGAAGGTCTAATCTGAAACGCCGTCTGTAATGACCATGTCTACTGATGGTAATCCAGCTCCCTTTTCATTGCTGGGCTCAGTAACTCCTCCCAGCTAGAATCCCAATGTTACTGACTGGATCGAAGATGCAGTACTTTCCCCTGCAGTTATTAAAACAGCCAAGGATGTAAAGAACTCAAATTCCTCAGACACTATTTACACCGGCCATATAATCCTGTCAAAAGCTCAGGGCTTCCAGAAAGGTGGGAAGTGATGATGGTGCTGAATTAGCGGGAGTACGCTTTTCTTTAGAGGATCATCTTAGATTAACAATCGCATCCGATAGTCAGGACGAATGATTCGCTGCTGCCCAGGTACAATCAGAAGCCTCAATTTTCACCGGCTCCCAAATTTAGACAAAGTTGCAGTCGTCGGGCAGCAGATCGTCATACAGGAAGTGTAGAACTGTTTGCTATGGGATGTTAGTCACCCAGTCACAATGCTGGGCTCCAGCTTCTGGCCAGCTCTCGGGTACCATGTACAAAGACAAAACGAGAAGTTAACGTTTCACCTGATTGCAAAGTAAACTGACGTGAATGGTCAGTCGCCTTATTAAAGTCAAAGGTTTGGAATTCCAACAGTGCACTACAAACCCCAAAATAAAACCAGTAATGAATCCTGCTACAAAACAAAGCCCGACTCAAACCCGGACAGGTTATTACCAAGCCAATTCCCCAACCTTGAAGACAATGTTAGCCACGTATTGACTGATTCATTCCTCACACACCGTTCAACTTAGAATTCAGCGAGATAGTTCACTCAAAAAAGTGTTCGGTGGTATCTCAATTCCAAACCCGTGAAACTCCTGCAACCATGTCCATTTGCATTCTGGGAACACCCAACAGTACCAGAATAGATTCTGTGCAAAATAACAGAAAATACTGGAAAAACTCAGCAGGCCAGGCAACATCCGTGGAGAGAAAATAGAGTCGATGTTTCGGGGATTCTGTGCAAGTTTGGGTAGTGTTTGCAGAGATAGTGCAAGCTACATAACACTAGGGTGAAGCACCAGTAGTTGCAGACGAGTAGTAAATTAAATCCATCACATTAATACATTGGTCTGGAATTTCCTGAAAACATACGTCATACCCTGAATTTCCTCGATCTTTTACACCGATTCTGCAAAACCCCAACCGAAACCTGCTGCCACTCATGAACATAGCCCCGGCCTCCCGCGGAAAAAACACAGCGCATTCAAATTTCCTGAATCCACGCCAGCTCTGAACAGGCTGTAAATTTGCCCGTAAAAACTCTGATTTCCACCTGTTATACGCGTTTGCTAATGGGATTGCCGGGAAATTCCGGCGTAACTCGCCAACGGGAAGATCGGCATAAATTTCGGTACAACTCGCCAGTTACACTGTTTCAGGAAATTCCAGGCGAACTGAAGCAAACTGACACAAGTGCAACACGTCGGTGTGACAGGCGAGACCCAGGTGCAGATTCAAACCCCGGGGATTCAGTAAGTAACCCATTAACCAGTCGTCAAACAGGCTTCCTAATGGGCAGCTAATCGCTCAGCTGAGGGAACTTCACATCCGTCTAGCAGACAGCCTGCGCTCTGCAAGCAGGTGCAACTTCAAGTCCAATGTGGGGCAAGCTTCTGCTTTTGATTCACTCTCTCAAATCACCAAATAGAAGATGGAATGGAAGCCTCGTTTCTGTGCAGGTGCTGTCCCCCACATCAGCCCATGAAAATCTACCCTCCCGTGCTATCTGCAACTGAGTTGTTTCAACTGAAGTAACATTTCCTGCAGTCTGTCGGCATGCCTCCTTACCTCAAAGGTATAATTCTCCACCAGCGGGATGTCCTGCTCGTCTATTAGTGTGTACTTAGTCTGAAATCAACAGAGAAACAGATTTCCTGTTAAACTCCTTTTAAAATCACAGTGCAGACAGCAGAAACAGTGCTGTAACATTAACCAGACAGTGAACCCACCTGTGGAGGCAGGCAATTCCCCGTCTCCACAACGATGGCCACTAGCATTCGTAAGGCCAAACTACCAATTGCCGGAACGTGCAGTCATTCTATGGTTGTCTTAAATACAATCACAGAATGACTGCACACTTCCAAGGTTACAAGTAGCTCGGACGTCACCACTCATCTCCAAATCCGCCCCAGCGTAAACAGGTAAAAGAACGATGGGAACTGAATCATACTGCCGAGTAACTAACACTAGGCAACATTCACCGACTAGCTTTACTGATGTGACCCAGCTCCTTCACAGTATCACTCAGCAATACCTCCCCCCAGCGCCCCGTGCTACTGACTGTATCTCTACTGATGTTAATCCAGCTCCCTCACTGTCCCTCAGTAACCCCACTCCCCCAGCGCCCTGTGTTACTGACTGTATCTCTACTGAAGTTAATCCAGCTCCCTCACACTGTCACTCAGTAACTCCTCCCCCAGCACCCTGTGTTACTGACTATCTCTACTGATGTTAATCCAGCTCCCTCACCTGTCGAGTTCAGTAACTGCTTTCAGAAAGATCCCAAATTAAATCATGTTACAATTCCTTCCAAAATACTCTTGGGGGGGAAAAAAATAAATAAATGCCAGTTTGTTCTAAATTTGATGTTGAGGTACAGGCCCTGACAAAGTGGGATATTGGCACGCTGCACCAGCTGTGATCCAGAAGCACACTGCCAGAAACATTGACAGTGCCATCCGCCAGTCCCTGGTGACACATTGCCAGCAATGTCCAGGGCTCCGCGCTGTCACATCTCAACCAGGGAACACTGAGCTCAACCAGCTGACATAAAAAGGACCAGCCAGCACACCAACAGCCACTGTATCATTCCACACCACCCGCAGGCCCAGCACACACCATCGCACACCACCCGCAGGCCCAGCACACCAGCAGACACTGTATCGCACACCACCCGCAGGCCCAACACACCAGCAGACACTGTATCGCACACCACCCGCAGGCCCAGCACACCAGCAGACACTGTATTGCACACCACCTGCAGGCCCAGCACACCAGCAGACACTATCGCACACCACCCGCAGGCCCAACACATCGGCCTCTTAAAATGCTCACGGTGAAACGCAGGCAACAATAGGACCCAAGAAAACAGCCACCCTTAGGAACAGGAGTAGCCCATTCAGCCCCTCGAGCCTGTTCCGCCATTCAATTAGGTCATAGCTGATCTGCATCTTAACTCCATTTACCTACCTTGGTTCCATATCCCGAATACCTTTGCCCAACAAAAATCTATCAATCTCAGTTTTGAAATGTTCAATTGATCCCCCCACCCCCACCAGTCTCAACAGCTTTTTTTTTGGGGGGGGGGGGGGGGGGTTCCAGACTTCCACTAACCTTTGTGGGAAGAAGTGTTTCCTGAACAGCCAAGCTCTAATTTTAATGTGATACCCTCTTTGTTCTGGACTTCCCCACCTGAGGAAATAGATTCTCTCTATCTACTCTATCAAAACCTTCAGAGCTCGTCAACCGCCACTCGCTCCACTTTCACCAGCACTGGGATTCTAAGCTACCAATGAAACCCCCCGGTTACAGACGCCTCCTGTTCGAACGAGCGCCGGTTAAGCAAAACCATCCAGAGTATCGGGAGGCAGCCTGGAGCCGTGTGCACTCCCTGGTGCCTGGCTGGTCAGTGTTTAATATTCTCTCAGCACAGGCAGCAGAACCTGCTTTCTGATTTAAAAAAAAGATACTGTGAGTTAATTCTCTCGAACCTTGCGCCATACCGTGTCAGGTGCCGCCACCTCCCACCCGTGCATTTCAGTCAGACTAGGACCTGGAGTTATACTGTCAGTTTCACACCTCTGTGAGGTGGAAACCACTTTGCACAGATACAAACGAGGCAGTATAACTGCAGCCTCAATCTCACGCCTAAGGCCATTTATGGGACAGTTTTGCAGTCCAGTTAAATCCCATCTGATTTTGCTGCACTGTACAAACTAGTTCTTTCCTAAAAAGCTGATGAACGAAAGAAACCCGTCACACACGGCCTTCCCTGCACCACCTGCTGCACCGGCAAAGCCTGTTGCCACAGAGATTGGTCCTAGTGATGCTCGGGTACAGTGTAGTGTGCTGGCCAGCACAAGAGCACGCACCACGGCTCTGTGTACTGCATACAGACTCAGGAGCTTCTCCAATGGGACAAACCTCAGGTGACAAGAACATAAGTAGTAGGAGGAGTCGGCCACGCGGCCCTTCGAGCTTGCTCCACCATTCAACAAGATCATGGCTGATCTTCTACTCCACACTACCCCGTATCCCTTGATTTCCTTAGTACCCAAAAATCTATCGACCTCAGTCTTGAATATACTCAACGATTGAGCATCCACAGCTCTCTGAAGTAGAGAGTTCCAAAGATTCACAATTGAGTGAAGAAATCTCTCATCTCAGTCCTAAATGACTCCTAGCGGATTAACCTCCACTCCTGTTTCAACCAGATTCCTCCGCCTCTCTTCCATACTCATGTATCTCTCCACCGTCTGCCTGCTTCCATTCCTTGTCTCTGGGGCCACTGATTTACCGTCACTCAAACACAACAACTTTTTTTTTGGAGTCCTCAGTCTGGAAATCGGCGGCAGGTTTTGCACGCTGCTGTGCTGCGCCTAATCCTTTGCCCTACCCTTAGCCACACCTGCAGCCCCGCCAGGCAGCACCAATCCCACCAAGCCACTCGATCTCATATTACCAGGGCACTCATGGCCTCAACTAATGAGATGCTCCAGAGTGTAGTAGGACACAAGCCGGCATCTGTGATTTCCTATACGGTTAAACTCAGCGATCAAAGCCTATGGGCAAGATCAGCACCCGCACCTCCCAAAGCATCAACTCACTTTCAGGGTTCTTTTATGCTCATTCAGATGAGGGATGGGACACTCCCACTCCCCCCCCCATTTCAGACATCCATCCAGTAGCAACGTCAAGCATTCCCATGTCAGGTGCAACACAGCCAGCTACAGAGCGGCGCTCCCTCCATTGTGCCTCAAGAACATACCTTTACTCCAAAGCAGCACAGAATACTGAGTCTACCACACCAATACCACATCTCCATTTCTCACACCAGCTATTGTTAATCGACTCTATAAATGACAATCTCCAACCAGTTGTAAATCAGTGCACCTAGGTTGAAACTGGCCAGTGCCATTACGGAAAGCAGAGGGGAACTTTCATCCCTTTAACCTGGATTGGACTGACACCACTGTACAGAGCTTAACCCAGGCCATACTGTACAAGGCGCACAGGCTCCTATTTAAAGACTGGGTGAATAAGGCCCAATAACTCAGACCTCTTGTCATTTGGAAGCAAGTTAAATTGTCTGACTCACGGCGCTTTCCTGTGGACACTTCATCCCTAATAAGGTTCTCAGATGAATGGTGGAATGTAAACAATGTGATGGCGACCTACAGTGGGTGGTACCTGGTGCCGACAAGATGCCCTGCAGCGGCAAAGGCAGCAATGCCAGCGCCAATGCTGCTCCCGTGCAATTGCTTTTAAAAAGGTAGCTCATCTCAATCTTTGGAGTGAAAGTAGCAGTTATGCCCTGCGGCAGCTGCAAGGCCTCACACCACTTAATGGGAAATGCCTGGCAGAGTAAATCATCTTTATGCCAGTGGAGTAGGGCACTCACCCACCACACAGAAGAGCAGTAAACCAGGCAGAGGGACATGCGCCCTGAGCCCCAATACCAGGCTAAGGCACATCCTTCACATGGCCATGGCAAGTAGCACACCCTACACATGGCATGGGCAGGCAGCACACCCTACACATGGCATGGGCAAGGCAGCACACCCTACACATGGCATGGGCAAGGCAGCACACCCTTCACATGGCCAGGGCAGGCAGCAAACCCTTCACATGGCATGGGCAAGGCAGCACACCCTACACATGGCCAGGGCAGGCAGTACACCCTTCACATGGCCAGGGCAGGCAGTACACCCTACACATGGCCATGGCAAGTAGCACACCCTACACATGGCATGGGCAGGCAGCACACCCTACACATGGCATGGGCAAGGCAGCACACCCTACACATGGCATGGGCAAGGCAGCACACCCTACACATAGCATGGGCAGGCAGCACACCCTTCACATGGCATGGGCAAGGCAGCAGACCCTACACATGGCCAGGGCAGGCAGTACACCCTACACATGGCATGGGCAAGGCAGCACACCCTACACATGGCATGGGTAAGCAGCACACCCTACACATGGCCAGGGCAGGCAGCACACCCTTCACATGGCCAGGGCAGGCAGCACACCCTTCACATGGCCCAAGGCAGGCAGGGCGCTCACTGGCCAGCAGCCCCTCCATGCCAGCAGGATGACCGCGGACTCTCGCTCACCATGGCTGGCGGAGGGCGAGCCTCCCACACCGGCCACCGACTGCAAGGGACCCGAGGCAGGGCTGCGATCCACTCGGCCCGAGGGAGGGAGGGAGAGCGGCTCGTCCCGTCCCATCAACTCGCTCCGGGAGCCACATGGTCGGAGTTGGGCCCGGTGCCCGGGGGGGTTCAGCCAGAGCCGAGGCCGCGGTGCCGCCCAGCTCGGGTTTTGGCGGGGCGCCCTCCGCCGCTCCACGCTGGGCTGAGAGCCGGCTCCGAGCGGGCGGCCCAGGTGCCTGGCTCCCGGCCCGGATCGCGCTCGATCCCCCCCCCTCCGCCCCCCGGCCTCGCTCCCACCGCAGCACGCCGCCTGACACCAGCCTCCCCGTCGCTCTCACCTTGCCGGCCGCCCGGCCGAGCCGCACGATGCCCAGCTTGAAGTCCGACATGGCTCCCGCTGCCGCTGCGCTCCGCCTTTCCCCCCGCCAGAGCCTCCGACACGCGTACACGGACACCGGCCCCCCGCGCGCCTCCGCACAACCACTTCCGGAGGGCGCGCCGGGGTCAGCGGCGGCGCCGCAGCCAATCGCGGCTCGCCTCGCGCCGTCACGCGGGGCAACGGTTGCCAAGGTGACGTCAGTTTCGCGGGAAGCGGGGGCCCGTGGGGCGGGGCTCCTGCGCAGGGGCGGGCGGCCCGCTGACGTCACTGCGTGCCTCACGTCAATCCGTGCGGGACAACCTGGCGCTGGCGCAGGCGCAGGCGGGCGGCTGTCAATCATCATGCCTGGACCCAGGCCACTGCTCTGTGCTCCAGCTCTGGATACCCACTGCCTTTAGAACAGGGAGGGCGCCAGCTTTTGCCATCAAGATAGAACGATAAGAACTTGCATTTATATAGCTCCTTTCACATCCTCAGCACTTTACAGCCAATGAAGTACTTTTCTGAAGTGCAGTCGCCCTTGTAATTGGCGGCAGCCAATTTGCGCACAGCAAGGTCCAACAAACAGTAGTGTGATAATGACCGTGTGGCAAAGTCACTAAGAGACTCTCAGTGATTTGTATAATTGCCTTTAATCATGCTTATTACCTTTCAATGTTAGCTCTGGTTAAACAGAGCTAGATCGACAAAATCGCGATCTGACGCGATGACGTCATCACATGGGTCATGTGGCATCCCCAACGGCGGGAAACGTGATGACGTCATGACGTCAGAGGTAGAGGGCGTTTCCAGCCAGTCCTCGTGTGGAGTGATAGAGAAAAGACCTGTTTAGAGCTTCTCCTGCATTTTCTTGTTTTGTAAAGTTTTAATACATTAAACTCAGTTTGTTAACTTCCAATGAGTTTATAGATTCTTTGCTAGGAGTGCGGAGACTCCTACATTGGTGACCCCGAATCCACGCGATCGTTTTTCGCGGTGAACGCAGAGAACGGGCCAGTAATGGAGGCCAATGCAGTGGCCTTGAAGCTCCCCCAATTCTGGGAACAACAGGCAGCCTCTTGGTTTGTGCAAGCCGAGGCGCAATTTGAGCTCCGCAACATCGTACAGGACCAGACCAGATATCTCCACGTGGTCTCCGCCCTCGAGAGCTCGACGGCGTCGAGAATCATCAGCCTTCTGGAGAGTCCCCCGGATGCTGACAAGTATGTCACCATCAAGACACGATTGCTGCAGGTATTTGGTCTTACCAAAGCGGAGCGCGCTCGCCGTTTACTGACGCTACCAGGGTTAGGTGACACCAAACCCTCGGAGCTTATGAGTCATATGCTGACTCTCCTGGGGTCCGAGCCCCAGTGCTTTCTGTTTCGCGAGCTGTTCCTTACTCAACTCCCCGAGCAAGTCCAGGCGGCCCTCACCCGAGCAGAAACCGCAGACTGCGTCGCGCTCGCCAAAGAGGCGGATAAGATTTACGCGATCCGGCAACAGAACTGCGCCCTCGCGCAATGCCCCGCCACGAGGAGCCCGGCCCCGACTCTGACCACGGCGCCTCCGATGACCGGTTACTGCTACTACCATGCTCGTTTCAGACCGAAGGCCCGCTGCTGCCGCCCACCGTGCAGTTTCCTTACCAGACCGTCGAATAGACCGCCACGAGTCAAGCATGCCGGTCCCGGTACTCCCCCCATGGCCACGATTGCGATCGGCGCTTCCGGGAATCTCACCTACTTAACCGACTCCATCTCGGGCTGTCTATGCGACACGGGGGCACAATGCAGCATACTTCCCGCCTCGGTCATCGAACTTCGCTCCGGCGGACAGGGTCCCCCTATGCAAGCGGCCAACGGGGGTTTGATCCGCACTTGCGGAACGCGGCTCGTCCAAGTATGTTTCGGTGGACAGTTTTTCACCTGGAACTTCGCCACCGCTCAAATCTCGCAGGCCCTGTTGGGTGCTGACGTTTTGGGCGCCAACGGCCTGTTGGTGGACGTCAAAAATCGACGCCTCGTTCGCGCTGCCACACGACGAGATTTCAGGGGCACGCAGCACGTTTGCGTCACACACGATTTCATGTGCGTAGCCACAGCCCGACGATTTCGCCCGTCTCCTCGAGGAGTTCCCTGAGCTGACAAAGCCCACCTTTTCGGCTCCGACCATCAAGCATAGGGTGGAGCATCATATTTTGACTACCGGCTCTCCCGTTTACGCCAGGGCGCGACGTCTAGAGCCCAGCAAGCTAGCGGCAGCGAAGGCGGAGTTCGCCGTGATGGAGAAAATGGGGATCATCCGTCGGTCCAGTAGCCCCTGGTCCTCCCCGCTCCACATCATTCCCAAGCCCGGCGGGGGATGGCGGCCCTGTGGTGATTATCGCCGCCTCAATGAAATAACGACGACCGACCGCTACCCCATTCCCCATATACAGGACTTCGCAGCCCATTTGGCGGGGACGTCGATCTTCTCGAAAATCGACCTCGTCCGTGGTTACCACCAGGTGCCAGTGCACCCTCAAGATGTCGAAAAGACAGCGGTAATTACCCCCTTTAGACTTTTTGAATTCCTGCGAATGCCCTTTGGGCTTAAGAATGCGGCGCAGGCGTTTCAGCCTCATGGATTCAGTCCTGCGGGACCTTGACTTTTTATTTGTTTATTTGGATGATATTCTGGTTGCCAGCACCTCCAAGGAGGAACCTCGAGCACCTTCGGGTCCTTTTCCGACGGCTTCAGCAGCACGGCCTCATCGTTAATCCGGACAAATGCCGTTTCGGCCTAGCGCAACTTGATTTCCTGGGCCACCGCATAACCCCCACTGGGGCTATGCCACTTCGAGTCAAGGTGGAGGCAATCGCGGCGGTCCCGAAACCGAAATCCGTGAAAGCCTTACAGGAGTTCCTGGGTGTATTGTCCGTGTATAATAAGACACAGACTGCGGATAACTGTACAACAGGTGCTTACTCAACGTGGCTCACAGTGGAACTGATCTGTACAGATTACTACTCAGGGCTATATACAGGTGTGGTCACTGCCGGTACTGCAGTATACATGAGCTGTCTTTGGGGAGGCTTCCTGATCCTTTCTGGATAGCGCCTTTCCTGGGTGTCTTGCTCTTGGTGCGGAGGCGATTCTGGCCCCCTGTCGTCGGTTGGTTCATCAGCTTCCAATGCTACTGTTTCTGGGGTAGATGCGACCTGTACGTCGGGTTCATCACCAGGTACGTATGGGCGAGGCATGGGGTTGACTTGTTCCTGTGACTCTAGGATCTGGTCAGCATGGCGTCTCACGATGCTCTCCCCAACGTCCACTATGTACATTAGTGGGCCCTGCCATGTGCATATCGTTCCTGGCTGCCATTTTTCTGTTCGGTAGTCACGGGCTAAGACTGGTTGCCCTACATTGAAGCTCCTTGTTGGCTTCTCATGGATGTGCTGGAATTGCTTACTCTCAACATCTCTTCATATGTTTGGTCTGAGCAAATCCAGGCGAGATCTTAACCTTCGGTTAAAGAACATCATGGCTGGGGCCTGGTTCATGACTGCGTGTGTCGCATTCCGGTAGGCAAACAGGAAATTGTCCACCTTGTGCTGCAGCGGAATGTTGTCATTGTACATAGCCTTAATTACCTTCTTAAAGGTTTGTACGAACCTCTCAGCCAATCCATTTGTGGCTGGATGATACGGGGCGGATGTGTAATGCCTTACCCCATTCTTTTTCAAGAACCTCCGGAACTCTTCGGACACAAACTGTGGTCCGTTGTCCGAGCAAATCTGTTCTGGCAAGCCATTCCTGGCAAAAATGGTTCGTTGGACCGCAATAGTTTTCTCCGTGGTGGTGGAGGACATTTTGATGACCTCAAGCCATTTCGAGTGCGCATCCACGGCTATTAAAAACATTGAGTCCATGAATGGACCAGCAAAATCAATATGCACTCGTTGCCATGGAGATGAGGGCCACTCCCATGGGTGTAGAGGGGCCTGTGGTGGTGCATTTTGGACTTTCTGGCATCCTGAGCAACTCTTGGTCAGGTCCTCGATTTGTTTATCGATTCCCGGCCACCACACATAAGCCCTGGCTAGGCTTTTCATTTTTACCCCTCCCAGATGACCCTCATGAAGCTCATTGAGCACTCTATCCCTTAACTTGGGTGGAATTACCACTCGGGATCCACACATCAAGGTCCCCCGGCTCACTGACAGCTGTTCTCTCCTTGTCGAGAATGCTGGCAACAGTGAGTCGCCATGTGCTGGCCATCCCTTCACCATCAAATCATATACCCGAGACAGTGTCGGGTCATTTCGGGTTTCCTTTTCGATACAAGCGTTGGTTACCGGTAGGTATTCAACTATAGTCGAATGGAATATTTCGACAGGATCCACTGCTGGTGCTTCCTCCGCAGTAGGCAGTGGCAGGCGTGATAGCCCATCAGCATTTCCATGCTGTTTCGTGCCCTTATATTCAATCTCATAGTGGTGCGCCCCTAGAAACAGGGACCATCTTTGTAGTCGTTGTGCAGTCATCACCGGAATGCCCTTCTTTGGATTAAAAATGGAGACAAGAGGCTGGTGATCCGTCAGCAAGGTGAATTTCTGCCCGTGCAGATAGTGATTGAACTTTTTCACTCCCCACACTAGGCTGAGGGCCTCCCTGTCAATCTGGGCGTAGTTACGCTCGGCTGAGGTTAGTGATCGTGACGCAAAGGCTATTGGCCTCTCTGAGCCGTCCGAGAATTTGTGCGACAGCACTGCTCCAATGCCGTAGGGTGACGCTACACATGCCAACCGAATTGGTAATGCCGGGTTGTAATGGGCCAATACCTCTTTCGATGTGATTAGTGTTTTGCTCTTCTGGAAAGCTTGTCTACATTCATCACTCCACTTCCATGGCACCCCAGTTTGCAGTAGGGTGTTCAGTGGGTGTAGTATTGTAGACAAATTTGGCAAGAACTTATGGTAGTAGTTTACCAGCCCGAGAAACGACCTCAGTTGTGACACATTTTCCGGTGCTGGAGCCTTGACTACTGCCTCAATCTTCTCTGGGGACTTATGTAACCCCTCTTTATCGATAACGTGGCCACAATATGAGATCTGTTTTCTAAAAAACTCGCATTTGGGGCGGTTAGCTCGGAGCCCATATTCCTGCAATCTAGTGAGCACCTGCTTCAGGTTGGCAAGGTGATCACTGTCATTTTCGCCCGTGACCAGGATGTCGTCCAAATAACACTGGGTCCCTGGGATCCCTTGCAGGATTTGTTCCATTGCCCTCTGCCAAATGGCCGGAGCTGATGCTACCCTGAATACCAGCCGGTTGTATTGGTAGAGACCTTTATGGGTGTTGATTGTGAGGTATTTTTTTGATGCTTCTTCTACCTCCATTTGCAGATACGCCTGGGCCAGATCAATCTTAGTGAAGCGTTTCCCTCCAGATAGCGAGGCGAAAATATCTTCAATCCGCGGAAGTGGATATTGTACGGTGTGAAGGACCGGGTTCACTGTTACCTTAAAGTCCCCACAGATGCGAACCTTCCTTGGTTCCCCAGGCGTGCTGCTCAACGACTTTTTCATCACAGGGACGATGGGTGTAGCCCACTCGGCTCCAGTCTACCTTGGACAGTACACCTGAACGTTCCAGACTCTCCAGCTCTGCTTCGACGGCTGGGCGGATCGCATAAGGTACCGGTCTGGCCTTAAAATATTTTGGGCTTGCGTTTTCTTCAATTTTAATTGTCGCTGTCATGCCTTTTAGTGTTCCGAGTCCTTGCTGGAACACTTCTTTCGCGTCAGTTAGGATCTTTGACAGTCGCCCAGGTGTGACGTCGTCATCCTTTTTGTCAGCCACAGTCAGTGCCTGTATGGAATGCCAATCCAGTTGTATTTTCCGGATCCATTCATGTTCCAGTAATGGTGGTCCTCCACCTTGTAATACATACAGGTCTAGTTTTGGTGTTTCCTTACCGTTATATATAACGGTCACCCTTATTTTTCCTTTGGAGTAGACTTTTTGCCCCGTGTACGTCTTCAAAATAATTTTTGTGTCTCTCAAGGGTATGTGTGAGAATAGCTGCTCGTAGTCCCATCGGTTTATGACTGTTAGGGCTGATCCTCTGTCCAATTCCATCTTTACCTGGACTCCTGCTATCTTGAGAGTGACCCAAACGGTTCGGTGATCCTCCGTTGTGATCACATTATGTAGTTTCAGACAACTCAGTTCCCTGCTTTCGGAGTCGTTATCACTCTTTTGTTCGTCTGAACTATTCTCCGTCATCTTATGTACCTTCTTGTACTTTTCTTTGGTAGGTTTCTTATTGCTGGTTTTCTTTCCCGACCTGCAGACTCGTGCTATGTGTCCTACTTTTCCACACTGTCTGCACACTTTGTCTTTGAACCAGCAATCATTCTGGTCGTGTGTTGTTCTGCCGCAGCGATAGCACTTCTCTGTTCCATATGACATTTCGTTTGTACCATATTCTTGCAGTCTCTGCTGTATCTCTGCAGTGCCCCGTGCTGCTGCTTCATATGATACCGCAATGCTGAAAGCCTTTTCCAGCGTAAGGTCCTTTTCAGATAAAAGCCGTTTCTGGGTTCCTTCACTTTGAAGCCCACACACAAACTTGTCCCTTAAGGTATCTGCCAGTCCCGCTCCAAACTGGCAGTGTTTCGATAGTTTGCGCAGTTCTGTTAAATAATCAGCATTGCTTTCATCCTTATGCTGGTTCCATTTGTGAAACATGAATCTTTCTGCTATCAGCAGCGGTGTGGGTTTAAAAGTTCCTTTAGTATCGTTACTATGTCTTCAAAACTCTTTTCCATTGGCTTCATTGGGGTTACTAGGTTTCGTAATAAACCATACATCTTTGCACCCATTAAATTTAACAATACCGACGCTTTCTTGTCATCTGACACCTCATTTGCCTTGCAGTACACCTCTATTCGACATATGTAGTCCAATCTTCGACTTCATTGTCAAATGTGGTGATACTGCCACTCTTCGGCATTTTGGGTGTGGTTTAAAATGGCGTCTCCCAATGGCTTAAAATGGTGTCTCCCGCACTTTCCTTCCCCGCTGCTGCCAACGCCGCTCCCGGCGGTTCTCGTGGCAATGGCGGCGCCCTGTAGGTTTCGCGCGCTTCTCCTGCGCTGCTGCCAATGCCGCTCTCGGCGGTCCTCGTGGCAATGGCGGCGCCTCGCGGGTTTCTGCGCGTCTCTCCCTCTCTCCGACGCTGCTCGGCCCCTGAACACCGGCTGCGCCCTGTGCGCTCTGCCCTCTCTCTCCCCCGTCGACGCTGCTCGGCCCTTTGCTGTGCCGCTCGGTCGGGCTCTAGCCCGCCGCTGTCCGGGAAGGGTCTGCGCACTACCTGTTGCCAGCCTGTTTCGCTGGACCACCTCGACTGGAAAGCCAAGCCTGGCTCTCGACAGCCTCCCCCGCAATTCTCGAGTCTCTGCTGGATGACTGGACGGTTGCCCGTGGTCGACGCCCGAGTCTCTGGTCTTGACCCCCAATCCACTGATCTCCAGGAACGAATCCCCGGGAGGTGATGCAGAGTTGCAGGTAGGTTCGAACTTGCCTTGTCGCCAATGTAGTGTCCGTCTATAATAAGACACAGACTGCGGAGAACGGTACAACAGGTGTTTACTCAACGTGGCTCACAGTGGAACTGATCTGTACAGATTACTACTCAGGGCTATATACAGGTGTGGTCACTGCCGGTACTGCAGTATACATGAGCTGTAAAAGATAGTTCCCCACTTAAAGGTATATACATTACACTGGGGATGGTGAACTTCTATCATCGTTTCATCCCCAGGGCAGCACAGCTCATGCGTCCGCTCTACGAGGCCCTCAGAGGCACGACGGGAAAGGAGCCAGTGGTATGGTCGCAAGACATGGATCGCGCCTTCGAGGAGACGAAGGCTGCGCTCGCCAATGCGACCATGTTAGCACACCCCCTGCCGGGAGCCACCATCGCCCTCACGACGGACGCGTCAGACTACGCGGTGGGGGCCGTCCAGGAGCAGTGGGTCGACGGCGCGTGGCAACCTCTGGCCTTTTTTAGCTGCCAGCTACAACGGCACGAGCGCCGGTACAGTACTTTCGATCGAGAGCTGTTGGCTTTGTTTTTGGCCATCCGCCATTTTCGTTTCCTCCTCGAAGGACGACGCTTCATCGCGTTCGTGGACCACAAGCCATTGATGTTCGCAATGGCCAAATCTGCGGAACCATGGTCGGCTCGGCAGCAACTGCAGCTGACGTACATATCGGAGTTCACCACCGACATCCGGCATGTGGCCGCTAAGGACAACGTCGTCGCCGATTGCCTCTCCCATGCCGCCGTCCAGGCCGTCCAATTGGGCATTGACTACACACAGATGGCGGTTGACCAAGCGGCCGACCCGGAGACCCAGGGTTTTCGTTCGGTTCCAGCCAGCCTCCAGCCGAGGGATGTGCTGTTCCATTCCGCAGGTACTACTCTGCTCTGCGATGTTTCGCTGGGTGCACTCCGTCCGATCATTCCGTCTAAATGGTGCCGAGTGTTTTTCGATGCCATACACGGCCTATCGCATCCTGGAGTGCGGGCATCGCAAAAGCTGCTGGTCTCCAAATTCGTATGGAGGGGAATACGCAAAGGCGTCAGAGACTGGGCGAACACTTGTGTTGTTTGCCAACGGGCCAAGGTGCAGCGGCATGTCAGGGCGCCGCTCGCCATCTTCGAGGTCCCGGAGTGGCGATTCGATCACATTCACATTGACTTAGTGGGCCCGCTTCCACCTTCCCGGGGTTTTACGTACGTTTTGACGATGGTGGATCGCACCACGAGGTGGCCGGAAGCAGTCCCCATGACGTCCACCACCTCTGCGGATGTTGCTTGAGCTTTTGTACAGTACGGTTCAATGGGCAACGTGGAGAAGCTCATGTGTGGGCTCAGACTGTTCATCTGTGGACATCAGCCAGCAACCAATCAACTGTGGAGCGCATCGCTGTCCAATCCTGTCTTCATCCAGCTTCCACACACATACACTTTCCTGAATAGTAGTCAAGACCAGGAACCTTGGTTGATTCCCCACCCCTCCCCTCAGCTCAGTGGCACTGAGGCCAATTACAGCAATCTAAATGCTGCACCAGCTGAGATCAGCCCCTCTTCCACTACTTGAAAGGGCTGCTCTTCGATTTTTGGCTGCACTTCAGTCCCACGCTCCTGATCTTTGGTCACCCGCTGCGGGGGAGAGCTGGCGGATCGGGGGACCTCTTTGTAGGACTGCTCTTGAGCCTAGCCAAGGTGGCCATTTACAGGTCCGCAAGGGACGGTCGAGGGGGTCATTCGGCCCGACTGCCAGCCTCTCTTCCGCGGCTACGTTCGTGCCTGGGGGTCCCTGGAGATGGGAGCATGCAGAGTCCGCCGGCATGCTCGAGGCCGTCCATGACTGGTGGGCACTGGCAGGACTGGAGTGCATCATCACCCCATGGTATAACATTTTAATTTAATTTGTTAAGTTTCCTTTAAACTTTTTTTGTTAAGTTACAGTTTTTATTGGTTTTGCCCCTTTAAAAAGGGGGCACATGCTTGACTTTTAATAGGCAATGGCCTGTAAGAGGAAGAGTCAGCTGAGCTCAGCTAACTCAGTGCACACCAGGCATTGACAATTCTGTATCTATGGGTTAATACCTCCTTGCAGTGCATTTGCCAATTGAGAGATCAGGGTGCTTGGCAGTGCCTTTTTAAGTGACAGTAATATATACCCAGGCTCAACACCCCCACACAGGTCAGGAAAGGATCCAGATTCGATCCCGTATCTGTGCTGAGCTGCTGAATCTCAACGGCAGCAATACTGGGGGCCACTGCAGTAGGCCTCGACACCCCAGGTGTAGGAAGAAGAAAATCAGCCAGGGTTCCCGCTCTGACCACTGTCCAGTGACCCCCCGCTACAAGTGCAGCAGTCGGAGCATCAGGTGACAACAGAATCAGACTCAACTGTGAGGCCCCTCGTTGTCGAATAGCCTACTGCCATTCACTGTTGAGGCTCACATTGAACAGACTGCGGCTCTTTTCTCTAGAAAAGAGATGACTGAGGGGTGACCTGATCGAGGTCTTCAAGGTTATGGAATGGTTTAGTAGGGTAGACGTAGAGAAGATGTTTCCACTTGTGGGCGAGACCAGAGCTACGGGCCATCAATATAAGACAGTCGCCAATAAATCCAATAGGGAATTCAGGAGAAACATCTTTACCCAGAGAGTGGTTAGAATGTGGAACTCGCTACCACAGGGAGTGGTTGAAGTGAATAGCAGAGATGCATTTAAAGGGAAGTTAGACAAGCACGTGAGGGAGAAAGGAATAGAAGGATATATTGATAGGGTGAGATGAAGAGGGGTGGGAGGAGGCTCGGGCGGATCATAAACACTGGCACAGATCTCTTGGGGCGAACAGTCTGTTTCTGTGCTGTAAATACCTGGTAATACCTTCAAACTGGTGAGGTACTGGAGTGCAAACCAGTACCATGGCACTGTACCACAGCCTCAGGAGAGGGGTGAGGGGTGAGGGGTGACATTCAGCTGCTAAAATAAATAAAACTGGCCTATTGGCTTTGATTTTCCTGGGTCTGTTGCAGAAATGGTGGACTGTCTGGCACCTGACTGCATTTTCCATTGGAGGGGGGGCGGTGGTAATATAGTACATACGGTGGGTTTAGAGTGAGAATCCTGCTTCGGACTGGTTCTCCACCTCTGGAAAGGAGGGAAATCGGTCTTGCTTGCTTCAAAGGCTGCTGCTTACATGCCCAGAAGAGACAGATGGACAGACAGAGATGGAGAGAGAGCGACAGAGAGAGAGAGAGATGGAGAGAGAGAGAGAGAGACCGAGAGAGAGAGAGAGGGACAGACAGAGAGAAAGAGACGGAGAGAGAGAGAGACAGAGAGAGAGAGAGGGGGCAGAAACAACAAAAACCCAAAACAAACTCAATTGCTACTTGGCCCTAAACAGACAATACAACATGGCTGATTACCTGACCATGGTAAAGGATAGCAAACTGAGAAAAACCTTGACAATGTACAGACTTAGTGAACATAGCCTGGCCATCAAAAAAGGCAGACACAGACAGACCCGGCTGCCAAGAGAGGACAGGATATGCTCTCACTGCAGTCAGGGAGTGGTGGAGACAGAGATGCACTTCCTCACAGCTTGTAGAAAATATCAGGGCATAAGGGAGAATTTCTACCCAAAATTCACAAAAATATGCCCTGAATTCAGAAATTTGAATGACGACCAAAAACTCCCATACCTACTAGGGGAAGAGAGAAATTGTGTAACCTTAGCGGCACACTATGTTACAGCTTGCCATAAACAGAGGGACAACCATTAAATCTAAGAAAAGAGTATATACAAATTATATGAATGTATATTTATACACTCAGGGATATATCTGTTTATACACTGTATGGATAGACCTACGTTTATGTGTTCAACCATAAATGTTTTTTGATGCTTTGGCAACATAAGATGTACCTTGTCATGCCAATAAAGCAATTTGAATTGAATTGAATTGAATTGAGAGGGACAGACAAAGAGAGAGAGACGGATCAAGTAAGAATTCTAATGGTAGAAGGAGAACCAACATTGGGAGGGTCCTCAATGGCCACAGCCCCGAGATTTTCTGAAGCTGTAGAGATGATCTTCACCGCGCGTCAACTACAAGAGAAATGCAGGGAACAGCACCAACTGCTGTACATGGCCTTCTTTGACCTCACAAAGGCCTTCGACACCATCGACCGTGAAGGATTATGGAGTGACCTCCTCAAATTCGGCTGCCCTCAAAAGTTTGTCACCATCCTCCGCCTGCTTCACGACGACATGCAAGCCGTGATCCTGACCAACGGATCCACCACAGACCCGATTCACATACGGACCGGGGTCAAGCAAGGCTGTGTCATCGCATCAATGCTCTTCTCGATCTTCCTGGCTGCAATGCTCCATCTCACCCTCAGTAAGCTCCCCGCTGCAGTGGAGCTAATCTACAGAACAAACGGGAAACTATTCAACCTCCGTCGCCTCCAGTCCAGATCCAAGCTCGTCCCATCCTCTGTCACCGAATTACAGTATGCAGACGATGCTTGTGTCTGCGCACACTCTGAGGCCGAACTCCAAACCATCGTCAACACCTTCACCGAAGTGTACGAGAGCATGGGCCTTACACTAAACACCCGTAAGACAAATACGATAGCAAAATACTGGGGATGCTGGAAATCCGAAATAACAACAGAAAACGCTGGAAAAACTCAGCAGGCCAGGCAACATCCGTGGAGAGAGAAACAGAGTTAACGTTTCAGGTCGAAGACCCTTCGTCAGAACTGGAACAAAAGCAGGAAAAGGGATAGATTTTAAAGCAAGTGGGGGCTGGGAAAAGGGGGAGGGGATGAAAGAACAAAAGGGACGGTCAGTGATAGGATAGAAAGCAGGAGTGATTGAGAGACATTGAGAGATATTCAAGGAATAAAGGATGGCTCTCGATGAAGTGTGAATGGCGCTGGCAGAATGAAGGACAGCTGCCTCGTGGGAGGGAAGATAAAAGCCCAGACGAAAGTGTGGATTAAAAAAAAAAATATATATATATGATAGGGGCCGAGGTTATGATCTGAAATTGTTGAACTCTATGTTGAGTCCAGAGGGCTGTGTAGGGGGATGGGGCTCTGCTCTGCCCAATTGCAGGGGTCTTTAGTGCCTGTTGATGTATTGGGCCTCGGTCTCCTTTATACCCTTGCAGCTTATGTTAGCCTGCAGGTAGGGTGTCACTAAACACCCTCTAAGAAGATAGAGAACAACAGCTTATAGAGGAGGACTAAAATACGGTGGCGACCCGCACAGTTTATACCTAATCTGTGGGGTACTCCTGAGCCCAAGTGCTCCTGGAGTCCTCTCTCTTTTCCCTAGTCTGCTGTTCCCTTGTTTGGCGGGTTCGAAGCGCCCTAATGCCCCTATCTGGTTCTAACTCAAGAATTTGGGTGGAGAACGATGCACTTTAAATAGACACTCGGAGACAAGTAGTCCTTGGAAAAAGAACAGGTGACAACCAATTTTATTTGCCACGGTAAGTTCTACCACAAACGTAATAAACACACACACACATTTATAACTATAAATAAAATATGAACCATAAATGTTTTTCGATGCTTTGGCAACATAAGATGTACCTTGTCATGCCAATAAAGCGATTTGAATTGAATTGAATTGAATTGAATTGAATTGAACGGACACAACGAGAATGTTTACACCGTTTTATCTTTACCAAGTCCAATCCCACCAACCCACTTTCCTACCTAAACTAGACTGACAGTTGCAGGCCCTTGGATTATACTCACAGCCTCCTCCCTTGACAGATGGAATTTTGAGTGTGGTTGTTGGGTTGTTGTTGTTGCTGTCATCGTCGGAATTCGACCTGTGCCTCGGGGTTCGCCATACCCCGAACCTCGGAGAGGACCTTGCTGCGTCTGGTCGGGTTTTCTCGAAGTTTGGTTTTGTTGATTGCGCTTTCGGTCGGTTGTCGTTGGTTGGTTTGTGCTTGATGGAAAAGGTTCCCAAAATGACTGGAGTGAATGCCGTCTTCCACAGCCACTTCGGTCGTTGGTGTCTTCTTGTCGAGGTCCCCGGAACAGGAGTCGGTATACGGTACAGCTTCTTGCGGTGATGTTGTGCCGTCTGGTAGCGGAGTAAACCTTCAGTATACCGATTGAGCCTGGAATCCGATGGTGGATCTTCTCCTCAGCGCGGTTGGAGTTCTTTAGATGTTAGTTTGCCCCAGCTCGTCCCTCCCGGGCTCGTCTTTTCCCTCAGCATCTTAACTCGCTCTCCTGTTCGTTCTTCTGGTAATAGTTCTCTCTCAGCGTTGGTCCTTCTTGTGTTCCATATTTATACAGGTAGGTGTGAGGACAGGGGTATTGTTTTGAGTGCACATCGGCTCCTCCAAGTCTGCTGCCCCATTGTGTCAGTCCTGGGACTTGATTAGTTTGGGCCACCTCTTAACTGTAGTGATCCCAAGACTATTGTCCCTAGTCCGAGTTGATTAAGGTGATGATGGCTTGTATTCATAGCCCGATTAGGGGTGAGTCACATATTCAAACCCGGACTGGGTGGTCCCCATTGGCCGGGGGTTTCCTCGCTTCAGGTCTGACTCGGTCCACTGATTGGCCTTTGAGAATGCACTCTGCTTTGATTGGCCGACATCTATGGCTCACCTCTGAGCCACAGTCCCCTGTATTCGGATGTCCCAGGCATATCCCAGCCTGCTTGTCGGGACCTCTGCCTTGGCCGAAAATGTTGGTTTTAAACTGTATAGGGCAATCCAATTTTTGGTAAAACGTGGTTGTGGATTTTCGAACCCTACAGCTGTAGAGTGCCTAATCAAAAGATGAGGTGCTGTTCCTCGAGCTTACGCTGAGCTTCCGTGGAACAATGCAAGAGGCTGAGGACGGTGAGGTCTGAGTGGGAATGGGGCGGTGAAGACCCGTAAGACAAAGGTCCTCTACCAACCTGCCCTCGCCACACAGTACTGCTCCCCGATTATCAAAATCTATGATGAGGCCTTGGACAACGTGGACCACTTTCCATACCTTAGGAGCCTACTGTCAGCAAGAGCAGACATCGATGAAGAAATCCAACACTGCCTTCAGTGTGGCAGTGCAACCTTCAGTCACCTGGGGAAGAGAGTGTTTGAAGACCAGGACCTCAAACCCGGCACTAAGCTCATGGTCTACAGGGCAGCAGTGATACCCGCCCTGCTGTATGCTTCAGAGACATGGACCATGTACAGCAGGCACCTCAAAGCACTGGAGAGGTACCACCAATGCTGCCTCCGCAAGATCCTGCAAATCCATTGGCAGGATAGGCGCACCAACGTCAGTGTTCTTGCTCAAGCCAACATCCCCAGCATCGAAGCTTTGACCACGCGCGATCAGCTCCGATGGACGGGCCACATTGTCTGCATGCCCGATACAAGACTCCTAAAACAAGCGCTCTACTCGGAGCTCCGACACGGCAAGAGAGCCCCAGGTGGGCAGAGGAAACGCTTCAAGGACACCCTCAAAGCCTCCTTGAAAAAGTGCAACATCCCCACCGACACCTGGGAATCCCTGGCCCAAGACCGCACAAAGTGGAGGAGAAGCATCCGGGAAGGCGCCAAACACCTCGAGTCTCTTCGCTGGGAGCAAGCCGGAAGCCAAGCGCAAACAGCGGAAGGAGCGCACGCCAACCTAAGCACCCCACCCACCCGCCCCTTCAACCACCGTCTGCCCCACCTGTGACAGAGACTGTAGGTCCCGCATTGGACTCATCAGTCACCTGAGAACTCATTTTTAATGTGGAAGCAAGTCATCCTCGGTTCCGAGGGACTGCCTAAGAAGAAGAAGTAAAGGTCCTGTTGTCAGAGACACAGGCAAGAAGACAAAGGCTGTTTGCAGCAGTAAGAGGCTAGGGTCACACGTGGAAAGAACTTTAGACACAAGGGGTAGTCACGCCGATAAGAAGTAGTTGTAGTAGGGCATAATAAAGGGATCACATGGAAGAAAAGATGTAAATATTTGGCAATTCATGATATTTGTGTATTATTTCAATGGAAGTCTGCTGTCTTTTGATTTGGGGTTAGTGTTTGCAAGTGTCCTCTCCCTGAGAGGATGTTAGAGGTATTGGCTGAATGGCTGTGTTAGAGCATGGCAAGGGATAATCAAGGGCGTTTGTGTTATGTAGATAAAGTTCAACCTTTCCACTGGAAAGTTGGTGAAGATTTACTACTTGATGGCCTGTGCCGCTGCCAGCGGGTTGTCCTGTGCCACCTCCTCTCTCTCTTGGATGTCTTCATCATGGCCAGTAGATTGGTTCCCTCTACCTTCTTTCTCTTCATCTTCTGTGCGTGGAAAATCCAACCCCTTAGTAATGGCCAAAATTCTGGAGGATGCAGTGAGCCCCTACAATTCTGGAAATTGAAACATGCAAGATTCTGAGGGGGATTGACAGGGTAGATGCTGAGAGGTTGTTTCCCCTGGCTGGAGCATCTAGAACTAGGGGGCGTAGTCTCAGGATAAGGGGTCGGCCATTTAAGACTGAGATGAGGAGGAATTTCTTCACTCAGAGGGTTGTGAATCTTTGGAATTCTCTGCCCCAGAGGGCTGTGAATGCTGAGTCTTTGAGTATATTCAAGGCTGAGATCGATAGATTTTTGGACTCTAGGGGAATCTAGGGATTTGGGGACCGGGTGGGAAAGTGGAGTTGAGGTCGAAGATCAGCCATGATCTTATTGAACAGCAGAGCAGGCTCGAGGGGCCTTATAGCCTACTCCTGCTCCGAATTCTTATGTTCTTATGCACTATCTAGGCAATGGGAACGAGACTTGACAATCCCGATGGTCTGCTCAATTATTGTTCGTGTAGCACTCGATGTATCATTTTCTCGGCCTCTGTCCTTGGATGAAAGAAACGAGTCATCAGCCATAACTGTAGTGGATACTCCTGGTCTCCTATCAGTCATCCTGACACTTAACTGTGGCTGAGCAGTGCAGGCATCCTGGATTGTCTGAGAATAAAAGAACTAGTATTGTAATATATGTGGGTAGAACAAATGAAGGACAGAGACACCATGAGCTGCTGGTCCATGTGCTAGGCCAGAGCGAACCGAGCATGCTCATACCAAACCATGTGATAACACATTACAAGTATGCTTAAAAGGAGTTTACAGTTTTCTTTGCAGGGTGGCTCAGTTCCTGAATTACCAAGTCAAATATCCTCCAAGAGACTGATAGCAAAATAGCTCATGTCACAGAAGGCACAAGATTTTTAAAAATGTAATCAGCGATTACGGTCTCTGATGTGATGATATCACTGTGTTCATCTTTGATTTGAATTCTCTTAAAGGGCAAGGCACACCATCAGACAAGATACTCCTTTAAACAAGATCTTCCAACAGGACAACTCTCAATCTAAAAAATGAAAGCGGGAACGCTGCAGTTAAATGCTGCACAGTGTATCCGTAGGATAATTCTCATAAATGCATTCACATTACACACATTGGAGGTTTATCAACAACATAAATACAAGCACCAAGTGGTGAGAATTCAGAAAGGTAAAATCAATAGCCACAATTACTCAAACTTCCAGTGTAATACAAAGTAATAGAAAAGTTTTCATTAAAGGAACATTTGAACAAATGAAAACATTGTACAGGAAAAGACCAGCTGGTCCAGCTTGCCTGTCCAATAGAGTTGTGATGCCTTATGCATTATGTCAAGAGACTCCTTATCCCCTGGGTGCCATGTAGTCTCCTGGGAGAGGCAAAAAAAAACAGATAAAAAACCCAACGGCAAATAGGGAAATAAAAATCTGGAAAATTCCTCTCCGATTCCTCTATACAATCGATGCTAGTTCAGGAGACACATTGGCCCAGAAATTCGGGTCGGGGGCTTCCCGCGGGTGCAAGCCTCTAACCTGCACTTACCTAGCGCGCCAGCCATTGAGCTGTGGGCCCGCGTGGGATTCCGATCCTGGGCCTCCTCCAACTGCTGGCGCGCAGTGCTTGTGTGTCCCAGGGGCGCAGTTAGTTCGATGCGTCCCCTGGGATCACGTGGGCCATGGAGAGCCAATGGTAGCAGGGAATGCTTCATTCATAAGTTTGACAGGAAGAGCTGTCAAACCTATAAATACTATAAGCCCCAAAACATAACTAAAACTTCAAATAAATTTTTAAAAAAGCATCACATTTTTAAAATAACTATAAATTACATGAAATAACTATTTTAAACAATAATTTGAAATTTTGAAAAAATTAATTACATTTTCTAACGGAGCTAAAAATAAACTTACCTTTCTTTAAAGTATTTAAAAGTAATAAACCTGTGGAAAAAATGTTTTAATTTTAATTAATTCACCACTTACCTTGTTAAAAGCAGGCCTTGTGCCTGCTTTTTAAAAGTGTAACTGCTGGAGACTTACCCTCCTGGAGAAAGCTGCAAAAAAAACCGTAAGTTCGATGCGCACGCGCTGCCTCTCCGACGCATGCGTTCCACCTGTCAACCCCTTCTTTCAAGGGAATGGAAGTTCCGGTATCCCGCGCATTTGCAGTGCATGCATGAAACCGGCACTTTCGTTGGGCCTACGTGTGTAGTACCCAGCACGTACTCACGCGTGGGGACCCCAATTTCTGGGCCAATGACTTGTGTTACTTGGTACCTACCTCTTCCATGATGTGATCTCTGCTCCATCCAGGACCCGGTCCAACTCTTTTTTAAAGATATAGGGGGAGAAATTCGGTATTTCCCCATTTGGGGCGCAATTATCGGCCGGGTGCAAAGATTAACGCCTGGCGCTAATTATTGCCTCCGACTGCAAACTTGGCTTTTATCGCCCCTGGAGGTGATTGGAGCACTAAATCAGGCGCTTCACATCTGTCTTAAGGTGCAAAGGCCAAGGAGCGAGGCGCTACCTCAGAGCGCTGGCGAAGCTCATGTGATGTCAGTCAGCAATGGAACACAGACACACTGGCACCGGCCAATTCTTAAAGGGGAGTTCTGATGAATGGTCATCGACCTGAAACGTTAACTCTGTTTCTCTCTTCACAGATGCTGCTTGACCTGCTGGGTTTCTCCAGCATTTTCTGTTTTTATCTTATAGGGGAGGGTTTATCTTGGTCTCCATCCACATCCTGTTCATTGCAGCCTTGCGTCTCGGCCTGGAGAGACCTGTACATCAAATCTGCTGGAAAGAACAATGGAGAGACCCAGGGAAAGAGCTCAGAGTGCAGCCCCCACAGTCTCTTCTAAATAGATACAAGGAAGGGCAAATCAAAATGAACCTGCGAGGTGCTGCTCAGTACCCAAAACTCCTTCACACAGCATAGAATCTCTCCAGAAGAGTCTCTCTCTCTCTCTCTCTCTCTCTCTCTCAGAATGCGTGGTGAAAAATGTCACCAACAAAAAAAGGCAGGAAGCGGTCGCCTTTAAATAGCGCTCCCCCAGTCCCTTCCCGACTGCAAAACGTTCCCCTCAACCTGTCGTTGCTAGCGGCAGGCGTTAAGGCAGGGGGCGCCACTCAATTTCCAGTTCGGGGCGCTACCGGGGCGTTGCGCACTCGACTGACGTCATGTACTGCCGGCGCAGGAGATCGTGGCGGTATTGTTTAGCGCCGCCGCAAAATCTCCGGTCAATTTCGCGAGAGGCGCAGATATCTCCGCGCCCGGGCGCTAGTTGGTTTGCGCCCCACTTAGCGCCCTCTTAAGGCGCTAACGGGTGGCGCTACCAACTGAATTTTTCCCCCGGAGAGCAAATCAGCATTCACTGCACAAACCAGCAACGTGTTCTATTGGTCTACTATTCTTTGGGAAAAGAAGTATCGCCTTGTAGGAATGGTCAAATTCCTGTCTAGAGATTGAGTTCGACGCAGGCAATCAATCAAAAAGGTTTTTAATGTCAAACTAACGAGTTTAAACAGATTGATGCAAGAGAACTATGAATACAGGTCTTAACAGGTCGGATGCTCCATGAGGACTGCCTGGGCGGTCTTGTGGATGGCGTCATGACGTCATGACGTTTTTCCCGCGTTTGGGTGATCACGTGATTAGCGGCATGATGTCATCACGTTTGCCTGCGCTCTTAAAGCGGTCGTGCACTGTACATGCAAACAGTATATACAATGGTACAGATTTAGTCTGTAGCTAACACATCGTTAAAGGGAATTATGTACAGTTGTTCAGAGTCCCTCAGTGGCTCTGCCACATGCGCCCCCCCAGAATTGTCTTTAACGGAAAAAGTCAAACGGTGAGGGGGTCTGACAAGCCTGACAGAACGACTCCTCTATTCCCGAAGTGGAAGCTGTTGGACGGCGGGCGGACTGGCGGGTGGTTGCACTTGTTCTGGCGTGACGACGGTGGGCGGCCGACCTCGTCTCGGTGGCTGTGCGGTCTCGACGGGACGGTCAAGGTCCAGGTGTGCCGGCTTCAAACGGTCGACCGAAATGTGGTCCGGTTTACCATCGACATCCACCTTGAAGGTTTTGTCTCCTGCCTCTAACATGCGGAAAGGACCAGTGTATGGGGCCATGAGCGGATCCCAGTGAGCATCGTGGCGGATGAACATGTAGTCGGCTTGTTTCAGCTCCGCTGGAACGTGAGAGCCCTGAAACCAGTGATGCGATGTGGGAACCGGTGCGAAACATCTGGCTGCTTCCTGGTGACTGATAAGCTGGCGTGAGGCGGACCATGGCTCCGTTGGTGTTGGCAAGAAATCCCCTGGCACTCGCAGTGGCTGACCATAAATGGGCTCTGCCGCGGAAGAGTGAAGATCCTCCTCGGGGGCCGTGCGAAGGCCCAACATGACCCACGGCAGCTTGTCTGCCCATCCAGCGTCTTGGAGGCTGGCCCTCAGTGTGGCCTTAAGCGATCTGTGAAAACATTCGCACAGACCATTCGCTTGTGGGTGGTAGGCTGTGGTGCGGTATAACTTGACACTGAGTCGTTTTGCCACCGCAGTCCAGAGTTCAGAGGAAAACTGCAGTCCCCGGTCCGAAGAGATGTCAGCAGGCACTCCAAAATGGGCGACCCATGACGAGATGAATGCCCTGGCCACGTCCGCCGAAGTAGCAGATGACAGGGGAACCGCCTCTGGCCATCTGGTGGTGCGATCTACTATGGTCAGGATGTGCGTAAAACCATGGGAAGGTGGAAGTGGTCCTACCAGGTCCACATTAACGTGGTCAAACCGTCGCTCAGGAACTGCAAAGGTGGCCAATGGAGCCTTGATGTGACGCTGTACCTTGGCCTTTTGGCAGACCACGCAGGTGTTGGCCCAGTCGCGGACATCTTTATGCATGCCCCACCAAACGAACTTAGATGACATTAGCTTCTGAGAAGCCTTCATTCCTGGGTGTGACAACCCATGGGACCTTGCGGCGCCAGGCGACCGGCGCAATAGGGCGAGGGTCCCGAACGGAGACGTCACACAGCAACGTGGTACCAGCTGAATGGAACTTGACGCCAGCCAACTGGAGGCTAGTGGTGTTGGTGCGGTAAGCCTGCACTTCTGGGTCTGAGACTTGGTCTGCTGCCATGAGGGCGTAGTCGATGCCCAGCTGGACCGCATGCACGGTCGCGCGGGAGAGACAATCTGCCACCAGGTTGTCTTTACCAGCCACGTGCTGAATATCTGTGGTAAATTCGGAGATGTATGTCAGCTGACATTGTTGTCGAGATGACCATGGTTCGGCGGTCTTGGCCATGGCAAAAGTCAGTGGCTTATGGTTGACGAAAGCGGTGAAAGGACGCCCTTCCAACAAGAACCGGAAATGGCGGATGGCCAGAAAAAGGGCTAGCAACTCCCTGTCGAAAGTACTGTACGCCCGCTCGTTACGCCGCAGTTGACGGCTGAAGAATGCCAACGGCTGCCATGTCCCGTTTACCCACTGCTCCTGAATGGCGCCGATTGCATAATCTGACGCGTCGGTGGTGAGGGCGATGGTGGCTCCTGGTAGCAGGTGCGCCAGCATGGTCGCGTTGGCCAAGGCGCTCTTGGTGTCGGTGAATGCCCGGTCCATGTCAACCGTCCAGCCAACCGGATCCTTGCCAGACTTGCCCTTGAGGGCCTCGTACAGGGGCTGCATGAGCAGTGCTGCCTTAGGCACGAAACGGTGGTAGAAGTTTACCATGCCTAGGAATTCCTGCAGAGCCTTTATGTTCTGCGGGCATGGGAAGTGTGTCACCGCCTCCACCTTCGCCTGCAAAGGAACCTCTCCCTCTGCGGTGATGCGATGCCCCAGGAAATCGATTTGTCGCAGGCCAAACTGGCACTTAGCCGGGTTGATAATCAGGCCGTGTTGGCTGAGGCGTTGAAAAAGGGTGCGTAGATGGCAAACATGCTCCTCTTTGGTGGGGCTGGCAATCAAAATGTCATCCAGATAGATGAAGATGAAGTTGAGGTCACGCAGCACGGAATCCATCAGGCATTGGAAAGCCTGGGCAGCATTCTTTAAGCCAAAAGGCATGCGCAGAAATTAGAAAAGGCCGAATGGGGTGATGACTGCAGTCTTCTGGACGTCCTGTGGGTGCACCGGGACCTGGTAGTAGCCCCGGACGAGGTCGACCTTGGAGAAGAAGTTGTTTCCAGCCAAATGGGCAGAGAAATCCTGAATGTGGGGGATCGGGTATCGATCAGGAGTGGTGACGTCGTTTAGGCGCCGATAGTCGCCGCAGGGTCGCCAGCCGCCGCCAGGTTTCGGTACGATGTGAAGAGGCGAAGACCAGGGACTATTCGACCTGCGAATAATCCCTAAGCGTTCCATTGTAGTGAACTCCGCCTTCGCGACCGTTAGCTTGCCAGGTTCGAGGTGCCGGGCCCACACATGGACTGGGGGGCCGGTGGTGGTGATGTGGTGTTCCACACCATGTTTCATGGCTGTGGAGGAGAACGTGGGCCTGGTCAGATCTGGAAATTCGCCTAGCAAGCGAGCGAACGCATTCGGAGTCGGGAAAGCGCAGGAGACGGTGCGCGGCATGGTGTTACTACGGTGGCAAGGGATAGAGTGAAACGTGGCCGCGTTGATCAGCCGCCGGTTCCTTACATCGACCAGCAGGCCGTTGGCGCACAGGAAATCGGCACCGAGAATGGCTTGCGACACCTTGGCCGTAACGAATTCCCAGACAAACCGCTGGCCGCCGAAGCACACTTGGACCCGCCATCTGCCGAAGGCCCGAATAGCTCCGCCATTAGCTGCTTCGAGGGGGAGACCGTGCCTCCCAGCCTGTACATCAAGAGCTGACGCGGGTAAAATGCTGCACTGCGCTCCGGTGTCGCACAGGAACCGACGACCGGAGAGGGTATCTGTAATGAAGAGCAGCTTGCCTGCATTGCCGATTGCCATTGCGGCCGCGGGGCACTCGTTAGACCCGTTCTTCATTGGACGGAGTTGTCGTTTTTTTTTGAGAGAAGCTGTAGGGAGGTCGGCAATGTCTCGCCTTCGCGCCAAACCGCGCGTGGTAGATGCACAGCCCTGCGGGCTGAGGAGCTGCGGCGGCATCTGTGGGGGATGGGCGCCTCATGGCAGTGCAGCACTGTTGCGTAACTGCGAATATTTTGTCTGCCTTGGCAGCGAGCGCTGCGCAGTCTTCGACCTTGGATCCCGCCAAAGCCGCTTGCACTTGCTCCGGTAATTGGCTGAGGAATAACTCTCTGAAGAGAAAGCATTCCGGTTCGGAGCCAAGGAGTGTGAGCAGTTGGCTCATCAGCTCGGAAGGTTTGGAGTCCCCGAGCCCGGGCATAGCGAGCAGCCGACGGGTGCGCTCTGATTTCGTGAGCCCGAAAACCTGTAGCAACCGCGCCTTGAGGGTCTCATACTTGCTGTCAGTTGGGGGATTCCCGAGAAGACTGACGATCCACGAGGCGGTAGAGCCGTCGAGTGCGGAGACCACGTATAAGTATCAGGTCTGATCCTCAACGATGCCTCTCAGGACGAACTGGGCTTCGACTTGGATGAACCACGAGGTTGCTTGTTGCTCCCAGAACTGCGGCAGCTTCAACGAAACGGCATTCGCCTCCATGCTGTGTTCCTTTTGCGAAATCCGTTCACAAAAGTCGGGGTCACCAATGTAGGAATGGTCAAATTCCTATCTAGAGATTGAGTTCGACGCAGGCAATCAATCAAAAAGGTTTTTAATGTCAAACTAACGAGTTTAAACAGATTGATGCAAGAGAACTATGAATACAGGTCTTAACAGGTCGGAGGCTCCACGAGGACTGCCTGGGCGGTCCCGTGGATGGCGTCATGACGTCATCATGTTTTTCCCGCATTTGGGTGATCACGTGATTAGCGGCATGACGTCATCGCGTTTGCCTGCGCTCTTAAAGGGGCCGTGCACTGTACATGCAAACAGTATATACAATGGTACAGATTTAGTCTGTAGCTAACACATCGTTAAAGGGAATTATGTACAGTTGTTCGGAGTCCCTCAGTGGCTCTGCTACAGCCTAACATCTGAGCTATTTCTTCCCTTGCATAATTGATAAGTGATATACCTATCAATTCCTCCAATAAAAGGCGAAGAGTTACGAAGGTGACTAAAGGTTTTTATTGACTAAATAACAGAGCCCACTCTCGTGGGTGATCCGATCCAAGCAGGAGGAATACCAGCCAGTCGCTCACCTTTATACCTGGCCTGGTGGGTGGAGCCAAGGCGGAGTCGGCAGTGGTCATCCCAGGTATAGCAGTGTGGCAAGAGGCGACCTCGTACCGTGATACAATAGTGGTCAGTGATACAGTTATAACGAACAGTGGTGAACAGTGCTAACTACTAACAGTGATACGATAGTGAACGTGGTTTACCACATTCACCCCTTGTTTAGAATTAAGTCCGGCGGGGTGAAGTGTACTACCAATTCTGGTAGGTCAGTCTGTCCGGAGGCTTCGTAAGCCTCTCCGATCGCCGCAGCGGTGGTGTTGCCTTATCCGGTGCTGGTGCCTTATCCGGTGTTGATGCTGGTGTTTGCGTGGTCGGCGAGGGCTCGTGGGGTTCCGGCATGCCGTCTACCTGGACTGAGGTTGGGGGGGGTGGTGGCGGTGTTTCCGGATCGGCTGAGGGTGCGAGGTCTCGTAGGGAGACAGTGTCCTCCCGCCCGTCTGGGTACGCCACGTAGGCGTACTGGGGGTTGGCGTGCAGGAGGTTCACCCTCTCGACCAGGGGGTCCGTTTTATGGGTCCTCACGTGTTTCCGCAGCCAGACCGGCCCCGGGGCGGTCAGCCAGGTTGGTAGAGTGGTTCCCGTAGTCGACTTCCTGGGGAAAACGAACATTCGTTCATGGGGGGTGGTGTTAGTGGCCGTGCAAAGTAATGACCGGATGGAGTGCAGCGCTGTCGGGAGGACTTCTTGCCAGCGGGAGGTTGGGAGGCCCTTAGACTTTAAGGCTAAGAGGACGGCCTTCCATACCGTCGCGTTCTCTCTTTCCACCTGACCGTTACCTCTGGGGTTGTAGCTGGTGGTCCTGCTTGCTGCAATACCTCTCTCTAGGAGGAATTGCCGGAGTTCCTCGCTCATGAAGGAGGAGCCCCGGTCGCTGTGTATATAGTTCGGGAACCCGAACAAGGCGAAGAGGGCATTCAGGCACTTAATGACCGTGCTACTGGTCATGTCGGGGCAGGGGAAGGCAAAGGGGAAACGGGAGTACTCATCAACGATGTTGAGGAAGTACACATTACGGTCAGAGGACGGGAGGGGCCCCTTAAAGTCGATGCTCAGGCGCTCGAAGGGGCGGGTGGCCTTGATCAGGCTTGCTCGGTCCGGCCTATAGAAGTGCGGTTTGCACTCCGCACAGGTCTGGCAGTTCCTGGTCATGGTCCTGACCTCCTCGATGGAGTAGGTCAGGTTGCGGGCCTTAATGAAATGGTAGAGTCTGGTGACTCCGGGGTGGCAGAGCTGGTCGTGGAGGGTCTGAAGCCTATCGATATGCGCGCTGGCGCATGTCATTCGTGAAAGGGCATCAGGGGATTCGTTCAGCTTGCCTGGCCGGTACAAGATCTCATAATCGTAAGTGGAGAGCTCGATTCTCCATCTCAAAATCTTGTCATTCTTGATTTTGCCCTTCAGCTTGTTATTAAACATGAAAGCCACCGAACGCTGGTCAGTGAGGAGGGTAAATCGTTTGCCTGCCAGGTAGTGCCTCCAGCGCCGTACTGCCTCCACGATCGCCTGGGCCTCTTTCTCGACCGACGAATGTCGGATCTCGGGGCCCTGTAGGGTCCTTGAGAAGAAGGCCACTGGCCTCCCCTCCTGGTTTAGGGTGGCGGCTAAGGCGAAGTCGGATGCGTCGCTCTCCACCTGAAAGGGGATGGACTCGTCCACTGCGTGCATCGTGGCCTTGGCTATGTCTCCCTTAATGAGGGAGAAGGCCGCGCACGCCTCCTCCGTGAGGGGGAAGGAAGTGGCTTTCAGGAGGGGTCTGGCTTTGTCCGCGTAATTGGGTACCCATTGGGCATAGTAGGCGAAAAGCCCCAGGGTTCTCCTAAGTGCTTTAGGGCAGTGGGGGAGGGGTAGCTCCATGAGGGGGCGCATTCTTTCTGGGTCGGGGCCGATGATTCCGTTCTCCACTACGCAGCCGAGGATGGCAAGGCGCGTGGTGTTAAACACGCATTTCTCCTTATTGTAGGTGAGGTTCAGCCGTTGGGCCGTACGGAGGAATTTCTCCAGATTCGCGTCATGTTCCTGCCGGTCGCGGCCGCAGATAGTGACGTTATCTAGGTAGGGGAATGTAGCCTGCAGTTCGTTCTGGTCAACCATCTGGTCCATCTCCCTTTGGAAGACCGAGACCCCATTAGTGACACCGAAGGGGACCCTAAGGAAGTGGTATAGGCGCCCATTCGCCTCGAAGGCGGTATACTGGCGGTCCTCAGGGTGGATAGGGAGTTGGTGGTAGGCCGACTTCAGGTCGATGGTCGAGAATACTTTATACTGTGCAATCTGATTGACCATGTCAGATATGCGGGGGAGGGGGTATGCGTCCAGCTGGGTATATCTGTTTATGGTCTGGCTGTAGTCGATGACCAGGCGGTTTTTATCGCCGGTCTTTACGACTACGACCTGGGCACGCCAGGGGCTGCTGCTCCCCTCGATAATGCCCTCTTTCAGGAGGCGCCGCACCTCAGAGCTAATGAAGGCTCTGTCCCCGGCGCTATACCGCCTGCTCTTGGTAGCGACGGGTTTGCAGTCAGGGGTAAGGTTAGCAAACAGAGAGGGTGGCGGGACCTTGAGGGTGGAGAGGCTGCAGGTGTTACGCGGTGGGCGGTTTAACGTTTGCTGGTTGTTGACTGTGAGTGGGGGGAGGGGTCCACCGTATGCTAGGGTTACGCTTTGGAGGTGGGATTGGAAGTCCAGCCCTAGTAGGACGGCAGCGCAGAGATGGGGGAGGACGAGGAGTTTAAAGTTTTTATACTCCGTGCCCTTAACCGACAGGGTCACGACACAGTAGCCGCTGATGTCCGTGGCGTGGGACCTCGATGCCATCGAGATTCGGCTGCGCGTTGGTAGGACAGAGAGGGAGTAGTGGCTCACCGTGTCTGGGTGGATGAAGCTCTCCGTGCTTCCGCTGTCGAACAGGCAGGTCGTGGCGTGGCCGTTCACTTTGATGTCCATCATTGACTTGGACAGATGGTGCGGGCGGGCTTGGTCCAGGGTGACGGAAGCTAGTGTGTAGCTGAGCGAGTCGTTGTCATCTGCGGGCGAGGCGGTCGGGCGTGGTGAGTAAAATGGCGTCTCCCACGAGGTAGGGCAAAATGACGGAGAAGATGGCTGCCCCCGTAGCTCACATGAGGCACTATTGGGGTCGGTTGCCTTAATCAAAGATGGCCGCCCCCATGACTCATGTGTGGGGATGCTGGCCTCAGTTGCCCTAAACAAAGATGGCCGCCCCCATGACTCATGTGTGGGGATGCTGGCCTCAGTTGCCCTAAACGAAGATGGCCGCCCCCATAGTTCGCATGCGGCACTGCTGGCCTCTGAGGATCCGCTCCTGCAGGCCTTGGAGAAGTGGCCTTTCTTCAGGCAGGTTTTACATATGGAGTTCTTGGCTGGGCAGCGCGACCTCGGGTGCTTCTCCTGGCCACAAAAAAAACAGCCGGCGGCCCGATCGCGGATGCCCGATGTCGGGGCCGGTGCCGGGGGTGGCGGGGCCGGTCGGGTCCGGGACGCCGACGCAGAGGTAGGTCCCGGGGGCGGCGCTGGGAAGGGTGCTGTGGTAGGGGTCGGGCCCGAGTCCCAGGGTCGCGAGCAGTACCTGGTGAATGCTTCCTGATCTTGGTGGGCCACTTCCAGGGAGATAGCGAGGGCTTCAGCTTTTTCCATGCTGAGGTCTTTAGCTTCCAGCAGTCTTTGCCGTGAGTACTCGGACCGTAGGCCTTTCAGGAATGCGTCGCGGATATTATCTTCAGTATTTTCGGCTGCCGACACCGATTTAAAGTCACAGTTCCTGGCGAGTGCATATAGCGCCTGTGAGAATTCGGCTACTGATTCTCCTGGCTGTTGCGGCCGTGATCTTAGGAGGTGCCTAGCATACATGTAGTTTACCGGGATCCGGTACTTCTGTTTCAGCAGGTTGATGGCGGTCTCGTAGGTAGTCATGTCCTCGATGAGAGTGTATACTCTCGGGCTCAGTTGTGCCTGCAGGACACTTAGTTTGGATGCCTGAGGGACGCTGGATTCTCTCAGGTATGATTCGAAGCAGACCAGCCAGTGTTTAAAGTCTGCGGCTGAGTTTGCTGCTCGTGGGTTCAGGTCCAGGTACGGCGGTCTGAGGGCTCGCAGCCAAGCTGGCTGGTGTGGCTGTGCTCCTGGGAGCTGCGCTGGTGGCTCCTCCGCCGGTTGTGACTCGTTGTCGGACATCATTAAATTTAGTCAATAAAATTGATATACCTATCAATTCCTCCAATAAAAGGCGAAGAGTTACGAAGGTGACTAAAGGTTTTTATTGACTAAATAACAGAGCCCACTCTCGTGGGTGATCCGATCCAAGCAGGAGGAATACCAGCCAGTCGCTCACCTTTATACCTGGCCTGGTGGGTGGAGCCAAGGCGGAGTCGGCAGTGGTCATCCCAGGTATAGCAGTGTGGCAAGAGGCGACCTCGTACCGTGATACAATAGTGGTCAGTGATACAGTTATAACGAACAGTGGTGAACAGTGCTAACTACTAACAGTGATACGATAGTGAACGTGGTTTACCACAATAAGCATGACTCCTGGTCCTCCCCAACCCATCAAATTGAAATAATTTGTCAGCGTGCACACAGTCTAGTCCTTTCATTGTTTTATAGACCTCAATCAAATCGCCCCTGAGTCTACACGTCTCTAAAGTATGCAGACCCTGCTCTTTAAGCCTATCCAGGTGGCTAAGGTATATTAACCTTGGAATTATTCTCGTGACCCTCATCTGAACCTTTTCCAATGCTTCAATATCACCCAGCATGTGAGGGAACCAAAATTGGACACCGTATTCTAATTGAGGCCTTGTAATGGATTGTCCTGTGAATGCAGCCCAGTACTCGATTTGCTTTAGCTATAGCTTCTCTGCATTGGTTGTGAGCCATTAGAACGTTATAAATGATGATAACTAGATCTTTTTCTTTCAACCCAAGCTTCAATTCTGTTCCCTGTAGGGTATATGTATATGTAGCGTTGGTCCTGCTCATATGCAAAACACTGCATTTTTCTAAGTTATATACCATTTGCAAAACACAGTCCATTCCATCAACACATTGAGATCTGCTGGCAGTCGTCTTGTCTCCTCCACAGTCCGAACACTTGTACAAATCGTCATATCATTCGCAAACTTGCAGATCATTCCTAACACATTCATCTAGGGCATTAATATAGACAGTAAAGCGCAGGGAGGAAATATTCAGTTGGTTTGCACCTCCCGTTAGTGCCTTAAGAGGGCGCTAATGGGGCGCAAAGCAACTAGCGCCCAGGCTCGGTGATGTCTGTGCCACTCGCAGACATTTTGCGGTGGCGCTAAAGACTACCGCCCCAATCTCCTGCGCCCGCAGAGCGTGCAATGCCCTTGTGGCGCCCCCCATCCTTTCCGCCTGGCGCAAGCAACGACAGGGAGACTGGAACGTTTCCCAGTCAGTGAGGGGCTGGGGGGGTGCTATTTAAAGGCGGCCTCTTCCTGGCTTTTTCTGTGGTAAACATTTTTGCACCACTCATTCTGACAGAGAGAGAGATTCTGAGAGAGAGAGAGACTTCTGCATAGAGTCAACACTGAGTGAAGTAGTTTTGGCTACTGAGCATCACTTTGCAGGTACTTTTGGATTTGACCTTCATTGCTTCGATTACCAAGAGACTATGGGGGCTGCACTGATTCGGGGCATCATCCTGCGCCTGCAGAATCGGAGGCAACAGAGACGCAGAGAGAGAGTGGCTACAGCGTAGTGCTCCACACTCCTTGCCAGTGCATCAATGCATTCGGGCACCCTTCCCACAGCACCCATGAGCTGAGTGTGCATGTCCACCGCTTGGGTGTTCATTTCAGCGATGAGCCGCTCCTCCTCTGTGTCCAGTGCAGCAGGACTCGCTGGCCTACTCTCCCTCCGGGGAGAAGGCCCCCGAGCTTTCCTAGGCACATCGCATTGCTGAAGCCCGCTGGGTCCCGGAGCTTCACCCTCATCAGACCCTTCCCCCCTGCTCCCCTCCAGGGAAGGCGTGTTCCCAGTGTGGGCATGGGCTTTCTTGGGAGAGGGTGGCGCTGATGCTCTGGCTTCCTCTTCCTCCTCGCCTGCGGCTTCACTCCCACTGGCAGCTTGAGGGCTCGTCTCCTCACCTGGTGAATCACCATCTGAAAGCAGGGAGGTACAAGAGTGGCTTTAGCGTGAGGACAGTGGGGCAGTAAGGGAGGAAGGAATGCAGCGATTTAGTAAGTTGGATTGAAAGTGTCAAAGGCTGGTGTTGTGAGGAACAAGTGGAATGAGAGAGGAGAGAAAGCTGATGACATTGCTGTCCCAAACGGGGTTGGCCTCGCCAGGGGCGACGGGACCAATCACCTGGCTTGCCACAATCCTGTGGACGCGCGTCTCAAGATCGCTGAGGCTGCCCTCCACCCATCCGTTGCTGCTGTCTCCTATTATGAGATAGCTTGGCCTGCAAGAAAAAGTACGGCGTCTGAGTAAATATAGAGCCATGGTCTTGCCTGATGTGCCTCCCATAGTTGAGTAGCCTTTACTGTATGCAGCCATGGTCTTGCCTGATGTGCCTCCCATAGTTGAATTGCCCTTACTGTATGCAAGGTGTGGAATGTGCGTGTGTGTTTTATGAGAGGGCCATAGGTGTTGGATGAGTGTTGGGCATTGGGGTTTTAAGACCCTCTGGCCATAGAGTGAGGTTGAGATGAAGGGATGGAGAGGTATTGAAAAAAAGCCACTCACCCTGACGACCCGAGTGAGGTCGTTGAACTTTTTGCGACATTGTATATGGGTCCTGGTCACCATGCTCCTGGAGGAGACGTGCTGAGCCACCTCCCTCCACACTCTTCTGTAGTCGCACAGCAAAGGCCTCCGGCCACTCTCAGGATAGAGTATAGATGTTCTGCACTCCACCGCGCCAACCAGAACCTCCAAGGCCCGCTCGCTGAAGCGCCGAGCTCGTTCTCTCACCCTCTCCACAGTCCTTGGCTGGAAAATGTAGTCACAGGTCTCTCCAGGCCGAGATTCAAGGCTGCAATGAGCAGGGTGTGGCTCGAGAGCAATATCGACCCTCCCCTTTAAGAATTGTCTGGCGCCAGTGTGTCTGTGTTCCATCGCTAACTGACAGCACCTGTGCTGCGCCCGCGCTCTGAGTTAGCGCCTCGCTCCTCAGCCTTTGCACCTTAAGGCAGGTGTGCAGCGCCTGATTTAGCGCTCCAATCACCTCCAGGGGCGATAAAAGCCAAGTTTGCTGTCGGAGGCAATAATTAGCGCCAGGCGCTAAACTTTGCGCCCGGCCGATAATCGTGCCCCAAACGGGGTGATACTGAATTTCTCCTCCCAACGGTCCTAACACCAATCCCTGGGGAACATCACTGATAACCAGTCTCCAAGCAGATCTACAGCCATTGACAATGACTTTCTGCCTATGAGCATGCAGCCAATTCTTAATCCACTGTCGCAGCATCCCACTAATTCCTCAAGTTTCTATTTTATAGAGTAACTTATTGTGAGGAACCTTATCAAAGGCTTTCTGAAAGTCCAGGTAGACAATGAGAGCAGCTTTTGTTTTCTTTATTAGTACATGTGTAGGGGGTTTCTCTTGCTCGTTCTGGTCTCCTGCCAGGCTTTGTGCAATAATTACCCTTGAGTGGTTCGACCCACTCTCCCCTACGGTTCTAGACCTTGGACTTAGATGCAGAGAACTGTAGTGCAGAGAAAGGACTCAATAGACCAGGTTGAATAGCACGAAATGGATGCTTTTATTTTTAAACAGTTTGAAGCATTACAAAATACATGTCATAGGCACAGATTAAAGAAACTACAATCATGCACAAATTTATGAACTTGACTCTATGGAAATGGGGAACATACGGCACGTCGTAAAAGGGGAAACACATTACGATTTAACCTTACTCCCTCCCCTAAATACCTAAACTAAGTTTCGACTTGAGGAACTCGGGATCATGCTCACCACTATCAGAATCGCAAAAGGAGGGGTTCGCAGCCTTTCTGGCCCAGCTTTCCGTCGTCACGTGGATTTGGAAACTTCTGGCGCAGCTTGTTTTTCTCTCTCTCTCAGGCGATGAGGCAGTGGACACAGCCTCGATGAGCGCTCGTCATGGCTGAAATCCACCAAGTCTGTTGTGGATTTGGGTTCATGGAACAGTCCCTGCCACCAATGTGATATTGAAGAAATGGATGCACGTGTCGAGGCCTTGCCTGGCTAGGCTCGGAATGTCCTTTTTATCCGACATGGATCGTCGGTTTTTCCCGAGGGTGTCTTCTCCTTCGGCCTGGGTCGTCGATGATCTCCCGACAACAGCACCTGGGCCACCCTCGTCGTCTTCCCGTCGTGGCCGAGCCTTGTCTGGCTGAACACCGACCACGTTGTCTTTTTTTCCGAAGTTGTCCGTCTGAAGCGTCTTTATCGATTCCGAAGTACCGAGGTGGAAGAGAGGGCAGGGCAGGCCAGGCTGATGGACTTTTCAAAATCCATATTTATACCCTTTTGGGCCAGCCTTATCTCCCGCCAGATCATAGTCCAGTCTTTGTAATATTTTGGTGGGCAGGAATCTCTGCAGGGGCGCTTTGTCTTGTAACGGGAGCCGGTGGTAACTTAACTGGCCTTCCTGGCCGATAATGTCTTTTAATGTCTTTTACATTGTCACCGTGACTCGGTTCGCATATTGATCGGTCTGGAGATTTCCCTTGATGGCTGTTAAACGGTTTCTCCTTTGTACATTAAATGGGTATAAGTGTTCATGCATTGTCCGCCCATATCTTGATGGGCCCCATCCTGTTTGCCTGAAACCGTCCTGTACTTAGAATCCATTGAATATGTATGCTGTTTCCCTGAGTTTCGGTTTCCCGATACTGGCTTTCGCGGGCTTACTGTTTTCAATCCACAAGCCTGTCTGGCTTGCAGTAACAGAAATCAAATGGTCCAGAAACTGATCACGAGGCCCGGCGGCCATTTTGTATGCCCTTTTATCAAAGGTTTTTCTGTGCAAGCTTACTTTGGTCAATAAACTGTCTTATTTTATCCTGTTTTCTTGCATGATTATTGCTGAAAATTTCGAATCTTACAGGCCCCCCTGTGATACTGATAGCTTGCTAGAGGTATCAATGATCCTTGGTGAGCAAATTTTCCCTGATTCCCCACATCCAAACATTCCTGGCACTTAACTATCTATGACCCTCAGGACACATGCAGTTCCCATTTCCGAAAAAATGAAAATTACCTTGTGCACATTTGGACAATCATAGGCAGCACTTCTTAAACTATAACACATTCATCTGTCAGATGTGCAGGGGTTGATACCCTCTTGCACCACCTGCATACACCTTTTATTAATCCAAAAACTTAAGAATGACTAATAACATAACAATATTCATATACTTAAAACAAAAACGCGCAAATGGCCAAAATCTAAAAATGGAGGGACGCCTAACCTTCAATACTAGCAACTTAAAGTGAGGTGTCTTCTTCCCCCATTTGCACATATCGTTCTCTCCATTCTCCTGTGTTCTCGTGCCTCTGGAGGCGTTTGCCTCTTTTGCAATGCACGAATAGCAAAAATATCACAATTAAAACCTGACACACTACTAGGATGTGGGATGCTATTCTAATCCAGGCCAGGACCTCTATGTTAGTGAACAAGTCCCACCATGGTGGGATGACTATGTCCAATATGTCTTTTCCTATCTCTAAAGTCTTCTGCTCCAGTGTGTAAAAATGTTTCTGTGAAACTATAACGGCTTTTAAAATCTTGGTGAGGTGTTCGGGAAGAGGGGGAATGACATAACCAAAATGCGCGACGAATCATTGCAAGTCCGTGAAATTCTCTTTGACAGTGAGGTGAACGGTGGAGGGTGCAGGAATGGGGACAATTCGTTGTTGTGCCACTTGAACCTCGGCCCTGGGTTTGAAACAGAAACTGCTATCACTGATCGAACACCACTCGTGTTGTCCGTAGCGGTAGTGAGGCGCTGCAGTGGTGACGCAGTATGTCCCACCCCCGATATATGCTACCTGTGGGGGCACATGGTCCTCTGCCATTGCCTCCATGGTGCAATTTATCGGCTTCGCGCTAGCGGTTCTGAACCCGCACTGTGGTTTCAAAAAGGCATTCAAGTGCTGGGGACATAGGATGATGTGTGCTCCCCGGCTCCGACACCCCGAGAGGTCGGTGCCTGTCATCGTACGCTCCCATCTGATGACGTAAGGCGGGACCACTGCGTAACGAATGTGTGCGCCCCCCTGAATGACTCCAATGTTCTCCACCCTGTATACCGGGGCGGGCTTTGCTGCGGGACCCAACACCGGCATTCTTACCACTATTCCCATGATAGTATGATTCGAACGTCCGCAGTCCACTGGGACTGGGTACGCTTCTGCAGCTAGTCTGAGCTGGCACGGGCTTAATGCATTCTCAAAAGGGTGGAGCGCTTGCAAGTGCTTGTTGCTGATCCAGGACGGGACCAAACCCTGTTTTAAATCCTCAAGATTACTGCGGCCCTCGCCCAGTAACCACGCCCCGTATAGCACACAGGCCTCGTTTTGCGCAGCTTGATCGGACGCATTCCGATCCTCCTTAATGAGCGCATTTACCGTTCTCGCGTGTTTCTCCAGCTCAGCTATTATTTCCTTAAAGTGTAGTGTCATGGCCTGGTCTTCATGTAACTCAGAACCCACTACCTTATTTTCGTCTGTCAGTATGTTCCTTAACTGGGCTTTTAAACCGTTGATCTGTGTCTGCAGCTCCACGTTATCTAGAGCGTTGACGACAGATGTCCCGGTATTAAAAGCAGTGAATATGTCATTTACTGTACCCCTTCTTTGCCTCCTGACTCGATCCAAAACTTCTGGTGGTGTGGTGTATAATTTGTCGTTGTCGATGTCGGCAAAGTCAAACTCGTAAAACTGTCTAAACATTCGGGTTAACAGGACCTGGTATAATTGTTCCGTTTCTTTGGGGCACCACTCCGGCAATCGTACCTCAGTGAGGTTTAAAATCACTGAGGCCACCGCGTAGTGTACCCCTTGGTACAGCACCTGACCGGTGGGTACCAAAACTAAACCGTTCCCGGGTCCCTTGGTGGTGCCCATTCTGCAAGTTTATTAATGTCCTCCTGTAACTTGTTGCAGTCCTCCTCAGTATTGACTATCCTCCCCAATTTGGTGTCATCTGAAAATTTAGAAATTGTGTTTTTGATTCCAAAGTCTAAAATCGTTAATGTAAATTGTGAACAGCAATAAATTGGAACACCACTACCCACCCTCTGCCACTGTGAATAGCTACCCTTTACTCCCACTCTCTGCTTTCTGTCCTGAAGCCAGCCAGCAAACCATTCTGCTACTTGCTACTGATCGTCTGTGCTTACTCTCTCGCTGCGGCTTGGCATCTGTTCCTTTCTACTTTATCCTCTATAAAGCACCTTGGGATGTTTCTCTACATATGAACATACGGAAAATGATGGACAGAAAAAGACCTACTGGTCCATCCACTTAGTTGTGATGCCATCACAAGACAAACACGCCCCATCCCACCCGGAAGCTATGTCATCCCCTGAGTGAGGCGAATAACCAGATAAAAAACCCAAGTCAATTCGGCAAAAGAAAATCTGGAGAAGTCCTCTCTGACCCCCCTTAGGCAAACGAAACTAGCCCAGGAGACCACTACGTTAAAGGTACTGCGTAAAAGCAAGTTATTTTAGTTGTGTAATAAAACAGAGGAGTTGGGCTGTAAGAGGGTGGAGTTTTGCTACATCTCACCCTGGGGAAGGGGAGGGGGAAGTCTGGTATACAAGGCAAAATCCAGAAGGTTCTGTGAAGAGATAGATGGGGAAGGTAAAACTGTGTTGGAGTTGCTGACTTGTAGCATTGTTACAGGTAGTTATTAAATGCACTCTGCTCTATAGACGTACTCACATTTGGAGCTTTATCTAGAAGAAGCTGAGTTTGTTTTCCGGTGCTTACTCGAGTCATCACAATACCATGGTGTTGATGCAAAATAAAGCTTCCTCTACACTATCTCACCAAGGTTCCCCCAGCCTACCTTTAACAGAGCTTCCCCTCTGAGGTATTTCCCTTCCCTTGCGGATCTCTGAATAAGACTAACAACTTCACCTGTGGCTCAGTTGGCCGCACTCTCGCCTCGAAGTCAGAAGGTTACACGTTCAAGTCCCACTCCACAAACTCTAGGCTGACCCTTCAGTGTAGGACGGAGGGAGTGCTGCCACGTCTATTGCGAATAAGACGTTGAAGTGAGGCCCCGTCTTCCCTCTCAGGTGGACGTAAAAGATGCCACGGCATTATTTGAAGAAGAGCAGGGGAGTTCTCCCCGGGGTCCTGGCCAATATTTATCCCTCAACATCACGAGAAAAAACACCTGGCCATTATCTCATTACTGTTTGTGGGATCTTGTTGTGCATAAATTGGCAGCCGCATTCCCTACATTACAACAGTGACTATACTTCAAAAAGTACTTCATTGGCTGTAAAGCACTTTAGGATGTTGTGAAAGGTGCTATATACCAATGATAATTCTTTCTTGAAGGAGAGAATTTTCACTTCAGCGTTCTCATCACACTCCAAGAATGCATGCTGGGCAATAGCATACTGCCAACCTGTGATCATCAGTCCACGGTCGGAAAATCACGGCCTGGGGGGAGGGATGGGGCTCAATTTCCCATCACGTGCTCCTGCTGTGTGTCAGGAGAGCCAAGGCAGAAAATCTTCTCGTCGGTGTCCTTGTGGTGAATTATAGCCAGCTTGGTGCGCTGGACTCAGACTCAGGGCCCTTACAGACAGAAGGTACTTTCATCCCATCAGCCCGAGTAGGATTCAAAGCCCGGTCCCAGACGCCGTTCATGTAGTTCAGATTGCCCAGTGATTCCCATCCCGAGCCCATCACTGTAGTTCATTATGGTCACTCTTGTATCTCATCTATTGAAGCATGAAATTATTATACATACACTGCTCTTGTCAGCTAGTCGTGTCATTTCAGTTTGAGTCACACAGAGTTTATGATTGTTGTAAACATTCCTGTTTTAATACTGGCCACAACTGAGAGGTAAACTGCTCCCAGGAGAGCTTGGCACTATAGCTTCCACAGCTGTCATTTTGGTGCTGCTATCTGTGTTAAGGGACGGGTTATTGTCAAGGAAGGCCTTTGACTTTTTGAATAAAAGATGGTTTTGCTGCTTCGGGACTTCAGAATGCTTTTAGTCCTTCACACTTAGTGATGGAGGCCACAGTCAGTGCTGTGCCACCCCTCCCCCACCCTTTTGTGACATGGGTCTGTCTCACTGCCTGACCTTGAGCACCTGTGTCGATCTGTCTGCACCTCTATGTGTGAAAGTTTGCACCTGTGCAAGTCTGTCCTTGTGCAACCATTTATGTAAGTCTATCTGTCTCCATGGGCGCCCTGGGGAGGCGGGACTGCCAGGAAAATGGCAGAATCTGGGGTGGGGGGGGGGGGGCGCGCGGGTGCCCATCCCGCCCCCAACCCGTCTCTGTGCAATCTTCCCAGGAGGCGGGTAGCCGACCTGTGCCGGGTCCCGTCTACTGGAGGCGGGAAGGGAATTACAGCCACTTAACTGCCTGTTAACAGGTAGTTAACAGGCAGTTAAGAGGATTACCCATTTTTCCAACAGAGGCGCGGGCTTCCTGACGTCGGGAAACACCGCCAGGGTCACCGAGGTGAGCAGTGGGTCTGCGGGGTGCAAAAGTGTGCTGTGCAGGTAAGTGATGGGTGCAAGTGTGGAGAGGTAAGTGTGTGAGGTGAATGGAAAGTGATAGAAAATGTTTACTTACCTTTGTTTCTTCCTGCAGGCTTCAACAGTTGGGGATGCAGAGAGTCTCGCATCTCACCGGCAGAGATGACAGAATGGCTGCATTCTCCGATGCAACAACCATCTAATTTCTGCTCACAAAAGAGGTTTGATGAGTCTTGAGTGCAAGGACTCATCAAACAACAGAGAATATCAGTGTTTGACAGCTGACGTTCTCTGTAACTGGCTTGCTAAACCTGCTGGGTGGGCTTAACAAGGTCAATCAAGGGAAAATAACGTGGGTTGGCCAGAAGTTGATGGAGACGGGACTAAAACCCGACAAGCAGCAGTTCCGCCCCCATTGGCAAAATCGCCCCCATGTGTTTGGCTGCAAGTCTGGTGTGTATGTGTGTGTGTGTATATGTGTATGTATATGTGTGTGTGAGTATATGTGTGTGTGTGTGTGCATATGTGTATGTATATGTGTGTATATGTGTATGTATATGTGTGTGTGAGTATATGTGTGTGTGTGTGTGCATATGTGTATGTATATGTGTGTGTGTGTGTGTATATGTGTATGTATATGTGTGTGTGAGTATATGTGTGTGTATGTGTGTGTGTATGTGTGTATGTATATGTGTGTGTGAGTATATGTGTGTGTATGTGTGTGTGTGTATGTGTGTATGTATATGTGTGTGTGAGTATATGTGTGTGTATGTGTGTGTGTGTGTATGTGTGTATGTATATGTGTGTGTGAGTATATGTGTGTGTGTGCATATGTGTATGTATATGTGTGTGTGAGTATATGTGTGTGTGTGTGTGTGTGTGTATATGTGTATGTATGTATATGTGTGTGTATGTGTGTGTGTGTATATGTGTATGTATATGTGTGTGTGTGTGTGTATGCATATGTGTATGCGTATGCATATGAACAGAGGAACAGGAGTAGGCTGTTCTGCCCATCGAGCCTGTTCCACCATTCAATGAGATCATGTCAGATCTGTATCCTAACTCCATCCATCTGAATAGGCTCCACATCCATTAATAGCCATAGCTAGCAAAAATCTATCGATTTCAGATTTAAAATTATTAATTGAGCTCGCATCTACTGCTTTTTGAGAGAGTTCCACACTTCTACCACCCTTTGTATGAAGAAGTGTTTCCTAACTTCTCTCCTGAATGGCCTGGCTCTGATTTTAAGGCTCTGTCCCCTTGTCCTAGACTCCCCCACCAGCGGAAAAAGCTTCTCTCTCTCTACCCGATCCATTCCTTTCAAAATCTAAAAAACCTCAATCAAATCACCCCCTAAACTTCTATATTCCAGGGAATACAAGCCTAGTGTATGTAATCTCTCCTCATAATCTAACCCTCGGAGCCCTGGTAACGTTCTGGTGAATCTGCGCTGCACTCCATCCAAGGTCAATGTATCCTTTCTAAGGTGCGGTGACCAGAACTGCTCACAGTGCTCCAGCTGTGGTCTAATCAGGGCTTGGTATAGCTTCCTCCCCTTTATATTCCAGCCCTCTAGATATAAAGGCTAACATTCAATTAGTCTTTTTGATTACTTTTTGAACCTGACCACAACATTTTAGTGATCTGTATACATGGACCCCAAAAACTCTTTGGACCGCCACTGTTCCTAACTTTTCACCATGTCAAAAAATACTCAGATCCATCCTTCTTTGGTCAAAAATGAATGACCTAACACTTATCTGCATTGAAATCTGTCTCCCACAGTTTCCCCTACTCACTTAATCTATCAATGTCTCTTTGTAATTTCATGCTCCCTGCTACACTACTTACTATGCCACCAATCTCTGTGCCATTGGCAAACTTGGTAGCCAGGATGTACAGCGTCAAGTGAAGTAAATCAGTCCATGGTGAGGCCATCCCTGGCCTCCTGGCCAGCAATGTGGTCGGGTGCAGATACCCTGTGTCCTGTGCCGCATCAGTTGATTGCGGAGAAGGTTGGTATTGTTGTTAGTGCTGCTGGCGTGCCTGGTGCTGCTGGTGTTAGGGCTGATTGTGGTGGGATTCTGAGGACCAAGGTGAAAGAGTTTCAAGGGCACTCATGCTGATGGAATAGATGGCAGGTGAAGTAGAGATGACTAGAAGCGATCTGTCAATGGTGGGAGAGGTAATGAGGTCAGACTGGATGGAGACTTGTGTAAAGACTTGCAGCATCCTGAATCTGTAGTGGAAATGCAGTTTAGAGAAGCTAGTGGCTAAGGGAACATTTCTCCATCAGCTGGGAGTTTTGACTTGACATTTGAAGCTGTCAACTCATCAGCTGAATCAATGGCCAATGACCTCCCACCTCAGTTTCACAGACGAGGTCTAGGCACAGTGGGAAACCGGTGGGCGACCTGTTGAATCCAAAAAGCTTGGAAAAAACCATTGATAAGTGGCTGTAAACAAGCCACTAATAATTTTAATTGTTTCCCCCACTGCTGCGTGTCGGGTCTGCTCAGCGCTGATAGATCCGACATTTGGTAAAGGCGTGTGGCGGCGTGTTCACAACAGGGTCCCGACCCGCTGGGGAAAAAAAACACCTTTCCACCCGACCCGCCACCAATCGTGCCCGCTGACCCCCTGCAAAATCCAGCCCTTATGTCAACCAGTGGCTTAGTTGGTAGCGCACTCGCCTCTGAGTCAGAAGGTTGTGGGTTCAAGTCCCACTCCAGGGACTTGAACAGATAAAGCTAGGCTGACACTCCAATGCAGTGCTGAGGGAGGGCTGTACTGTCAGAGGTGCCGTCTTTCAGATGAGACTTTAAACTGATGCCCCGTCTGCTCTCTCTGCTCTGGACATAAAAGATCCCATGGCACTATTTCGAAGAAGAGCAGGAGAGTTATCCCCGGTGTCCTGGCCAATATTTATCCCTCAATCAACATAACAAAATCAGATTATCTGGTCATTATCACATTGCTGTTTGTGGGACCTTGCTGTGCGCAAATTGGCTGCTGCGATTCCCACATTATAACAGTGACTACACTCCAAAAGTACTTCATTGGCTGTAAAGCGCTTTGAGACGTCCGGTGGTCGTGAAAGGCGCTATATAAATGCAAGTCTTTCTTTCTTAGTAACTGTGTTATGTTTCTCCTTTCCAAACCTAACATAGAATTTGATCATATTATGGTCACTGTTAGATAAATGTTCCCTTACTTTAGATGATTAAAGTCTGGCTCATTGCTCGTTACTGGGTCTAGTACAGCCTGCCCTCTTGTTGCTTCAGAAGACTATCTGGAATGTACTCAAGAAATTCACTACCTTTCTGACGAGCTGCTCTGCTCTTCCCAATCTGTATGAAAATTAAAGTCTCCCATTAAAACAACTTTGCTTTTTCTGCAAGCCTCTATAATCTCTGAATTAATAGATTCTGCCACTTCATTGCTGCTATCAGGAGGTCTGTAGACAACTCCCGTTGCAGTTTTAAGTCCATTCTTATTCCTCAATTCTAACCACAGAGTCTCCGCTGATTGCTTTCCCTTACCTATATCCTCTCTTACTAATGTTGTAATCAATAAGGCTACCCCTCCTCCTCTTCCAGTTTCCCTATTCTTTCTAAAGACCTTATAACCTGGAATATTTAACTCCCAATCATGACCAGCTTGCAGCCATGTCTCAGTAATGGCCACCATGTCATACCCGCTAAGCTGTATTTGAGCCTCTAATTCACTCAATTTATTTCTTATACTCCGTGTGATAGTGTATAAAACTCTTATTTGGGCAAGAGACCCTAACCTGTCCTTCTGCCCGGATGCTGTCTTTCTCGCACAGTTTAACTTCACACGTTTCTTATTTGTCACTCCTGCTGTAACAACTTTAGTTCTTTTAATATTCCCTTCACCTGGAGTATCGATATCACTGTTTGTGACCTGAACTCCGCACTATTCCCTTTTAAAAAATCTTTAAGTTATCATTTTCACTATTGTTTCTGACTGAGCCCTCCCCTACTCCCCCATTGATTAGTTTAAAATCCTTTCTGCCAACCCAATTATCCTTTCTGCTCAGACCTGGGCCCCAGCCCAGTTCAGGTGTAGCCCATTCCAACGGTACAGCTCCCTCCTTTCCCAGTACTGGTGCCAGTGTCCCATGAAATGGAGCCCCTCCTTCCCACACCACTCCTTTAGCAACGTGTTCACCATCTCGTCTCGCCTTGAATATCTCTTAATGTCTCTTCACCTCTCACAGACCTTCCCTTTAGTTCTTTCATCCCTGTAGTGTATGTACCTTTAAGGGGAGAACTACTTTTCACAGCTCCTGTATACTGTAGTACCGTCAGTGACCAGACCTGTATATAAACCCTGAGTAGGGATCTGTACAGTTAGTTCTAGAGTAACCCTCATTCAGTAAACACCTGTTGAATCGTTCCCTGCAGTCTGTTGTCTGATTATTGAAGGACACAACATTAAGATACACGGATCTAACAGTGGCGACGAGCAAGTTCGAACCTACCTGCAACTCTGCATCACCTCCCAGGGATTCGCTCCTGGAGAACAGTGGAAGAAGGTCGAGTCCAGAAGCACGGGCGTCGACCACGGGCAACCGCCCAGTCATCCAGCGGAGATTTGAGCATCGCAGGGGAGGCTATCGAGAGCCAGGCTTGGCTTTCCAGTCACGGTGGTCCAGCGAAACAGGCTGGCAACAGGTACTGCGCAGACCCTTCCCGGACAGCGACGGGCTAGAGCCCGACCGAGCGGCACAGAAAAAGGCCGAGCAGCGTCGATGGGGGAGAGAGAGAGGGCAGAGCGCACAGGACGCAGCCGGTGTTCAGGACCGAGCGGCGTCAATGGGGGAGAGAGGCGAGAGAGAGCAGAGTGCAGCCGGTGTTCAAGGGCTGAGCAGCATCAACGGGGGAGAGAGACGAGAGAGAGCAGAGCGCAGCCGGTGTTCAAGGGCCGAGCAGCGTCAACAGGGGAGAGAGGCGCGCAGGAAAACACGAGGCGCTGCCATTTGCCGCGAGGACCGCCGAGAGCGGCGTTGGCAGCAGCACGGGAGACGCCATTTTAAGCCACAGCGGGGAAGAAAGGAAAGCGCGGGAGACGCCATTTTAAGCCGCAGCGGGGAAGAAAGGAAAGCGCGGGAGACGCCATTTTAAGCCAGTCTAACCACACCCAAAAATGCCGAAGAGTGGCAGTATCACAGCGTTCGACAATGAAATCGAAGATTGGACGACATATGTCGAATGCATAGAAGTATACTGCAAGGCGAATGAAGTGCCAGATGACAAGAAAGCGCTGGTATTGTTGAATTCAATGGGTGCAAAAACATATGGCTTACTACGAAACCTAGTAACCCCAGAGAAGCCAGTAGAAAAGGATTTTGAAAACATAGTGTCAATCCTACAGGACCACTTAAACCCCACACCGCTGCTGATAGCAGAAAGATTTAAGTTTCACAAAAGGAACCAACATAAAGATGAAAGTAATGCTGAGTATTTAACGGAACTGCGCAAGCTATCGAAACACTGCCAGTTTGGAATGGGACTAACAGATACTTTAAGGGACAAGTTTGTATGTGGGCTTCAAAGTGAAGGAACCCAGAAACGGCTTCTATCAGAAAAGGATCTTACGCTGGACAAGGCTTTCAGCATTGCAGTATCACATGAAGCAGCAGCACGGGCGCTGCAGAGATACAACGGAGACCGCAAGAATATGGCACAAATGAAATGTCATACGGAACAGTGAAGTGCTATCGCTGCGGCAGAACAACACACGACCATAATGATTGCTGGTTCAAGGACAAAGTGTGCAGACAGTGTGGAAAAGTAGGACACATAGCAAGAGTCTGCAGGTCGGGAAAGAAAACCAGCAGCAAGAAATCTCCACAGGAGAAGTACAAGAAGGTACATAAGGTGACGGAGAGTAGTTCAGACGAACAGAAGAGTGATACAGACTCCGGAAGCAAGGAGCTGGGTTGTCCGAAACTACATAATGAGATCAAAACGGAGGATCACCAAACTATCTGGGTCACGCTCAAGATAGCAGGAGTCCAAGTGAAAATGGAATTGGACACAGGATCAGCCCTAACAGTCATAAACCGAAGGGACTACAAGCGGCTATTCTCACATATACCCTTGAGAGATACAAAGATTGTCTTGAAGACGTACACGGGGCAAAAAGTCTACCCCAAAGGAAAAATAAGGGTGAACGTTATATATAACGGCAAGGAAACACCAAAAATGGACCTATATGTATTGCCAGATGGAGGACCACCACTACTAGGACGTGAATGGATCCGGAAGATACAGCTAGATTGGCATTCCATACAGGCACTGACTGTGGCTGACAAAAAGAATGACGACGTCACACCTGGGCGACTGTCAAAGATCCTAACTGACGCGAAAGAAGTGTTCCAGCAAGGACTCGGAACACTAAAAGGCATGACAGCGACGATTAAAATTGAAGAAAACGCAAGCCCAAAATTTTTAAAGGCCAGACCAGTACCTTATGCGATCTGCCCAGCCGTCGAAGCAGAGCTGGAGAGTCTGGAACGTTCAGGTGTACTGTCCAAGGTAGACTGGAGCGAGTGGGCTACACCCATCGTCCCTGTGATGAAAAAGTCGTTGAGCAGCACGCCTGGGGAACCAAGGAAGGTTCGCATCTGTGGGGACTTTAAGGTAACAGTGAACCCGGTCCTTCACACCGTACAATATCCACTTCCGCGGATTGAAGATATTTTCGCCTCGCTATCTGGAGGGAAACGCTTCACTAAGATTGATCTGGCCCAGGCGTATCTGCAAATGGAGGTAGAAGAAGCATCAAAAAAATACCTCACAATCAACACCCATAAAGGTCTCTACCAATACAACCGGCTGGTATTCGGGGTAGCATCAGCTCCGGCTATTTGGCAGAGGGCAATGGAACAAGTCCTGCAAGGGATCCCAGGGACCCAGTGTTATTTGGACGACATCCTGTTCACGGGCGAAAATGACAGTGATCACCTTGCCAACCTGGAGCAGGTGCTCACTAGATTGCAGGAATATGGGCTCCGAGCTAACCGCCCCAAATGCGAGTTTTTTGAAAACAGATCTCGTATTGTGGCCACGTTATCGATAAAGAGGGGTTATCGATACGGCATTGGAGCGGTGCTGTCGCACAAATTCTCGGCCGGCTCAGAGAGGCCAATAGCCTTTGCGTCACGATCACTAACCTCAGCCGAGCGTAACTACGCCCAGATTGACAGGGAGGCCCTCAGCCTAGTGTGGGGAGTGAAAAAGTTCAATCGCTATCTGCATGGGCAGAAGTTCACCTTGCTGACTGACCACCAACCACTTGTCTCCATCTTTAATCCAAAGAAGGGCGTTCCGGAGATGGCTGCGCAACTGCTACAAAGATGGTTCCTTTTTCTAGGGGCGCACCAATATGAAATCGAGTATAAAGGCACGAAACAGCATGGAAACGCTGATGGGCTATCACGCCTGCCACTGCCTACTGCGGAGGAAGCACCAGCAGTGGATCCTGTCGAAATATTTCATTCGACTATAATTGAATGCTTGCCAGTAACTAACGCTGGTATAGAGAAGGAGACCCGAAATGACCCGACACTGTCTCGGGTATATGATTTGACGGTGAAGGGATGGCCAGCACATGGCGACTCACTGTTGCCAGCATTCTCATCCAGAAGAGAACAGCTGTCAGTATGCCAGGGGACCTTGATGTGTTGATCCTGAGTGGTAATTCCACCCAAGTTAAGGGAGAGAGTGCTCAATGTGCTTCACGAAGGTCATCTGGGAGGGGTGAAAATGAAAAGCCTTGCTAGGGCTTAAGTGTGGTGGCCGGGGATCGATCAGCAAATCGAGGACCTGACAAAGAGCTGCTCAGGATGCCAGAAGGTCCAAAATGCACCACCACATGCCCCTCTACACCCATGGGAGTGGCCCTCATCTCCATGGCAACGGGTGCATATTGATTTTGCTGGTCCATTCATGGACTCAATGTTTTTAATAGCCGTGGATTCGCACTCGAAATGGCCTGAGGTAATCAAAATGTCCTCCACCACCACGGAGAAAACTATTGCAGTCCTACGGACCATTTTTGCCAGGAACGGCTTGCCAGAGCAGATTTGCTCTGATAATGGACCACAGTTTGTGTCCGAAGAGTTTCGAAGATTTATGAAAAGGAATGGGGTAAAGCATTACACATCCGCCCCGTACCATCCAGCCACAAATGGATTGGCTGAGAGGTTCGTACAAACCTTTAAGAAGGCAATAAAGGCTATGTACAATGACAACATTCCGCTGCAGCACAAGGTGGACAATTTCCTGTTCGCCTACCGGAATGCGACACATGCAGTCACCAACCAGGCCCCAGCCATGATGTTCTTTAACCGAAGGTTAAGATCTCGCCTGGATTTGCTCAGACCAAACGTACGAAGAGATGTTGAGAGTAAGCAATTCCAGCACATCCATGAGAAGCCAACAAGGAGCTTCAATGTAGGGCAACCAGTCTTGGCCCGCGACTACTGAACAGAAAAATGGCAGCCAGGAACGATATGCACACGGCAGGGCCCACTAATGTACACAGTGGACGTTGGGGAGAGCATCGTGAGATGCCATGTTGACCAGATCCTAGAGTCACAGGAACAAGTCAACCCCATGCCTCGCCCATACGTACTTGGTGATGAACCCGACGTACAGGTAGCATCTACCCCAGAAACAGTAGCATCGGAAGCTGATGAACCAACCGACGACAGGGGGCCAGAATCGCCTCCGGAGCAAGACACTCGGGAAAGGTGCTATCCAGAAAGGATCAGGAAGCCTCCCCAATGACTGAATTTATAAATAGACTATTTTCAGCTATTGTTGCATGTTAAAAGTGTTAATTGTAATTAGTTTGATATTTAATTGTTAAATGAGTGTTATGGTACTGTTAATCTAAAAGGGGAGGAATTGTAATGTATGTACCTTTAAGGGGAGAACTGTTTCTAACAGCTCCTGTATACTGTAGTACCGGCAGTGACCACACCTGTATATAAACCCTGAGTAGTGATCTGTACAGTTAGTTCTAGAGTAACCCTCATTCAGTAAACACCTGTTGAATCATTCCCTGCAGTCTGTTGTCTGATTATTGAAGGACACAACATTAAGATACACGGATCTAACAATCCCCTCTCCCATTTCCCAGCCCCCAAACTTGCTTTTTCATCCGTTTCATTTCTTGCTTTTTTCCCAGTTCTGACTAAGGGTCTTCGACCTGAAACTTTAACTCTGTTTCTCTCTCCACGGATGTTGCCTGGCCTGCTGAGTTTTTCCAGCGTTTTCTGTTGTTATTTTGGATTTCCAGCATCCGCAGTATTTTGCTATCATGTTCACCTTCCTGATCTGTTTGTCCCTATGTCAATTAGCACGTGGCTAGGGTAATAATCTTGAGATTACCATCCTTGAGGTCCTGCTTTATAATTTAACTCCTAATTCCTCATACACCCTCAGCAGAACTTCCTCCCTTTTCTTCCCTATGCCATTGGTCCCGACATGGACCATGTAGTGTATGTAACCTGTACCACCTTAAGAGACTACCTTAAGGTGATGAACTACTTTCTGATGGCTCCTGTATATTGTAGTACCGGTGGTGACCACACCGGTATATAAACCCTGTGGAGCAGTTTGTATTTCAGTTCAGCCCTGACCCTCAATTACTAAAGACCTGTTTAAGTATTCTGTTGTCTGTGTCCAGTTATTCAGCATAACTACATTTGGAAAACACAGACTCAACAGTGGCGACGAGTCTGATCGTACCTAGCGGCAGTTTTGCATCCAAGGAAGCTTCGTCCTCAGAACGGGCGTCGAAAAGGGGCATCCGCCCTCATCATCCTGCTGAGCACCGCATCGCACGGGAGGCATCGAGAACCCGGTTTGGATTTGCTGGCCACGAAGTCCACCATCAGCAACAGGCAGTGATCATCCCTTCTACGACAGCGGCAGGTAAGCCCGATCTAGTGACACGGAGAGAAAGTCGGCCGAGTTGTCAGTGGGAGAAGGGGAGGGAAACCGAAGAAAAGGGCGGAGAACACGACCGCAGCCGGTGAAAAGGGCCGGACTGCAATCGGGCAGAGACGCGCAGCAGCCAGAAAAGCGTTAATGTCCACGAGGACCGCGGGAGCGGCGGGGAACAAGAGCAGCAGCGTCGGGGGAAATAAGGACCGCTGGGAGGCGAGAACGGCAACAGCGCGGTAATCGCCATTTTAGTCGGCGGGGGAGAAGATAAGCGTGGGAAAAGCCGCCAAGCGCGGGAAGCCGCCATTTTGGAAAAATAAATAAAATAAAGGAAACTCAACAAGATGCCAAAAACGGGTAACATCACTGCTTTTGATAGCGATGTAGAAGATTGGGCCACTTATGTGGAACGCGTTGAAGTTTACTGTACAGCGAATGAGGTACCGGCGGATAAGAAAGCACTAACCATATTAAACTCGATGGGTGCGAAGACGTACGGGTTATTAAGGCACCTTGTAACACCAGATAAACCGGTAAGAAAGAGTTTCGCTGAGATTGTTACTATCCTGCAAGAGCATTTAAACCCCACGCCGCTGCTGATAGCGGAACGATTTAAATTTTACAAAAGAATTCAGCTTAAAGAGGAAAGCAACGCTGAATTCTTAATCGAACTGCGCAAGTTATCAAAGTACTGTCAGTTCGGTACAGGACTAGCAGACGCTCTGAGAGATAAGTTCGTGTGTGGGCTACTAAAGGAAGGAGCCCAGAAGCGACTGCTAGAGGAAAAGGATCTTATGCTGGACAAAGCTTTCAGCATTGCAGCATCGCACGAGGCAGCAGCACGAGGCACTGCGGAAATGCAGCAAAGGCCATCGGAATTCAGCACCAATGAAATGGCATTGGGTGCAGTAAAGTGTTATCGTTGCGGAAGGACAACGCATGATCAGAACCAGTGCTGGTTCAAAGATAAAGAATGCAGGAAATGTGGCAGACTTGGTCACATAGCGAAAGTATGCCGGTCAGGAAAGAAGACCAGCAACAAAATGTCGCCGCAGGAGAAGTACAAGAAAGTACACAAGGTGACAGAGAACAGTTCGGATGAACAAAAGACGGATTCAGACTCCAGCAGTAAGGAACTGGGTTGTCTAAAAATACATAATGTGGGTAACACAGCAGACCACCAAACTATCTGGGTCATGCTTCGGATAGCAGGAGTCCAAGTGAAGATGGAATTGGACACTGGATCGGCATTGACGGTCATGAATAAGCAAGAGTACAAAAGGTTATTCTCACACATTCCCCTGAGGGATACAGAGATTGTATTGAAAACATACACGGGGCAAAGAGTATACCCCATCGGAAAGATAAAGGTAAAGGTGGTCTACAATGGTAAAGAAAGTCAGGGAATGGACTTGTATGTGTTACCTGAGGGAGGTCCACCACTACTGGGACGGGAATGGATCCGGAGAATAAATATGGACTGGCATTCCTTACAAGCACTAACTGTAGATTCCTGTAAAGAGGATGATGTCAAACCTAAACGACTGTCCAAAATATTGGACGATGCTAAGGAGGTGTTCCAACAGGGACTGGGAACACTGAAAGGAATTACGGCAAACATCAAGGTTGAAGAACATGCAAACCCAAAATTTTTCAAAGCCAGACCGGTACCTTATGCGATACGACCTGCTGTGGAAGCAGAGCTGGAAGGGCTAGAACGTTCAGGAGTACTGTCAAAGGTGGACTGGAGCGAATGGGCCACGCCCATTGTTCCCGTCATGAAGCGTTTGTTGAGCAACAAGCCGGGGGAACCTGGGAAGGTTCGCATCTGTGGCGATTTCAAGATCACTGTTAATCCGGTTCTTCACACGGTGCAATATCCGCTTCCGCGGATTGAGGATATCTTCGCTTCGCTGTCTGGCGGGAAACACTTCACCAAGATAGACCTGGCGCAGGCGTACTTACAGATGGAAGTTGATGAAGCGTCACGCCAGTATCTCACGATCAACACACATAAGGGCTTATATCGGTATAATAGACTGGTTTTTGGAGTGGCATCGGCTCCAGCGATTTGGCAAAGGGCCATGGAGCAGGTATTACAGGGAATTCCAGGCACACAATGCTACCTGGATGACATTCTGATTACAGGAGATGATGATAAGGAACACCTCGCGAATTTGGAGCAGGTGCTCACCAGATTGAAAGAATATGAACTCAGAGTTAATCGCCAGAAATGTGAGTTCTTTCAGAAGCGAATCTCGTACTGCGGTCACGTCATTGACCAGGAGGGGCTTCATAAGTCACCTGACAAGATCGAAGCTGTTGTGAAAGCTCCCGCTCCGGAAAATGTATCCCAGTTGAGGTCGTTCCTTGGGTTGATTAACTATTACCACAAGTTTCTTCCAAATTTATCCACGGTGTTACACCCGCTGAACACTCTTTTGCAAATGGGAGTACCATGGAAGTGGAGCGAGGATTGTAAGCGGGCTTTTCAAAAAAGCAAGGCACTGATCACCTCTAAGGAAGTGTTGGCTCACTTTAACCCAACGCTGCCTATTCGTTTAGCTTGTGATGCTTCTCCATATGGTATCGGGGCAGTGCTCTCACATAAGTTGCCAAATGGCTTGGAAAGGCCAGTCGCGTTTGCATCCAGATCATTGACCTCTGCTGAGCGCAACTATGCTCAGATAGATAGGGAGGCTCTCAGCCTCGTGTGGGGAGTTAAGAAATTTAACCATTACCTGCAAGGCCAAAGGTTTACGCTGCTGACAGATCACCAGCCGTTGGTTTCCATCTTTAACCCTAAGAAGGGTGTTCCGGTTATGACGGCGCAGAGGCTTCAGAGATGGTCCCTTTTCCTAGGGGCACATCAATATGATATCGAATTCAAAGGTACAAAACAACATGGTAATGCTGATGGGCTGTCGCGCCTGCCACTACCTACAGCGGAAGAGGCACCGGCAGTTGACCCTGTCGAGATATTTCACTCGACCATCATCGAATGCTTACCAGTCACCAATGCGAGTTTTGAGAGAGAGACCAGAAACGACCCGGCACTGTCTCGGGTCTACGATTTGACAGTGAAGGGATGGCCAACACATGGCGAACCACTGTTACCGGCATTCTCAGCCAGACGAGAGCAGCTGTCCATCTGTCGAGGAACATTGATGTATGGAACAAGGGTGATTATTCCTCCTAAATTAAGGGAGAGAGTTCTGAAGGAACTGCATGAAGGTCATCTGGGGGGAGTCAAGATGAAAGGCCTTGCTAGGGCTTATGTGTGGTGGCCAGGTATCGACAAACAAATAGAGGATCTGACTAAAAGCTGCTCAGGGTGCCAAAAAGTTCAAAATGCACCTCCAATTGCACCGCTGCATCCGTGGGAATGGCCTTCAACCCCATGGCAACGTGTGCATATCGACTTTGCAGGTCCATTCATGGATTCCATGTTTTTGATAGCGGTAGACGCACATTCTAAATGGCCAGAAGTGATTAAGATGTCGACCACTACCTCTGAAAAGACGATCGCAGTTCTAAGAACCATATTTGCAAGGAATGGGCTGCCGGAACAAATATGTTCAGACAACGGACCACAGTTCGTGTCAGAAGAATTCCAGAAATTCATGAAGAAGAATGGGGTGAAACACTATACATCTGCCCCATATCATCCGGCTACAAATGGGTTGGCCGAGAGATTTGTACAAACGTTCAAAAAGGCGATAAAGGCCATGAGCGAAGACCATATTCCACTACAACACAAGGTGGACAATTTCCTGATGGCATATCGAAACGCCACGCATACAGTGACAAATCAAAGCCCTGCCATAATGTTCTATAACAGGAGGTTGCGGTCCCGATTGGATTTGTAAAACCCAATGGCCGTAGGGAAGTCGAAAACAAACAATTCCAGCACGTAAATAACAAGGGCACTCGGAGTTTCGAAATAGGACAACCAGTGTTGGCCAGGGACTATAGGAATGATAAATGGCAATCCGGAACAATTCGTGCCCGACAAGGACCCTTGATGTACACGGTAGACGTTGGTGAGAACGTAATACGACGTCATGCTGACCAACTTGTGGAATCGAGAACAAGGGTCGACCCCATGTCTACGGCAGAGACACCAGTTGAAGAAGTTATTGAGCCTGTAGCATCTACCTCAGACTCGAACGTACATGATGATGTTCAATCCATAAGAGATCAAATGGATGAGTCACCCCAGCAACGAGAACCAGAGACCCCTGAAAGGCGTTATCCGACCCGGATCAGGAGGTCTCCTCAGAGACTGAATCTTTGAACAGTTTTGTATGAAAGTTGTGTATATGTTATCCATGTTATGTTTAAATTGGGTTGTACACTGTTAAGCTAAAAGGGGAGGAATTGTAGTGTATGTAACCTGTACCACCTTAAGAGACTACCTTAAGGTGATGAACTACTTTCTGATGGCTCCTGTATATTGTAGTACCGGTGGTGACCACACCGGTATATAAACCCTGTGGAGCAGTTTGTATTTCAGTTCAGCCCTGACCCTCAATTACTAAAGACCTGTTTAAGTATTCTGTTGTCTGTGTCCAGTTATTCAGCATAACTACATTTGGAAAACACAGACTCAACAGACCACGACAACTGGATCTTCCCCCTCCCTTTCCAAATTCCTTTCCAGCCGCATCGAGATATTCCTTACCCTGGCACCTGGTAGGCATCATACCCCTCGGAATTCTCAATCATGGCTGCAGTGGACGCTTTCTGTCCTCCTAATTATTGAATCCTCTATAACTACTACATTTCTATTCTGTTCCTTCCCACTTTGGACAGCCCCTGTTCCACGGTGATAGGTCAGCATTGTGGCTGTCCTCCCTGCAATCTTTCTCCTTATCCTTACTATTCCAACGCACTCCTGGCTGGCCTCCCACATTCCACCCTACGTAATCTTGAGGTTGTCCAAAACTCGGCTGCCCGTGTCCTAACTCGCACCAAGTCCCGTTCGCCCATCACCCCTGTGTTCGCTGACATAAATTGACTCCCGGTCCAGCAACGCCTCCAATTTAAAATTCTCATCCTTGTTTTCAAATCCCTCCATGGCCTCGTCCCTCCCTATCTCTGTAAACTCCTCCAGCTCCACAACCCCTGGAGATATCTGTGTTCCTCTAATTTTGCCCTCTTGAGGATTCCTGATTATAATCGCTCAACCATTGATGGCCGTGCCTTATGATGTCTAGGCCCTAAGCTCTGGAATTCCCTGCCTAAACCTGTCCGCCTCGCTACCTCTCTTTCCTCCTTTAAGACGCTCCTTAAAACCTACCTCTTTGGCCAAGCTTTTGGTCACCTGCCCTAATTTATCCTTATGTGGATTGGTGTCAAATTTTTTGTCTTAAAGTACACCTGTGCAGCGCGTTGGGACGTTTTACTCGTTAAAGGTGCTATATAAATACAAGTTGTTGTTGTATCAAGTACATTGTAACTGTTGGATAGGACCAGTGTCTGCAGGACCTCCTCCTCTATCTCCCCTTGGTTCCCCCTACCCTCTGACTGATAGTCACCCTCTCCCCTTCCAACACCTGTGCTTTCCTCGGAGTTGTGAATGTACTCTGGAGAAAACTACCTCGAAATTCCTCCCCCTCCCGTGTGTCAAAACTCTGAGCTGAAGTGATTCAAGGCAGAGACATTTCCTACGGATGTGGCAATCCGAGACAGTCCCACTGTCCACAAACTCCTACATATCCTGACACATAGCCCGCTCTGCCACAGCCATTTCTAGTTTTTATTTATTAATTGTTAGTAGTAATTTAATTCTAGATATAATAGAATTACTTGAGACCTAGATTATATTTAGTAGATGTATTTAGCTTGATTGCAGATTAATTTGTAACTAATTAGTCTAGTTCTGACAAAAGGTCACGGACCTGAGACATTAACGCTGTTTCTCTCTCCACAGATGCTGCCTGACCTGCTGAGTATTTCCAGCATTTTCTGTTTTTATTTCAGATTTCCAGCATCCGCAGTATTTTGCTTTTGCGTAGTCTTGTTTTTTATGTTTATTGACTTCTTTATTTTAGTATCCCCCTAACTCCTATTTATTATTTGTGTATTTTTATTCAATGCAATTCGGATTCCTCTACTTAGTTAATTTAAATTGTATCCTCTTAGATTTAATTAATTATTCTGATTATTTATTTATGTATTTACTGTTGCCCCTTGGTTTAAATTACTGAGCGCCTCATTCCCCCTCTACAGCTCCTTCCCATTCTCACCAAATTCTCGTCGTCACTCTAAACATACGAACATCCCAATTAGGAGCAGGAGTCGGCCACTCAGCCCCTCGAGCCTGCTCCGCCATTCAATAAGATCATGGCTGATCCGATTATTCCACATTCCCGCCTACCCCCGATAACCTTTCACCCCCTTGCTTATCAAGAATCTATCTACCTCTGCCTTAAAAATATTCAAAGACTCTGCTTCCACCGCCCTCTGAGGAAGAGAGTTCCAAAGACTCACGACCCTCTGTGAGAAAAAAATTCTCCTCATCTCTGTCTTGAATGGGCGACCCCTTATTTTAAAACAGTGACCCCTAGTTCTGGATTCTCCCACAAGAGGAAACATCCTCTCCACATCCACCCCCGTCAAGACCCCTCAGGATCTTATATGTTTCAATCAATCTGTTGAGCAAATTGATCCAACTCTCATCAAGCTCGGTTTTTGCAGATAACCCTCTAATGTACACCTTCAGAAACATACAAGTTACAACTGGTCAGTCAACTTCCAGCCACAATAATTAACACCTAGTCAGGGACCCACTTACTGATTGACTGTTAACCTGCCACTGACTTGCAGTTGTGTGTGTGTGTGGTGTGTGTATGTATATATATATATATATATAATGTGCGTGTGTGTTCCGTCCCCTACAGTGGTTTCTTACTCCAAGCAACAATCACAAGGTAGATATTTGTAGGGAAGACTAATAAGGGTTAATTTTCTAAGTCCTTGCTGACAGTGAGTTCTAGCCCCACTCCTGAACTTGAGCACATAATCCCGAAGCAGTGCTGTGTTTCCGATGAGAATTTAAACCCCTTCTACCTGTTCAGGTGGGTGTAAAGGATCCCCATGGTACTATTTGAAGAAGAGCAAGGAGTTCTCCTGGTGTTCTGGCCGACATTTATCCCTCAACCAAACATGGTCATATTTTAAACTAAACATGACCAAAAACAGATTAACCGGTTTATCTCATTGCTGTTCGTGGGACCTTGCTGTGTGCAAATTAGCTGCCACTTGCCCCTACATGACTTAAAAGTAATTAATTGGCTGCGAAGTGTTTTGGGATGTCCTGATGGCCTGGAGGACACTCTATACATTGAAGTTCCTTATTCTTATTTGTTAAATTGGCACAACACTGGGCCGAGTTACAAATTGATGTAAAAGAGTAATATTTAGAAGTTATCATGAATTCAAACTGATTGGTTCTGAGGACCCATCACGCCATTCCCTGAGCGAGCCAATCCAAGGCCAGTGACCTGATGGCGAGATTCTGTCAATATTGTGGCAAAATCGTGTGCTGAAATGGATGCGTGTGCAACCCAATTTAGGGTTGCTAGTCCTCCTGGATTGTCCTGGCGTCTCCGGGAATGAACGATTAATCTCCCAGGCACTGCTGCCAGAAACCCGGGAGAAAAATATTGGAGATGGGGAAAAAAGACTGTCGGGATGACAGTCGATAATCATCCAATGGGTAAGGGAGAGTCTGTTTGCTTTCCAATTGGCCGTGGGAAGGTGGCAATGTTGGACAACCAATGGCAGGAACGTGGGCCGAGGGTGGTTGGAGGTGAGAGGTCATGTGATGAAGCCTCCAACCAGAGCTGGCAATCCTAAACCCAAGTAGGTGGGGGCCTCCTAACTATTCCTCTTTCCCGGGGCGGGGGGGAGGGGGTACCACTGGCACAAACCTGCGTTCTACCACCCCGCTGAAGTGCGTTTAATCAGGGGGAGTTGGGATTGAATTTATTCCAAGGCCTCTCTGAAAATGTGCGTCGGTGAAATTTTGTTTTAAAATTGTGCAATACAATTAATCTCTGTTGCTAATTTAGGAGGAAATTAATTGCAAACCGCCGAGCAATTATACTTTATGCAACGTGCTGTGAGGAAATCATTTGATGAGAAGCCTACTCCTATACTGGGTAACTTGAGAATGATGTCGCAGCAATGACCAGCTCCACCCCTGGCTACCACATGAATGAAGTAACCGAGCAACAGGGATTCTTACTGAACAGACCTGTAAACACCTCATCGCGACATTAAGGATTCACATTTAAAAATCGACCAGCATCACACAAGCCACCCGCTACACCAACTGTCGGAGTGAAAGGTAAAATCTTTCAAGCAAGGCCTTTTGTTGTCTGTCTTTTGTTTGCCCTCTGAGCAATGCTATGTAGAAAGAAAGAAGAAAAAACTCTGCATTTCTATAGCACCTTTCGCAACCTCAGGCCGTCCCAAAGCACTTTACAGCCAAACATAGAAATATAGAAAAATAGGAGCAGGAGTCGGCCATTCGGCCCTTCGAGCCTGCTCCGCCATTCAATATGATCATAGCTGATCCTGTATCTCAATACCATATTCCTGCTCTCTCCCCATACCCCTTGATGTCTTTTGTGTCTAGAAATCTATCTATCTCCTTCTTAAATATATTCAGTGACTTGGCCTCCACAGCCTTTTGTGGTAGAGAATTCCACAGGTTCACCACTCTCTGAGTGAAGAAATTTCTCCTCATCTCAGTCCTAAATGTCCTACCCCGTATCCTGAGACTGTGACCCCTCGTTCTAGACCCCCCAGCCAGGGGAAACATCCTCCCTGCATCCAGTCTGTCTAGCCCTGTCAGAATTTTATACGTTTCAATGAGATTCCCTCTCATTCTTCTAACCTCCAGTGAATACAGGCCTAGTCGACCCAATCTCTCCTCATACGACAGTCCTGCCATCCCAGGAATCAGTCTGGTGAACCTTTGCTGCACTCCCTCTATGGCAAGTATATCCTTTCTTAGGTAAGGAGACCAAAACTGCACACAGTACTCCAGGTGTGGTCTCACCAAGGCCCTGTATAACTGTAGTAAGACATCCTTGCTCCTGTACTCAAATCCTCTTGCAATGAAGGCCAACATACCATTTGCCTTCCTAACTGCTTGCTGCACCTGCATGTTTGCTTTCAGTGACTGGTGTACAAGGACACCCAGGTCCATCTGTACATCACCATTTCCCAATCTATCACCATTTAAATAATACTCTGCCTTTCTGTTTTTCCTACCGAAGTGGATAACTTCACATTTATCCACGTTATACTGCATCTGCCATGTATTTGCCCACTCACTCAACTTGTCTAAATCGCCTTGAAGCCTCTTTGCATCCTCCTCACAACTCAATGAAGTACATCAGAAGTGCTGTTGCTGTTGTATTGTAGGGAAATGTGACAGCCAATCTGTACACAACCAGCAATGCGATAAATGACTAGATCCCGGGGTAGGGTTCCTGCATTGGGCGTAATTGGGAAATTCCACCCAAAATGCGCTCGAAATTGCGCTGGTTCGGTTACAGTTCAAGTTTCCGATAATATAAATTTGTATAATCATCAACACAAAATCTTCCATGAACCAGCGCAATCGGGCAGCGTAATAGAACGTAATCCTTACTTTTTTTCTCTTTCCATTACAACGTATTCCTTGATGTATTTAAGAGTGGTAACCTGGTGCAGTTTTATTAATACAGCTGCAAATGGGTTTATCACCAAAAATAATCATTTTTATTAATTATCCAGTCCTCCACCTGTGAGTAACCTGATTTAAAACGACTTAAAAAAAACTATACTGAACCATTTAATGGTTTCATTGGTGTACACTAGTCAGTTTCTTTGTAAATTAAATATTTTTGAAATGAAAAAACGTGCCGACTAGTGCCTGTGCGCCCCCAAAAAATGAGTCCAATTTGAAAAGCCTTCCCGAACCAGGGCAATCGATGGAATCTCACAATGTTGACCTGCGAGTTTTGTGATTGGGAACTGATCCGGGATAATTGTATCTTGAACCACCGTAAAAGATGGCGGAGAAAACAGCTAAGTGGTTTTGGGCGTAACTCACTCAAGTTTAAAATTCCCAGATCTTCTGCGCTGGTTCGGCCGAGTCCGCCCAGACTGCACTGATATTACTAGAGTAAACAAACAGAAACTCGACCCCAATATGATTTAGTGATATTGGTTGAGGGATAAATTTTGGCCAGGACAGCAGGAGAACACCCCTGCTCTTCTTTAAAATAGTGCCACGGCATCTTTTGCACCCACCTGACAAGGCCTCAGTTTAATGTCTCATCTGAAAGATGGCACTTCCAACAGCGCAGCGCTCCCTGCAAAGGAAGGCATAAATGACAGTAAGAGCTGCAAAAATGAATATGAAAAGGAGCGTGCAAGGGATATCAAGATTAACACAAAAAGTTTTACAATTATATTAGAAGAAAAAGGGTAGTCAAAGATAATGTGGGTCCTTTAAAAACAGATGTGGGTAATGTTGCAAATGAAAATATGGAAATGGCAGACTTGCTGAATAATTACTTTGTCAGTCATCACAGTAGAGGAAGAGGATAATATGCCTGACATTCCTGGGAAACTAATAATGAATCAAGGACTGGAACTTAGGAAAGTCAACGCACGCAAGAAAACAGTACGAGAAAAAATAATGGCACTAAAGACTGACAAACTCCCAGGACCTAATGGTTTCCACCAATGTTCCCTTTAACTTCTTTCTGGGTATGCAGCCGCTGCGTGGCCCATTCAAAAATACCGTGCTTGCGTGGTTTCTTCTATTTAAAAGCCGGTGAGCCGGCTGCGTGGGAGCTGCAGAACGTTGCTTTCACCCCAGGGTTTTAAAGAAAGTTGGTGAGGAAATTGCAGATGCTTTCAACATAATCTTCCAAAAACTCTCTGGATCCAGGAATTGTCCCTTTAGATTGGAAAATTGCTTATTTAAGAAAGGTGAGAGAATGAAACCAGGAAAATATAGACCTGTTAGTCTAACATCTGTTGTGGGGAAGTTATTGGAATCTATAATTAAGGGCAGAGTGACTGAGCACTTAGAGAAATTTGAGCTGATTAGAGAGAGCCAACATGGATGGATTTGTAAAGGGTAGGTGATGTCTAATGAACCTAATTGTATTTTTTGATTAAGTAACTAAAGTAATAGGGAATTCAGAAGAAACTTCTTTACCCAGAGAGTGGTGAGAATGTGGAACTCGCTACCACAGGGAGTGGCTGAATGGATGTATTTAAGGGAAGGATAAATAAGCATATGAGGAAAAAGGGAATAGAGGGTTATGTTGATAGATTTAGATGAGGCTCGTGCGGAGCATAAACGCCGGTATGGACTGGTTGAGCCGAATGGTCTGTTTCTGTGCCGTATATCCTATGTAATCCAATGTAATCCTATGTAATAGACAGGGGAATGTCTATGGATGTAGTTTATATGGAATTCCAGAAGGCATTTGATAAGGTTCCACATAAGAGACTGTTAGCTAAAATTATAGATATGTGAAGAGAAAAAGATTGGTGAAGTCAAGCATAGGTCCCTTACAGTCAGAATCAGGGGAACTTATAATGGGAAACAAGGAAATGGCAGACCAACTAAATACATACTTTGGTTCTGTCTTCACAAAGGAGGACACAAATAACCTCCCAGAGATGCCGGGGAACATAGGGTCTGATGAAAGAGAGGAACTGAAAGAAATCAGTATTTGTAGGAAAATGGTGTTAGGAAAATTGATGGGACTGAAGGCCGATAAATCCCCAGGGCCTGATGGTCTACATCCCAGGGTACTTAAGGAAGTGGCCCTAGAGATAGTAGATGCATTACTGGTCATCTTCCAGAACTCGATAGACTCTGGAATGGTACCCATGGATTGGAGGGTAGCTAATGTTACCCCACTGTTCAAAAAAGGTGGTAGAGAAAAAGCGGGGAATTATAGACCTGGCATCGGTAGTGGGGAAAATGCTAGAGTGCATTATAAAAGATGTAATAGCAGAGCACTTGGAAAGCAGTGACAGGATCGGACAAAGTCAACATGGATTTACAAAAGGTAAATCATGCTTGACTAATCTACTGGAATTTTTTGAGGATGTAACTGGTAAAATAGATAAGGGAGAACCAGTGGATGTGGTGTATTTGGACTTTCAGAAGGCTTTCGATAAGGTCCCACATAAGAGATGAGCGTGCAAAATTAAGGCACATGGGATTGGGGGCAAGGTATTGACTTGGATAGAGAACTGGTTGGCGGACAGAAAGCAAAGAGTTGGAATAAACGGGTCATTTTCTGAGTGGCAGGCAGTGACTAGTGGGGTACCGCAAGGATCGGTCCTAGGACCCCAGCTGTTCACAATATATATTAATGATCTGGACGAGGGAATTGGATGTAGTATCTCCAAATTTGCAGATGACACAAAGCTGGGTGGGAGGGTAAGCTGCGAGAAGGATTCGGGAAACTCCAGTACGCTTTGGACAGGTTGGGTGATTGGGCAGAAACATGGCAAATGCACTATAATGTGGATAAATGTGAGGTTATCCACTTTGGTGGCAAAAACAGGAAGGCAGATTATTATTTGAATGGCAATAGATTGGGAGAAGGGGAAGTGCAAAGAGACCTGGGTGTCCTGGTGCACCAGTCACTGAAGGTAAGCATGCAGGTGCAGCAGGCGGTTAAGAAGGCAAATGGTATGTTGGCCTTCGTAGCAAGAGGGTTCGAGTACAGGAACAAGGATGTCTTGCTACAGTTGTACAGGGCCTTGGTGAGACCACACCTTGAGTATTGTGTGCAGTTTTGGTCGCCTTACCTGAGGAAGGACGTTCTTGCCATGGAGGGAGTGCAGCGAAGATTCACCAGGCTGATACCTGGGATGGCAGGAATGACATATGAGGAGAGATTGTGTCGATTGGGCTTATACTCACTGGAGTTTAGAAGATTGAGAGGGGATCTCATCGAAACCTATAACATTCTGTCAGGTCTGGACAGACTAGATGCAGGAAGGATGTTTCCCGATGGTTGGGGAGTCCAGAACCAGGGGTCATAGTCTAAGGATAAGGGGTAAGCCATTTAGGACTGAAATGAGGAGGAATTTCTTCACCCAGAGAGTGGTGAACCTGTGGAATTCTCTGCCACAGAGGGCGGTGGAGGCCAGTTCATTAAATATATTCAAGAAAGAGTTGGATATATTTCTTAAGGCTAAAGGGATCAAGGGATATGGGGAGAAGGCAGGGACCGGGTACTGAATTTGGATGATCAGCCACGATCACATTGAATGGCGGAGCAGGCTCGAAGGGCCGAATGGCCGACTCCTGCTCCTATCTTCTATGTTTCTATGTTTCTATGTTTAAAGCACATGGGGGGAAAAATTTGGTTGCTTTGTGCCTCCCGTTAGCGCCCTAAGAGGACGCAAAGCAACTAGCGCTCGGGCGTGTTGCCGCCAACGCCTCCTGCAAAATTCAGTGGGAGGTTAGAAGGGGAGGAAGGCCTGCAATACCGCGGCATGTAGCACTGCGATATTCCCTCGCAGCGTCCCAAGAGGGAGGCTGGGTACTTCCAGTAGTGCCCCGCTTCCCTCTTGGGGTGCTACCACTCAATTTCGGCCGCGGGGGCGCTAATTTTTCCGGGGCGCTAAAAGTAGCGCTCTGGCGAAGTTAGCGCCCCAAAGGGGACGTGACTCAATTTTCCCCCCATGGAATTGAAAGCAAATTATTGACCTGGTTTGGCGATTGTTTAGGCAATAGAAGATAAAGAATAGAGATAATGGGCATGTACTCAAATTGGAACAAAGTGACTAGTGGTGTCCCACAATGATCTGTGCTGGGGCCTCAACTAGTCACTATATTTATTAATGACTTAGATAACCCAATAGAGAGCCATATATCCAAGTTTTCCGATGACACAAAGATTGGTGGCATAGTAAGTAGTGTAGACGGGAGCATAACATTACAAAGAGACATTGATAGATTAATTGAGTGGGCAAAACTGTGGCAGATGGATTTCAACGCAAGTGTGAGGTCATTCATTTTATAAAAGGATAGATCTGAATATTTTTAAATGGTGTAAAACTAGGAAAAGTGGAAGTCCAAAGAGATTTCAGGCTCCATGTACACAGATCGCTGAAATGTAGTGGCCAGGTACAAAAAATAATCAAAAAGGTAAATGAAATGTTAGCCTTTATATCGAGAGGGCTAGAATATAAAGGGATGATAGAGAGAAGCTTTTTTCACTGGCGGGGGAGTCTAGGACAAGGAGACAGAACCTTAAAATCAGAGCCAGGCCATTCAGGAGAGTTCAGGAGAGAAGTTAGGAAACACTTCTTCATGCAAAGGGTTGTAGGTGTGTGGAACTCTTTCCCACAAAAAGCAGTAGATGCTAGCTCAATTAATAATTTTAAGTCTGAAATCGATAGATTTTTACTAACCGAGAGATATTGAGCCAAGGCAGATGGATTGAGTTAGGATACAGATCAGCCATGTTCTAATTGAATGGTGGAACAGGCTCGAGGGGTTGAATGGCCTCCTCCTGTAGCTATGTTCTCTCTGTACTGTCCAGTCTAATTTAATTTGTGCTCAAAACTCTGGAGTGGGACTTAAACCCCTGACCTTCAAGACTCAGAGGTGAGAGTGCTACCACTGAGCCAAGTCAGCATCTCTGACCTGTCTTTGGTAAAGTGGGATTTGTATGTGCGTGAGGAGCGTTTGTAGCAATGTGCACCCGACTGCTCAGTGCTCAGCTTTGCTGCAGGATGCCAGGCCATTCCACGCTTGGAAGTCTGCGGCGCTCAGTCCCACTGCAACAGTTGGTATGCCAAATCGTATCAGCGCTTTCATTCTGGCAGATTTCCTGGAATTTCTGAGTGAGTTCTCCCGATCGCCCGCCATAACGCTGTCTCTCCGAGCTTGCTGCCGAAGTCACGGTGGATGATTGGGAGAACCCTGCCACAAACCCTACCCTGTTATTTTGTCGTGTCAGGGCCTGCGTTTGACCTGGACTGACTGGAGGAGAGTTCCAATCTCCTTGGGCTGTAAGGGTGACTGAGGTTGTGGCAGTCTCAAGCCAAATTCTAGTAGGTAAGGAACAGAGGACCAGAGTAACAACAGAGAATGCTGGAAAAACTCAGCAGGCAGGGCAGCATCCGTGGAGAGAGAAAGCCCAGACGAAAGTGTGGATTAAATTTTCCCTTTCTTTTTTTTAATCCACATTTTCGTCTGGGCTTTTTTCTTCCCTCCCACGTGGCAGCTGTCCTTCATTCTGCCAGGGTCATTCACACTTCATCTAGAGTCATCCTTTATTCTTTGAATATCTCTCAATGTCTCTCAATCTCTCCTGCTTTCTATCCTATCTCTGGCCGTCCCTTTTGTTCTTTCATCCCCTCCCCCTTTTCCCAGCCCCCCACTTGCTTTAAAATCTATCCCTTTTCCTGCTTTTTTTCCCAGTTCTGACGAAGGATCTTCGACCTGAAACGTTAACTCCGTTTCTCTCTCCACCGATGTTGCCTGGCCTGCTGAGTTTTTCCAGCATTTTCTGTTGTTATTTCGGATTTCCAGCATCCGCAGTATTTTGCTATCGCAATAGGACCAGAGTAGGCCATTCAGCCCGAGCCTGTTCCGCCATTCAATCAGATCATGGCCAATGTTCCCGGTAAATTTTTTTCAGGCTGCGGGCCCATTCTAAAGTCCGCACATGTGCCTTTTTTTTCGATTTAAAAGCTGGCTCACCAGCTGCGCGGGACTGTGTGGCCACACAGTTTAAAGGGAATACTGATTATGGCTGATCTGTATCTTAACTCCATCTACCCACTTTGGTTCTGTAACCGTTTATACCCTTACCTAAGAAAAAACTAGCAATCTCAGTTTTGAAATTTTCAATTGACCCCCAGCCTCAACAGATTTTTGGGGGAGAGAGTTCCAGATTTCCACTATACCCTTTCCTGATACCGCCCCTGAACGGCCTAGCTCTAATTTTAAGGTTATGCCACCTTGTTCTGCACCCCCCCACCAGAGGAAATAGTTTCTCTCTGTCTACCCTATTAAATCATTTAATCATCTTAAACACCTCAATTCGACCACTCCTTAATCTTCCGTGGGTCTACAGTACTTAACTGCCCATGATTCTGCATAACTAGGCCGTTGGAATGGCTGTTATTGGAAACAGAAATGTCATACTGGTGTGGTAGGAGGGACTACCGCCAAGTTATTGGGCCAGAGTAACGAGAGCATAATTGAATTGAATTTAAGCTGTATCTGATCTGGGAATGTTTGATTCTGACGCCACATCCCAAAAGAGGGGGGAAAAAAATTCCCACTCCCCATGCACGATTGTTCTTTCTTTTGTCGTCTTTAACTGGAAGGCTAAGAATTGTTGGTCAGTACGAGATGAGCAGGTTTGTGACCATAATGTTTCTTTCTTGAAAGCCAGCCCATCGATGAAGGTTGTGATCACTCTGCCAGTTGATTCCTCTGCTGTTGAGGACCGCAACCACGAAACACCCAGAGGTCGCAATCCTCAAACCACGTTTAGTACCAGCAGCGGCGCTTATAGAACCAAGGCATCGACGAAAGTATGGGATGGCGACGGCGCTAAAGGAGACGCAGCTCCACCCTCTCCCAAAGGAACACACCGAGAGGTTTTGTTATCGGAACTGGGCCTCAGGAAAGAAGAACAGCCTCGTGGGCCTGACGTCATGAGACACGATGAGATGAACAGGCTCCAGAAGATGCTGAGTCAGGCGAAAGCTCTCACTTCACGTATTCCTGAAAGGCGACTCTATCATATGCCATCCCATTTTATTGGGCATGATAACCCTCTACTTCAGCACTCGCCTTCTGCCACCCTGCAGCTGGTGACCTCTTCATTAAGGTACAACACAGAGTTAATTAACAGAGGAGATTTACGAGGATGTTGCCAGAACTGGAGAAGTTTAGCTATGAGGAAAGATTGGATAGGTTGGGGTTGTTTTCTTTGGAACAGAGGAGGCTGAGGGGAGACTTAATTGAGGGGTGTATAAAATCATGAGATGCCTAGATAGAGTGGATAGGAAGCACCTGTTTCCCTTAGCAGAGAGGTCAATAACCAGGGGGCATAGATTTAAAGTAATTGGTGGAAGGATTAGAGGGGAGTTGAGGAGAACTTGTTTCACCCATAGGGTGGGGGTCTGGAACTCACTGCCTGAAAGGGTGGTAGAGGCAGAGACCCTCATCACATTTAAAAAGTACTTGGATATGCACTTGAATTGCCGTAATCTGCAAGGCTACGGACCAAGAGCTGGAAAGTGGGATTAGGCTGGAGAGCTCTTTTTCGACCGGGGCAGGCAGGCTGGGCTGAATGGCCTCTATCTGTGCCGCACATTTCTATGATTCAATGGTTCTATGATTCTAACCTCAAGGTGGGCTGATTGGCACAAGGTGCTCCAAGGGTCCTTGAAGATGTCCGTTCAAGATGGCTCCCCATTGACCCTTTGCTGGAATGTGTGTGTGGGTAGGTTGCTTTGAGGTGACTGGATCGGGCTCGGCTGTGATGTACGTCATGCTCAAATAGCCTACCAGCTCTCACTGCCTAGACCTGTGCGAATTGACGGAGGCTACAGTCCTTGTCTATGTACCAGAAATGAGAGTGCTAGATGCAGGAGTCAAACAGCTACAAGTTTATTAATGGTTCAAAGAAACATACTCACAGACAACACACGTCGAAGATCACACGTTACAGTAGTTGAGCTCAACTTTCCTGATCTCTTCCTTCTTCTTCATCTTCTAACCTCACGTTACAATCTCGCCCCTTTTTTATACCATTCTAACTACATTACTTTCCATGACCTTTATACACCTTGCACCAGCTCGTACCAGTCATTACCAAGAAGATCCAGGCTATCCAACCATCGATCATCAATGGTCTCAGAGGCTAGCAGAAGCTGCTGATGTTTAAGCAAAGCATAGAGTCTACCCTATGATGGCCATACCACAGGTATGATGGTCTCTAAGCATGCAGGAATTGTGAGAAAGTTCAGAATGAAATGGAATCAATGTATTGTTTAACCTCGAGATCGTGGCTGTTTGTGACCTATACAAAGACTGCTCGTGCCAGGAAAGCTCTGCGGACTTTTAACCTTAGGGCTTTTAATACAAAATGGATCCCTCAGTTGCTCTCGATCCCTTTAGCAGCCTCGCCCACGGAGAATGGCCACTTAGGTAGGGAAGCAAATTGGAGGAAACTTTTTTTTAGTTGTTGCTTTATTGTCCAATAGAAACTGCTGACCACAGTCACAGGAGCGGCTATGGCGACACTGTTTTAGCCACGTGCACTAATTTTAGTGGAAAACACCTTACCCACATTCACACCATACAGGTAAATGCACTTCACACACGCGTATATTTACTTAACAAATATCTACCACCATTTAGTAACCAAGGAAGTAAAGCACTCACAACGATCAAAATACATTCGCACACTCTTGCTTTTGTCTTATCATTTTGACCAACAAATGCACAGAAAGGTTAAAGTTCACATGCATATGCCGTGCGAATATGAGTATTGAGATCACAGGCCCAACGACAGTGTCTGTTACTCAATTTTTATATGCTAATCAGAAATGCTAATTATCCACATCTGGATTCCCAATTAGCCTCATGTGGCCAGTGGCTAGCGTATTGGACAACACTGAGTTACTGGATGATAATCGCTAAATAGTTAAGAGTTGACACAAGTGCCTATGGGTATGAATGAAGAATTCAGTTTATTTACTTACACTGGCCCAGATAGTATTATTTTCATTTTACATCAGCTTCACACGATTGAAGTGGTTAAGCTGGTGTGAGTGCAGTTGAAACCATTTTAGGAATGAGAGGCTATCAGTGCTTATACATGAAATGTGTGTAAACCCACCACTGCATGGAGTGTGATTGAATACTCTCCACTTGCCTGGATGAGTGCAGCTCCAACAACACTCAAACAGCTCGACACCATCCAGGACAAAGCAGCCCGCTTGATTGGCACCCCATCCACTACCTTAAACATTCACTCCCTCCACCACCGGCGTACCATGGCTGCAGTGTGTACCATCTACAAGATGCACTGCAGCAACTCGCCAAGGCTTCTTCGGCAGCACCTCCCAAACCTGCGACCTCTTCCACCTAGAAAGACAAGGGCAGCAGACGCATGGGAACACCACCACCTCCAAGATCCCCTCCAAGTCACACACCATCCTGACTTAGATGTATATCGCCGGTCCTTCATCGTCGCTGGGTCAAAATCTTGGAACTCCCTCCCTAACAGCACCGTGGGAGTACCTTCACCACACGGACTGCAGCGGTTCAAGAAGGTGGCTCACCACCACCTTCTCAAGGGCAATTAGGGATGGGCAATAAATGCTGGCCTTGCCAGCGACGCCCACATCCCATAAACGAATATAAAAAAAAGACTGTATGAAGCTATTTCAACACATTGCCTCATTGGCTGGGAAAACTGTCTTTGCTTCAGATTTATGAAACAAGAAATAAAGAAAGGAAATAAGGAAAGAAGAAAAGAAGGAAAGAAAGATAGAAAGAAAGAAATTGCATTTATATAGCGCCTTTCATAACCTCAGGACGTCCCAAAGCGCTTTACAGCCAATGAAGCACTTTTGAAGTGTAGTCACTGTTGTAATGGAGCTGAAAGTGAGTGTGGCTTAGGGACAAACCCAATAATCCTCCCCTCGAGTTTAGCAGTGTGACTGTACCAGACAGCACCACAATCTCCCACAGCTGAAGTCGGAGCAGCATTCAAGAACTTGTACGCGAACCACGTTATTACACTGCTGTTCAATGGGACGATAAGCCTTGCTTTGAGTTTGGCTAGTTTTGGGTTGAGCTTGGGTTCAGGTGGAACAAGACTGAGCCATTAATCCAGGACAAGCACTGACCATTACTGATCACTTACCCCTAGGACCAAGCGTCAATTCCTGACAGAGTTTCTGAACTTGCCCAATTCGCACTCGGTTGGATTTATTTGGAAAAAGCAGCTTTTTACTCAACTTTTCCATTGTGTGCCCTCTGTACATCCCACAGTACTTCCCAGTCATGTGCCTTCTGCATACCCATTATGTCCCCATCGTGTGTCCCTGTACATCCCACAGTACGTCCCCATCTTGTGCCTCTGTACATCCCACAGTATTTCCCAGTCATGTGCCCTATGCATACTCACAATGTTTCCCCATCATGAATGCGGTATTTATCTCACACTTGTGCTTTCTGTCTCTAGGATGTTTTTAGAGAATCATATTAGAAACAATAAAAAACTATATTTTTTTACACAGGTGAAAAACCAAACCTCAGGTTCTAAAGCTTTGAATTGACTCATTTCTTTGGCTTTAGGGAACAACTAAAGAATAATCACCGCAGCCCAGTGTTCCCGCTGAGAAAGCACGTCAGTAAGTATACTATAAATAGACTGGGGGACAGGCGGAGCTGTGTCACTTTAAGGCTGCAAAGTTTAATTGTTGTTAAGTAAATTCAGATTAATCAGAGTTTAATTGCTGTTTGCTTAGGGAAAGAGGCAGATTGGAACATGTTTGTAAGTTTCAGGCTGCAGCTTGTGTGTGGGTATATAAGAGTACTGCGCACAGTTCTGGTCTCCATATTATAAAAAAGATATAAAGGCACTGGAGAAGGTGCAAAATAGATTTACAAGGACGATAGCAGAACTGAGAGGTTATAACTATCAGGAAAGAGTGAACAGGCTGGGGCTCTTTTCTTCAGAATGAGAAGGCGGAGGGGTGACCTGATCGAGATCTTTAAAGTTATGAAGGGGTTTGATAGGGTAGACGTAGAGAAAATGTTTTCACTTATGCGAGAGTCCAAAGCTAGGGTCCATAAATATAAGATAGTCACTATAAATCCAATAGCGAATTCAGGAGGAACTTCTTTACCCAGAGAGTGGTTAGAATGTGGAACTCGCTACCACAAGGAGTAATTGAGTGACTAGCATAGATATGTTTAAGGGGAAGCTAGATAAACACATGAAGGAGGAAGTAATAGAAGATTATGTTGATAGGGTTAGATGAAAAGGGGTGGGAAGGGGCTCGTGTGCAGCATAAACATGAGCTTGGACCAGTTGGGCTGAATGGCCTGTTTCTGTGCTTGTAATTCTATGTAATTTATGTGTGTGAGTGTGCTTGTGGTGTGACTGTGTGTTTGTGGGGAGGCTCCGAAGATCCTCAGCTCCACCGGCGTAGGTACGATGGAGCGGGCTCCGGTGACCTCTGTTCATGATCCCACTGGAGTATTCAGGGTCAGGGGGGGTTACGCACTTTCAGCAACTGCTTGCACCAGTGTTGGGAGATCTTGGGTGCCCGATAGAGGAGTGGGGTTGGGAAACGTGGGCCTGGATAGCGGCTTTAGTCGGGGGGGGGGGAGGGGATCATCTTTCTCGGAGGGCCAATCAATAGTGTCAGTGGCTGCATTTCTGGAATCTTCAGCTGTGGCTCAGTGGGTAGCACACTCGCCTCTGAGTCAGAAGGTTGTGGGTTCAAGTCCCACTCCAGGAACTTGTGCACATAAAGCTAGGCTGACTCTCCAGTACAGTGCTGAGGGAGCGCTGCACTGTCGGAGGTGCCGTCTTTCGGATGAGACGTTAAACCGAGGCCCTGTCTGCTCCCTCAGGTGAGCGTAAAAGATCCCATGGCACTATTTCGAAGAAGAGTAGGGGAGTTATCCCCAGTGTCCTGGCCAATATTTATCCCTCAGCCAACATAACAAAAACAGATTATCTGGTCATTATCACATTGCTGTTTGTGGGAGCTTGCTGTGCGCAAATTGGCTGCTGCATTTCCCACATTACAACAGTGACTACACTCCAAAAAAGTACTTAGAAACATAGAAGATAGGAGCAGGAGTAGGCCATTCGGCCCCTCGAGACTGCTCTGCCATTCAATGCGATCATGGCTGATCATTCAAATTCAGTACCCTGTCCCTGCTTTCTCCCCATATCCCTTGATCCCTTTAGCCTTAAGAAATATATCTAACTCCTTCTTGAATATATTTAATGAATTTGCCTCAACTGCCTTCTGTGGTAGAGGATTCCACAGGTTCACCACTCTCTGGGTGAAAAAAATCCTCCTCATCTCTGTCCTAAATGGCTTACCCCTTATCCTTAGACTGTGACCCCTGGTTCTGGACTCCCCTGCAATCGGGAACAGCCTTCCTGCATCTAGTCTGTCTAGTCCTGTTAGAATTTTATAAGTTCCAATGAGATCCCCTCTCATTCTTGGAAACTCTAGCGAATATAAGCCTAATCGACCCAATCTCTCTTCATACGCCATTCCTGCCATCCCAGGTATCAGTCTGGTGAATTTTCGTTGCACTCCCTCCATGGCAAGAACATCCTTCCTCAGATAAGGCAACCAAAACTGCACACAATACTCAAGGTGTGGTCTCACCAAGGCCCTGTACAACTGCAGCAAGACATCCTTGCTCCTGTACTTGAATCCTCTCGCTATGAAGGCCAGCATACCATTTGCCTTCTTAACCACCTGCTGCACCTGCATGCTTATCTTCAGCGACTGGTGCACAAGGACACCCAGGTCTCGTTGCACTTCCCCTTTTTCCAATCTATTGCCGTTCAGATAATAATCTGCCGTCCTGCTTTTGCCACCAAAGTGGATAACCTCGCATTTATCCACATTATACTGCATCTGCCATGCATCTGCCCAATCGCCCAACCTGTCCAAATCGTACTGGAGTTTCTCTGCATCCTCCTCACAGCACACACGCCCACCCAGCTTTGTGTCATCTGCAAACTTGGAGATATTACATCTAGTTCCCTCGTCTAGATCATTAATATATATTGTGAATAACTGGGGTCCTAGCACCGATCCCTGCGGTGCCCCACTAGTCACTGCCTTCCACTTGGAAAAAGACCTGTTTATTCCAACTCTTTGCTTTCTGTCTGCCAACCAGTTTTCTATCCAAGTCAGTACCTTACCCCCAGTCCCATGTGCTTTAACTTTGCACGCTAGTCTCTTATGCGGGACCTTATCGAAAGCCTTCTGAAAGTCCAAATACACCACATCCACTGGTTCTCCCTTATCTATTTTACCAGTTACATCCTCAAAAAATTCCAGTAGATTAGTCAAGCATGATTTACCTTTTGTAAATTGATGTTGACTTTGTCCAATTTTGTCACTGTTTTCCAAGTGCTCTGCTATTACATCTTTTATAATGGACTCTAGCATTTTCCCCACTACCGATGTCAGGATTACCGGTCTATAATTCCCCATTTTTCTCTACCACCTTTTTTAAATAGTGGGTTTACATTAGCTACCCTCCAATCCATGGGTACCGTTCCAGAGTCTATAGAATTTTGGAAGATGACCAGCAATGCATCTACTATTTCTAGGGCCACTTCCTTAAGTACCCTAGGATGTAGATTATCAGGCCCTGGGGATTTATCGGCCTTCAATCCCGTCAATTTCCTTAACACCATTTCCCTATAAATACTGATTTCATTCAGTTCCTCCCTCTCATTAGACCCTATGTTCCCCGGCATCTCTGGGAGGTTATTTGTGTCCTCCTTTGTGAAGACAGAACCAAAGTATGTATTTAATTGGTCTGCCATGTCTTTATTCCCCATTATAAATTCCCCTAATTCTGACTGCAAGGGACCTACGCTTGACTTCACCAATCTTTTTCTCTTCACATATCTATAAAAGCTTTTACATTCAGTTTTTATGTTCCCAGCAAGCTTACTCTCATACTCTATTTTCCCCTTCTTAATTAATCCCTTTGTTCTCCTTTGCTGAATCCTAAACTGCTCCCAATCCTCAGATTTGCTGCTTTTTCTGGCCAATTTATATGTCCTCTCCTTGGATCTTATGCTATCCCTAATTTCCCTTGTTAGCTAATGTTGAGTCACCTTTGTTGTTTTATTTTTATGCCAAACAGGGATGAACAAATTCTGTAGTTCATCCATGCGATCTTTAAATGTTTGCCATTGCCTATTCACCGTCAACCCTTTAAGTAACATTCCCCAATCCATCCTAGCCAACTCGCGCCTCATACCATCATAGTTTCCTTTATTTAAATTCAGTACCCAAGTCTCTGAATCAACTACTTCACGTTCCATCTTAATGAAGAATTCTATCATTTTATGATCGCTCCTCCCCAAGGGGCCTCGCACAGCAAGATTGCTAATCAGTCCTTTCTCATTACATAATACCCAGTCTAAGATGACCAGATCTCTAGTTGGTTCCTCGACATATTGATCCAGGAAACCAGCCCGTATACACTCTAGGAATTCCTCTTCCACGGTATTGTTACTAATTTGGTTAGACCAATCTATATGTAGGTTAAAGTCACCCATGATAACTGCTGTGCCCTTATTGCACGCATCTCTAATTTCCCATTTAATGTCATCCCCAACCTCAGCATTACTGTTTGGGGGTCTGTATACAACTCCCACTAACATTTTCTGCCCCTTGGTATTTCTCAGCTCTACCCATACAGATTCCACCTCATCAGAGCAAATATCCTTCCTTACTATTGTGTTAATCTCCTCTTTAACCAGCAATGCTACCCCACCACCTTTTCCTTTTTGCCTGTCCTTCCTGAATATTGAATACCCCTGGATGTTGAATTCCCAGCCTTGGTAACCCTGGAGCCATGTCTCCGTAATCCCAAGTATATAATATCTGTTTACATCTATTTGCGCAGCGAATTCATCCACCTTATTACGAATGCTCCTCGCATTAAGACACAAAGCCTTCAGGCTTGTTTTTTAAACACTCTTAGACCTTTTAGAATTATTGTTTACTGCGGCCATGTTTGATTTACACCCTTGATTTCTCTGACTTCCACTTTTGCTTTTCTCCTTCCTGTCTTTTGCTTCTATCCTTTCTTCCCTTTCCTCTGTCTCCCTGCACAGGTTCCCAACCCCCTGCCATTTTAGTTTAAACCCTCCCCAACAGCACTAGCAAACATTCCCCCTAGGACATCGGTCCCGGTCCTGCCCAGGTGCAAACCGTCCAGTTTGTACTGGTCCCACCTCCCCCAGAACCGGTTCCAATGTCCCAGGAATTTGAATCCCTCCCCCTTGCACCATTCTTCTAGCCACATATTAACATGAAATATCCTTCTATTTCTACTCTGACTAGCACGTGGCACTGGTAGCAATCCTAAGATTACTACCTTTGAGGTCCTATTTATTAATTTACCTCCTAACTCCCATTATTCAGCTTTTAGGACCTCATCCTGTTTTTTACCTATATTGTTGGTACCTATATGCACCATGACAACTAGCTGTTCACCCTCCCCCCCAGAATGCCCTGCAGCCGCTCTGAGACATCCTTGACCCTTGTACCAGGGAGGCAACATACCATCCTGGAGTCTCGTTTGCGGCCACAGAAATGCCAATCTATTCCCCTTACAATAGAATCCCCTATCACTATAGCTCTCTCGCTCTTTTTCCTCCCATCCTCTGCCGCAGAACCACCCATGGTGCCAGGAAGTTGGTTGCTGCTGCCTTCCCCCCGATAAGTCATCCTCCCCAACAATATCCAAAGCGGTATATCTGTTTGAGAGGTGAATGGCCACAGGGAACCCCTGCACTACCTGCCTGATGGTCACCCATTCCCTTCCTGCCTGTGACCAACTGATTAAACGTGATATCCACGACATCCTCAGCATCTTGACTGCTCCAGTATGTATCCATTCGCAGCTCCAGCGCCGCAATGCTGTCTGCCAGTAGCTGCAGCTGGATACATTTCCCGCACACATGGTCGTCAGGGACACAGGAAGTGTCCCTGATTTCCCACATAGTGCAGGAGGAGCATGCCACGGGGCCGAGCTTTGCTGCCATGACTTACCCTTTAATTAATTTAAATTAAATCAATACCACCAATTATACTACAATTTAATGATATACTCAAGGGCCCTTGTTTCCTAGCACCCCCCGCTACACAACAGAGACCTTAGAAAGTATAACCACAAAATTAAGACCTTCTGAACTTTATAAACTATGAACCTTAACTGTCAAACTATAGAGTAGTATAAGTACTCACCCAATCAGCTGCTTCCTCCTGCCTGCGTCACGTTTTGAATCGTGAGGTGGCTCTGGAACGCCACCGCCAGTCTGCGAGATTGGTAAGCCTCTGTAAAAAAGCCCGTGAAAGTGAGTTTAAATACTCACTGAACCTCCACTCTCACCGCTCCCGACACTGGCCTCTGTAAAAAAGCCCGTGAAAGTGAGTGATGTAAGAAAAAGGAGACTTACCATCAAGTAACTTTAAAGTAAGCTTTAAGTAACTTATAAACACACTATATACACAAGAGAGGTCTTTACCATGCCTCTGGTAGAAGCCTCTTACAATACTGAACAGACCAGTATTTATACCAGTCCAACAGGAAGTGACATGACAGGAAGTGAGGTATGTACACAGTTCATAGTTCACAGGAAGTGATGACATAACTTCCCGGAAGTTATCATTTTTATCACATTCTTCCCTCCTGCAGGATTAGGAGGCTGTGGTCTACCTTTTGGTCCGCAGCCGCCGAACAAGGAAGAGTCGCACCTGTTTGGATTCCCGTCGTAGAGGGTCGCTGGTCCGCTTACATGCGGTTGGCCATTGGTCAGAGTCTGTGTGGCCTGGATTGCCCTGTGAAGGGTCGGGGAGATCATGGCTTCGAGTACGAGCCCCAATAGGTTCAAAGTCGGACTGCCTCTGTTCAGAGGGAGGTGCAGAGCTGGTCTGTGGCGGATCAGTACTTTCATGCGTGGTACTGGGAGGGTCGCAACCTTGAGCACGGGGTTCTACCGGCACCAAGCTAGTTGGTGTCCGATCAGGATCCTGGAGAGGGGTACCCGATAGGTCCCAAGAGTTTCCTGGTGAAATGCCATCACCCGATGTCCCACTAGGTCCTGGTGGGCAGGGAGCCAGATCCCGTAATGATACGGTAGATTCTCGGCCGTCGGAATATCGTATGTTTGCATAGGTGGGGTTGGCATCAGTTAGTTCAACCTCGTCTACAAGAGGGTCATTTTTAGACGTCCGAACGTATCTTCGGAGTAATACAGGTCCAGGAGTAGTTAGCCATGACGGGAGTGATGTCCCATGAGATGAGCGACGCTGGAATCCAAAGAACCGCTCATGAGGTGTAGTATTTGTGGCTGTAGAAAGCAGGGACCGTATAGAGTGCAATGCATCCGGAAGCACTGTTTCCCATTGCTGGTCTGGTAGGCCCCGAGATCTTAAAGCGAGACGTACGGAATTCCAGATGATACCGTTATACCTCTCTACCTGCCCATTTCCGATGGGATGGTATGGTGTTGTTTTGCTTGTAGCAATTCCCCGTTCTGAGAGGTAGTCCTTGAGTTCCCTCGACATAAAGGATGGACCCCGATCTGAGTGAATATAAGCCGGCATGCCACAGAGAGAAAATACCTGCTCAAGGCAGCAGATTACTGTGGACGCCAGCATATTGGAGCAGGGGAAGGCAAACGGAAAACGTGAATATTCGTCGATCATGGTGAGCAAATATGTGTTCCGAGTTGAAGAGGGCACTGGGCCCTTAAAATCGATGCTAAGTCGTTGCATCGGTTGGGTTGCATGTATGAGTATACCATCTGAGGGGCGGAAGAATTGAGGTTTTAATTCCGCACAAAGCCGGCATTCTGAGCATATTTTCTTTACATCTCCAGTGGAAAAAGGGAGATTCCGTGATCGTACGAAATGTAGCATGCGCGTAACGCCAGGATGACACAAACCATTGTGGACATCCATGAGAGTGGAGGATGACATAGTGGAGCAGAATGCCCGTGTGAGGGTGTCCGGGGCCACATTCTCCTTGCCAGGCCGATAGAGAATGGTATAACCAAAAGAGGCCAGTTCCATCCTCCAAAGTTGTATTTTATTATTCTTAATTTTGGTTCGTTTTCGATTATCGAGCATGAAGGCGACTGATCGTTGGTCCGTGATCAATGTAAAGTGCTGGCGAGCTAGAAAATGGTTCCACTTCCGTACTGCCTCTATGATGGCTGTGGCTTCTTTCTCAACCGGAGGATAATGTAGCTCGGCACCTTGTAAGGTCCTGGACATAAATGCTACAGGACGACCTTCCTGATTCAGAGTAGCCGAGATCGCCACCTCCGAGGCATCACATTCAACCACGAAAGGGAGATTCTCATCAATGGAGTGAAGAGCCGCTTTCTCCAACTGTTTTTTGAGAAGGTTAAAGGCTGCAACAGCCGCTGTTCCCAGTGGAAATGATCTAGCATGCAGCAAGGGTTGGATTTTGTCCGAAAAATGAGGAATCCATTTAGCGTAGTATGCAAACAGACCGAGAGCCCGACGTAAAGAAGCCGGATTCTTAGGTGACGGGAGCTCTTGGAGCGGGCGAAGTCTTTCTGGGTCTGGCTTAATGATACCATTGCCTACGCAGTAGCCAAGGATGTTGATGGTCGGTTGCGACTCAACAGATTTGGATTCATTCAGGGTCAAATTACGGCGATGGAGGGCATCCCGAAATTTTTGGAGGTTGGAGTCGTGTTCCTGTTGATCGTGACCTGCAATGGTAATGTTATCAAGATAGGGAAAAGTGTCCCTTAGGTTTTCCTGCTTAACCAGGCCATCCATTGCCCGTTGAAAGACAGCCACTCCATTAGTAACCCCGAATGGGAGGCGACGAAATTGGTACAGCCGTCCATTAGCCTCAAAGGCTGTGTACTGCTTATCTGAGACCTTCAAGGGTAACTGATGATAGGCACTTTTTAAATCGTAAGTTGAGAACACTTTGTATTCGGCCAGTTTATTAACCATATCATCAATGCGTGGCAATGGGTAGGCGTCCAAGTCGGTATATTGATTGATGGTTTGCGAATAATCGATGCATAGTCGCTGTTTGTGAGGTTTTAGAGGGTTCTTGACAATGACGACTTGAGCCCGCCAGGGCGACGAACATGGTTCAATGATATCCTCTGCTAGAAGTCGAGAGATTTCAGCCGCAATAAAAGATTGGTCTTCCTGATTAAAGCGCCGCGATTTCGTTATTATCGGTTGGCATTGAGGCGGAATACTGGCAAATAATGAGGGTTCATCAAGTGAAGCTGCTGATAATGCACAAAATGGTAATTTAGATGGTATATTAGAAATAGTAAGTCCGGGTTTGGATCCACCAAACTCAATGGTGAGTTTCTTATGCTGTTTTTGGAAGTCCAGCCCTAAGAGGAGATCACTACATAAGTCTTTGAGCACCGAAAGTCGGGTGGAGGGATACATACGACCATGAAGTGTCATATCAACAACACAAAAGCCGGAGATTCTGGTATTAAGTGATGACTGGGCCATCGCAATTGCCTGGTCCGATGGGAAGACATGTAGTTTCAATTTCGCAACAATCTGTTCCTTAATGAAACTATCAGTACTTCCTGAGTCAATTAAGGCATCTAAGGTATGCCCTTTAATTGAAATTTTTGTGGCTGCCTGAGACAGGTTCTGTGGGCAAGCAGCTGTAATTGGTGTCGTTGCACAGAGAGTGGCTAAAACTCTCGGTGTGCTTCTTCGGGAGAGAGCTCGAGAGGAAGCTTGATAGGTCCTAGCTGGAGCATCTTGATAGGCCCTAATTGGGGCAGTTCGGTAGGCCTTAGCTGGATTGGCCCTCGTAGAGGCCCTTGATAGGCAAACTTTAGCAAAGTGTCCTTTTTTCCCACAATAACTGCAGATTGCATTGCGAGCAGGGCAGGTTTTCCTAGGGTGAAAAGCATCTCCACAAAAGAAGCATTCCTTCCTAGATTGCCAAGAGGCTGCTAAAGTGGGGTCGTCCTCCTCTTCTTCATCAGAATTATCAGAATTAGATTCCCCCATGATAGGGTTCACCTGAGACCGCTTGAATTGTCTGGTTGCAGCTACAGCAGCAGATCGAGATCTGGGCAGCTGATAGAGGTCTGCATTTCTCTTTGCCAAATCCAGTGAACAAGCTAGGTCAAAAGCTTTTTGTAGCTCAAGTGTTTTACTTTCTAGTAGACGCTGGCGTATAAATGGAGAGGCAATCCCGCAGATGAAAGCATCACGAATCATTTCTTGGCGGTACAGCTCAGCTGAGGCTGCCTGAAAGTTACAATCTACGCTGAGCCTGCGAAGTTCTTGCAGGAATTCGTCAATTGATTCCCCTGGCCCTTGTCGGGCTGTGGCCAGTAGATGTCTAGCATAGACCTCATTTGGGGTCTTCGCATACAGTTTCTTAAGTGCCCGAATCACCTCTTCGTAATTATCCCAGTCATCAACATATTCGAACACTTTTGGGGTCACATAATTGACAAGTATCTTCAATTTAGCAGGAGCATCCACTTTACATTCATCCAGAAAATTCTCAAAAGTACGATACCAATGCTTCCATACCCTGCCAGCTGCTGGTGTATTCGGGTCCAAGTCCAGACGAATAGGTCTAAGGATTTTCTCCATGATGGGTGGTTCCCTGGATCCTTAACTTCCGAGTTTGTCTGAAGGTCTAGTATTTGTCAGTGTAAATACTAAGTTACTTAAATTGATGTAAGAAAAAGGAGACTTACCATCAAGTAACTTTAAAGTAAGCTTTAAGTAACTTATAAACACACTATATACACAAGAGAGGTCTTTACCATGCCTCTGGTAGAAGCCTCTTACAATACTGAACAGACCAGTATTTATACCAGTCCAACAGGAAGTGACATGACAGGAAGTGAGGTATGTACACAGTTCATAGTTCACAGGAAGTGATGACATAACTTCCCGGAAGTTATCATTTTTATCACAGTGAGTTTAAATACTCACTGAACCTCCGCTCTCACCGCTCCCGACAATGGCCTGTGAAAAAAAGCCCGCGAAAGTGAGTTTAAATACTTACTGAACCTCTGCTCTCACCGCTCCCGACACTGGCCTGTGAAAAAAAGCCCACGAAAGTGAGTTTAAATACTCACTGAACCTCCGCTTTCACCGTTCCCGACTGTAAAGCGCTTTGAGGCGTCCGGTGGTCGTGAAAGGTGCTATATAAATGCAAGTCTTTCTTCTCTGGGTCCTGAACCTGGCCTGGCGATCCTAGTCATCCCCATTTGCGCCTTTTAACTGGTAGGGGGATGGCGGCGGGGTTTGTCCCGTATCCAATACCGCTGGATGGTAAGGAGGCCAAGGCCATTCCCGTCGTAGGAACTCCCACCCTTCGGCCCCATTTCCCTTACAGCATGGGCTATGTTTGGGGCAGATAGAGGCTTTGCCTGCTCCAGACCCTATTGGGAATTGGGCAGGCAGCGGGATTCTGACTGGAGATCTGGCATTTCCAGGTCCCACCAGAACTCTCACATCCGTCCTGCTCCCCACGTTGCATCCTGGAACTGCCATTGGATTTGAGGATATCTGGCCCCCATATATATATAAAAAGAAAAACTTGCATTTATATAGCGCCTTGCACGATCTCCAACATCCCAAAGCACTTCACAGTCAATGAAGTACTTTTGAAGTGTAGGAAACACGGCAGCCAATTTGCGCACAGCAAGGTCCCACAAACAGCAATGAGATAATGACCAGATAATCTGTTTTAATGATGTTAGTTTTGGGATAAATATTGGCCAGAACACCGGGGAGAACTCCCCTGCTCTTCTTTGAATAGTGCCATGGCATCTTTTACATTCACCTGAGAGGGAAGATGAGGCGCCGCGGTTTAACATCTCATCCAAAAGACGGCACCTCTGACAGTGCAGCGCTCCCTCAGCACTGCACTGGAGTGTCAGCCTAGCTTTATGTGCTCAAGTCCCTGGACTGGGACTTGAACCCTCGACCTTCTGACTCAGAGGCAAAAGTGCAACCACTGAGACACGGCTTATGAGCATCTGATCCATAACTTGTTAAATCCATGTCTAGTTCCTTCCTGTCGATTGCAACAAAGATTGATGACATTTACATTTGACATTCATAAGATGGACAGGACCGTAAAGTGTTTTTTAATGTAGCTCCTTAAATGTATGATCCAGCTCTGTGCCAATGTGTATTCACCTTGCTTGCGGTGGCATCCAAACAGAGCAGAACGAAGCGATGGTGAGTTGGCCTCCCCTGCCAATCGCCATGGATGGGTCGGAACCAGAATCCTACTACCCAACCAGCAGACCACCATCGGTGCCCAACACCCCAGTGTACTTCTTCAACAATAAAACCTCCGACACAGGTAAGAAGGGCAAAACTAGCATGGCTGGTGTGTGTTGAGGTACGACTGCTGTGCTGGTATATGGTGGGTGTATCAGCATAGAAAGTGCCGTCTAACCTAATAATATAACTGGTGTAAGCAATGGACGTGGAATCAGAGTGGAGACAAATGAGCCTTAGCGGTTGGTTTGATGCCCAGTTTTGGTGGTTTCCTCATTCAATTAAGCCAAATCACCTGAATTTTAATAAATGATAAGGATTCCAAATATCATAATACTTAATCTAAACTGGAAAAAAACCAAATCCAACATATCTACTGAGCAATGGAAACAAAACTCAGAATGTGGTCTTCACCTTGGCAGGAGATACAAATGACGTACTTACGTAGGCTGACGTGGCCATCCTTGTTGATCCAAATCCATTTAAACCTGCTCCAGCTCTGCCCGTCATTAGATTCACACATCCGCAGAGGAGTCAGTGCTGAGCCCGGCTTGTAAAATTACACCTCGACCAGGAATTTAATTTCATTTACTTTGTTCAATCATTGTTACGTTCAATGGTAGTCAAGCTGATCTTTTTCACACCAAGGGTGATTGACTTGTTGCCAGGGAAGATCACCCTTCCAACGGGCAATGTAAATGGGTTCAAAAGGGATTGAAGGATAGGATGCCAATTGGGATTGAGATCTATTAGAAAAGTCTGATGGTCTTTCTGCAGCCTCTAAAAGTTCTCATGTTCTTGATTCAGTCCCTGCTCACTTTAGTTCTGTTTGGTTGAATTCAGTTTATTTTGAACCTGTTCTGAGAAATTCATTTCGATTTGGTTTAGCAAACAGGCGGCCAGTCTGTCTCCAGCTTCCGATGCAGCTGGGACCTGAATTGCTCCTCAATACCCAACCACTGGGTTCCCAGGAGAATGGGTCTGCGCTGATCAAAATGGCGGAATCTTCCTGGAGAATTTCAATTATGACCTTCATTTTGAGCCTAGATTGGAAATGGGTTTATGTATAATGGCAGACATCTGGGACTAAAACGCCCGTCAGGTGTGAGAACAGCATCTGAAGCCGTGCACCCTCTCGATGGTGAAGGTCCAATTTAAAGATGTGTCCCTCCCAGTTAGCTTCTACTTAACCTCTCCTCTCTTGTTGGTGGTGAACCATACATGAGTACAAGTCCAGTGGTGCCAGCAACCATCACCCAAGTGGTTGCTCACAAGATCACAAGATAGATTCAGATGAGGGAGGCTATTTGGCCCACTCTAGCTTGTCCATCTGGAAAGGCCTTGGAGTCCCACCCATCACAACACCCAAATGTTTCTTTAACAATCCCACAGAGTTTGCCTCCATTACCCTACTCAGACGCCTATTCTTTATGTGAAGAAGGACCTTCTGACATAAGTCCTAAATTGTTTTTTTTATCGATTTGAACCTGAATCCTCTTGTCCTACTGTCACAGTTTAGTTCAAAGTAATTTCCTAGATTTACCTTTTCCACATCATTGACTATTTTCTATATGGTCACCTCCTTCTGAGAGTGTGAAGCACAAGTTTGTTCAGCCTTTCCTTGTCCTCTGACGCTAGGAATCAGTCTCGCTGCTCTACGCTAAATGGCCTACAGGGTTCCTTTCTTTCCCTTGTGTCTCGGTAACCAGAATTTGACTGAAGATGTGATCTGACAAGGCCACTGTACACTTCCTCTTACTCATACTCCCTGCTTTGGTTCTACAGTTCAGTATTTTGCTTCCTTCGTTGATTCCAATTCTCCGGTCATTGGGCATGTTGAGCATCAAGTTTATTAGAACCCCTGGGTCACTTTCAATTTCCTTACCTATTCTGACACCATTCATGAAGTACTCATCTTACCCATCTTACCTACATACAAGGAGTACTTTACACTTGTCCGCATTTTCCCGTTGAAGCCTGTACACTGAAGGGGTGAAATTGGTCTTCACCAGTGGGCTTGTGGTGAACCGGCAGCTCACTTGACACGACGCCCCGATTAAAGTCCATGGCGAAGCTAATTGGGCACAGTGTAAAATGGGCTGCTGATTCACCATGAGGCCGTTTCGCCCCCACTGGCAAAGACAAGTTTCAACCCCCCCTGAGTGTCTGCGGGTTAACATTACCAGAAAACGAGCAGTTCGACCTTTTGTAAATCCCTTGAATCCAGCTCCCGTCACTCTACAAACACATGAATTAGCTGGGTCTGACTATGTAAAATCAATTGTTCCAGGGGTTGGGAGTCTGAAGTTGCGGGATAAAGGTTGGCACCGAAGCACTGGCCCTTCCGCAAGGAAGACCATCATTGAGGTGAAGGTAGGTGTGGAAAAATCCAACAGAGAATTCTGCCATCAATGAAAGGCTGAGACAATTAAAGCATCCAGGGGTATTCAATATTCAGGAAAGATAGGCAAAAAGCAAAGGGAGGTGGGGTAGTATTACTGGTTAAAGAAGGGATTAACACAATTGTAAGGAAGGGTATTAGCTCTGATGATGCGGAATCTGTATGGGTAGAACTGAGAAATACCAATGGGCAAAAAACGTTAGTGGGAGTGGTATATAGACCTCCAAACAGTAATGCGGAGGTTGGGGACGGCATTAAAAGGGAAATTAGAGAAGCGTGCAATAAGGGCACAGCAGTCATCATGGGTGACTTTAATCTACATATAGATTGGGCTAACCAAATTAGTAATAATACTGTGGAGGAGGAATTCCTGGAGTGTTTAAGGGATGGTTTCCTGGACCAATATGTCGAGGAACCAATCAGAGATCAGGCCATCTTAGACTGGGTATTATGTAATGAGAAAGGATTAATTAGCAATCTTGTTGTACAAGGCCCCTTGGGTCGGAGCGATCATAATATGATCGAATTCTTCATTAAGATGGAGAATGAAGTAGTCCACTCAGAGACTAGGGTCCTAAATTTAAATAAAGGAAACTACTATGGTCTGAGGCGCGAGTTGGGTAGGATTGATTGGGGAATGTCACTCAAAGGGTTGACGGTGGATAGGCAATGGCAAACATTCAAAGACCGCATGGATGAATTACAGAATTTGTTCATCCCAGTTTGGCATAAAAATAAAACAAAAAAGGTGACTCAACCGTGGCTAACGAGGGAAATTAGGGATAGCATAAGATCCAAGGAGAGGACATATAAATTGGCCAGAAAAAGCAGTAAACCTGAGGATTGGGAGCAGTTTAGGATTCAACAAAGGAGGACAAAGGGATTAATTAAGAAAGGGAAAATAGAATATGAGAGTAAGCTTGCAGGGAACATAAAAACTGACTGTAAAAGCTTTTATAGATATGTGAAGAGAAAAAGATTGGTGAAGTCAAGTATAGGTCCCTTGCAGTCAGAATCAGGGGTATTCATAATGGGGAACAAAGAAATGGCTGACCAATTAAATGCATATTTTGGTTCTGTCTTCACAAAGGAGGACACAAATAACCTCCCAGAGATGTCGGGGAGCATAGGGTCTGATGAAAGGGAGGAACTGAAAGAAATCAGTATTTGTAGGGAAATGGTGTTAGGGAAATTGATGGGATTGAAGGCCGATAAATCCCCAGGGCCTGATAATCTACATCCTAGGGTACTTAAGGAAGTGGCCCTAGAAATAGTTGATGCGTTGCTGATCATCTTCCAGCATTCGATGGAATCTGGAATGGTACCCATGGATTGGAGGGTAGCTAATGTTACCCCACTATTCAAAAAAGGCGGTAGAGAGAAAACGGGGAATTACAGACCGGTAAGCCTGACATCGGTAGTGGGGAAAATGCTAGAGTCCATTATAAAAGATGTAATAGCAGAGCACTTGGAAAACAGTGACAGGATCAGATAAAGTCAACATGGATTTACAAAAGGTAAATCGTGCTTGACTAATCTACTGGAATTTTTTGAGGATGTAGCTGGTAAAATAGATAAGGGAGAACCAGTGGATGTGATGTATTTGGACTTTCAGAAGGCTTTTGATAAGGTCCCGCATAAGAGATTAGCGTGTAAAGTTAAGGCACATGGGATTGGGGGCAAGGTATTGACTTGGATAGAGAACTGGTTGGCAGACAGAAAGTAAAGAGTTGGAATAAACGGGTCTTTTTCCGAGTGGCAAGCAGTGACTAGTGGGGTACCGCAGGGATCGGTCCTTGGGCCCTAGCTATTCACAATATATATTAATGATCTAGACAAGGGAACTAGATGTAATATCTCCAAATTGCAGACGACACAAAGCTGGGTGGGCGTGTGTGCTGTGAGGAGGACTCCAGGATGATTTGGATAGGTTGGGTGATTGGGCAAAAGCATGGCAGATGCAATATAACGTGGATAAATGCGAGGTTATCCACTTTGGTGTCAAAAACAGGAAGGCAGATTATTATCTGAATGGCAATAGATTGGGAGAAGGGGAAGGGGAACGAGACCTGGGTGTCCTTGTGCACTAGTCGCTGAAGGTAAGCATGCAGGTGCAGCAGGCGGTTAAGAAGGCAAATGGCATGTTGGCCTTTGTAGCGAGAGGGTTTGAGTACAGGAACAAGGATGTCTTGCTGCAGTTGTACAGGGCCTTGGTGAGACCACATCTTGAGTATTGTGTGCAGTTTTGGTTGCCTTATCTGAGGAAGGATGTTCTTGCCATGGAAGGAGTTCAGCGAAGATTCACCAGGCTGATACCTGGGATGGCAGGAATGACGTATGAGGAGAGATTGGGTTGATTGGGCTTGTACTCGCTGGAGTTTAGAAGATTGAGAGGGGATCTCATCAAAACCTATAAAATTCTGACAGGACTGGACAGACTAGATGCAGGAAGGATGTTCCCGATGGTCGGGGAGTCCAGAACCAGGGGTCATAGTCTAAGGATAAGGGGTAGGCCATTTAGGACAGGAATGAGGAGGAATTTCTTCACCCAGAGAGTGGTGAACCTGAGGAATTCTCTACCACAGAAGACAGTAGAGGCCAATACATAAATATATTCAAGAAGGAGTTGGATATATTTCTTAAGGCTAAAGGGATCAAGGGGTATGGGGAGAAAGCAGGGACCGGGTATTGAATTTGGATGATCACCCATGATCGCATTGAATGGCGGAGCAGGCTTGAGGGGCCGAATGGCCTACTCCTGCTCCTATCTTCTATGTTTCTATTCACTGAGGCAATACAAGCAATTTATATTAAAAAGCCTCCTCAGCATTGAATAGTATCAATATTTAACTAAATATTGTAAAATAAACAGATGTTGCTAGTGAAAGTTTTGATCTACATGCAAATGCCAAAAGTGAATCTATATTCTAATTCCCCTTATAGACATTTTCCATGAGCAGAAAATTACAACAATACGTTGACTGTTTGCCCTAAGGAGCAAGCTTAAGTCTGTGATTCCCAACTCCGTGTTCCCAAACCTTCATGTTCTCTGTTAGTGAAAGGCCCTCAAGGGTACTTGATGCACAAATGGAAAATTAAAAACTCTCCATTGTGCAGCTGTGAGCACGCAGAACAGACCATGGAGCATATAACAGCTTAATGCCCCATTCACAAATACCAAGGAGGCATCACAGCGATACACTCCGCTGCTCCTGGTGCAATTACCTGGCGTAACCACCTACCTGTAAAATTCTAGTTGTTGCTCTGCACCTACATCAGCCGCACGAAATAATAATAAACGAGTCCAGGATTTGCAAATTGACTTTGGTGGAGAAAGCTCTCGAGCAAAGTCAGTTCTGTGCTTGGTGGTTAATGCGTCCGCTGTGGCTCAGTGGGTAACACACTCGCCTCTGAGTCAGAAGGTTGTGGGTTTAAATCCCACTCCAGGGACTTGAGCACATAAAGCTAGGCTGGCACTCCAGTGCAGTGCTGAGGGAGTTAAACGTTAAACTGAGGCCCCGTCTGCTCTCTCAGGTGGGCGTAAAAGATTCCATGGCACTATTTCGAAGAAGAGCAGGGGAGTTCTCCCCAGTGTCCTGGCCAATATTTATCCCTCAATCAACATCACTAAACAGATTATCTTGTCATTATCACATTGTTGTTTGTGGGACCTTGCTGTGCGCAAATTGGCTGCCGCGATTCCTACATTACAACAGTGACTACACTTCAAAAAGTACTTCATTACTGTAAAGCGCTTTGAGACGTCCGGTTGTCATGAAAGGCGCTATATAAATGCAAGTCTTTCTTTCTTTAATGCACCCTTCAGTGCGACATTGAGATTACAGAGCAGGAAGGTTGCAGGTTCGATCCACTGGCTGTGCTCAGGCTGGGTAATGGTAGGAACACCATCATTGTCCTCAGTCCCTGCTGAGCTAGGGAACAGGTAAAATCAGCCAGGATCCCACACGTGGTCATTCTCCAGTGACCAGTGAGCATTTTCTCAGAGAAGGTTGAGTGGTCATATGTTTGCTGTTTTTAGAATTCTAACGGGACGAGATAATGCAAACTATTTCACCTTGTCCAGAACAGCAGAACTAGAGGACACGGCCTGCGATAAATTCAAAACTAATTTGCGGAAATATTATTTCAGAGAGCGAGTGGTGAATCTTTGGAACAGGCTCCACTGGAAGATGGTGGAAGCAGTTGTTATCGATCCAGTCAAATGCAAAGGTGACTTTGGACCGATGCTTCCCAAAGGTTTCCACCACTGGAGGTTCCTCGCCTCATGTCTGGGTCTGTTGTGGACTAATTGATAGATATTTATTGCTGTGATTAATCAACAACACCATTATCGTGTAGCATGCGACTACCAGGATGGTAGAAGACGAACTAGATGGACCATGGTCATTTCTCGTCTAGCAATTGTTATGTTATTGATTGAAAGTGCAGTGCTATATGGGACAGGGTTGGGGTTGGGGTTGGGGTTGGCTGTGGTCCCTCCAATGGTCAAATAGCCCAGCAATACTCACTGTCTAGTAAACTAGGCCTGTATTCTCTTGAATTCAGAAGAAACCACCAATACATGGCTAGTACCTGCCCAAACCTCCAATACATGGCTAGTACCTGCCCAAACCTCCAATACATGGCTAGTACCTGCCCAAACTTCCAATACATGGCTAGTTCTTGCCCAAACCTCCAATACATGGCTAGTACCTGCCCAAACCTCCAATATACGGCTAGTACCTGCCCCAACCTCCAATACATGGCTAGTAACTGCCCCAGCCTCCAATACATGGCTAGTACCTGCCCAAACCTCCAACACATGGCTAGTACCTGCCCAAACCTCCAATACATGGCTAGTTCTTGCCCAAACCTCCAATACATAGCTAGTACCTGCCCAAACCTCCAATACACGGCTAGTACCTGCCCCAACCTCCAATACATGGCTAGTAACTGCCCCAACCTCCAATACATGGCTAGTACCTGCTAAAACCTCCAATACGTGGCTAGTACCTGCCCAAACCTCCAATACATGGCTAGTACCTGCCCAAACCTCCAATACATGGCTAGTACCTGCCCAAACCTCCAATACATGGCTAGTACCTGCTAAAACCTCCAATACATGGCTGGTACCAGCCCAAACCTCCAATACATGGCTAGTACCTGCCCAAACCTCCAATACATGGCTAGTACCTGCCCAAACCTCCAATACTTTGCTAGTACCTGCCCAAACCTCCAATACTTGGCTAGTATCTGCCCAAACCTCCAATACATGGCTAGTATCTGCCCAAACCTCCAATACATGGCTAGTACCTGCCAAAACCTCCAATACATGGCTAGTACGTTCCCAAACCTCCAATACATGGCTAGTACCTGCCCAAACCTCCAATACACGGCTAGTACCTGCCCAACACTCCAATACATGGCTAGTACCTGCCCAAACCTCCAATACATGGCTAGTACCTGCCCAAACCTCCAATACACGGCTAGTACCTGCCCAAACCTCCAATACATGGCTAGTACCTGCCCAAACCTCCAATACATGGCTAGTACCTGCCCAAACCTCCAATACTTGGCTAATACCTGCCCAAACCTCCAATACACTGCTAGTACCTGCCAAAACCTCCAATACACGGCTAGTACCTGCCCAAACCTCCAACACATGGCTAGTACCTGCCCAAACCTCCAATACACGGCTAGTACCTGCCCAAACCTCCAATACACGGCTAGTACCTGCCCAAAGCTCCAATACACGGCTAGTACCTGCCCAAACCTCCAATACACGGCTAGTACCGGCCCAAACCTCCAATACGTGGCTAGTACCTGCCCAAACCTTCAATACACGGCTAGTACCTGTCCAAACCTCCAATACATGGCTAGTACCTGCCCAAACTTCCAATACATGGCTAGTACCTGCCCAAACCTCCAATACATGGCTAGTACCTGCCCAAACCTCCAATACACGGCTAGTACCTGCCCAAACCTCCAATACACGGCTAGTACCTGCCCAAACCTCCAATACATGGCGAGTACCTGCCCAAACCTCCAATACATGGCTACTACCTGCCCAAACCTCCAATACACAGCTAGTACCGGCCCAAACCTCCAATACACGGCTAGTACCTGCCCAAACCTCCAATACATGGCTAGTACCTGCCCAAACCTCCAATACATGGCTAGTACCTGCCCCAACCTCCAATGCACGGCTAGTACCTGCCCAAACCTCCAATACATGGCTAGTACCTGCCCAAACCTCCAATACATGGCTAGCACCTGCCCAAAGCTCCAATACACGGCTAGTACCTGCCCAAACCTCCAATACACGGCTAGTACCTGCCCAAACCTCCAATACATGGCTAGTACCTGCCCAAACCTCCAATACATGGCTAATACCTGCCCAAACCACCAATACGTTGCTAGTACCTGCCCAAACCTCCAATTCACGGCTAGTACCTGCCCAAACCTCCAATACATGGCTGGTACCTGCCCAAACCTCCAATACACGGCTAGTACCTGCCCAAACCTCCAATACACGGCTAGTACCTGCCCAAACCTCCAATACACGGCTAGTACCTGCCCAAACCTCCAATACATGGCTAGTACCTGCCCAAACCTCCAATACATGGCTAGTACCTGCCCAAACCTCCAATACACGGCTAGTACCTGCCCAAACCTCCAATACATGGCTGGTACCTGCCCAAACCTCCAATACACGGCTAGTACCTGCCCAAACCTCCAATACACGGCTAGTACCTGCCCAAACCTCCAATACACGGCTAGTACCTGCCCAAACCTCCAATACACGGCTAGTACCTGCCCAAACCTCCAATACATGGCTAGTACCTGCCCAAACCTCCAATACATGGCTAGTACCTGCCCAAACCTCCAATACACGGCTAGTACCTGCCCCAACCTCCAATATATCGCTAGTATCTGCCCAAACCTCCAATACATAGCTAGTACCTGCCCAAACCTCCAATACACGGCTAGTACCTGCCCAAACCTCCAGTACACGGCTAGTACCGGCCCAAAACTCCAATACGTGTTTCCCGCAGGTAAGACTTCCTGTTGACTGTGCAAAGTTGGAAAATTAACCCTTCAACATTTTCCAAAAATTAATCCGAACGTGTCTATTCAGTGGACAGTTTTCTCCCTCTTCTGTTGTTTGCAATCCCAGCATGCAGGCACCAAAGCTATTGGTTGAAGGTTGAGCTGGCCAATGAGACTGCAGATTGGGGCCTTCCCGTTGACCGAGAGTTCTCAGCTAACTGATGCAATACAGGCGGAACCTATTTTTACTGTTCATTCACAGAATCTGCTGGTGTTGGAGCCTCCACCTTGGAATCTTGGTCATTCCAGGGGTTCATGCCTAACATGGGATGCAGGTCCTTACACGTTAGGTTACTGCTGAGCTGTGGCAGTGCCACCTCTAAGGTAGTCCCCGGGTAGAGGTGCATCTGGTGGGCCAACAATTAGGTCAAGTCCTGTCACTCTGTCAACAGAGACTGACTGATCCTTTTCTCAGTAATTGCCATTAACATACTGCACAGGGACAATAAAATACAGTCCGGCTTACTGCAGTGCTAAATAGCGTTACAGTTGCACTATCCTCAGTGTCAAAACCTGTGCTGCTCCTGACCTGGCCAGTAACTGATGGGCAGTGTAAAGGGAGCTTTACTCTGCATCCAACCTGTGCTGTACCCATCCTTGGAGTGATTGATGGGACTGTGTAGTGGAAGCTTTACTCTGTATCCAACCTGTGCTGTACCCTGTAAAGTCTGTGGGTTGTATAGCGAAGTAATACACAGACTACAAGAGTAACTTTAACAGGACTTTACTATTCGAAGGTCAGGGCGAATCTGCCCAATAAATCCTGACACTGCACTTATATACTGGTGTGGTCACCGTTGGTATTACAGTATACAGCAGCCCAGGCAAAGTAGTGCCACACATAAAATAGTTCTCTTAAAGGTGGACGGTTACATACAGTAGTTCTCTTAAAGGTAGAATAGTTACATACACTACAATCCTCCCTTTTTAGCTTACAACATACTTATTCCCCATTAACATAACATCATAACATATATACAACTTTATGCAAAACAGTTCACAGATTCAGTCTCTCTGGAGGTTTCCTGACTCTATCCGGATAACGCCTCAGTGGTGTAGTAGTTTTCGGCGGGGTAGTACAATTTACAATTTTTTTTTTTTTTTTTTTTTTACAATTTAAATCGCTTTATTGGCATGATAAGTTACATCTTATGTTGCCAAAGCATCAAAATACATTTATGGTTTAGCACATAAACGCAGTTCTATTCATACAGTGTATAAACAGGTATATCCCTGAGTGTATAAATATACATTCGCATTGTTTATATATATTTTTTTCTTAGTTTACTGGTTGTCCCTCTGTTCATGGCAAGCTGTAACATAGTGCGCCGCCAGTGTTATACAGCTTCTCTCCTCTCCCAGTAGGAATGGGAGTTTTTGGTTGTCATTCAGATTTCTGAAATCAGGGCATATTTGTGAGAATTTTTGGTAGAAATTCTCCCTGATGCCCTGATATTTTCCACAAGCTGTGAGGAAGTGCATCTCTGTCTCCACCACTCCCTGACTGCAGTGAGAGCATATCCTGTCCTCTCTTGGCAGCCTGGTCTGCCTGTGTCTGCCTTTTTCGATCGCTAGGCTATGTTCGCTAAGTCTGTACCTTGTCAAGGTTCTTCTCAGTTTGTTATCCTTTACCATGGTCAGGTAATCAGCTATGTTGTATTGTCTGTTTAGGGCCAAGTAGCAATTGAGTTTGCTTTGGGTTTTTGTTGTTTCTGCCCAATATGTCAGATATTTTTCCTTTTGCTTAGCGACGATTGTGTTGGGTCGAATTCTTTGTGTTACCCTGTCACTGTCCTGGGGCTGGTTATTGTTAGTATTGTTAGTAGTTACTTCACTGAGTCCCAGGACTAATTGACTGAGGGTATTCTTCTTTATGGTCAGCTCTTGGCATTTCAGGGCGTCGTAGTGATAGCATTGGGGATTGCTCATTTGTAGGTGATTCCAAAATTTGGTGGCTCTTTTTTGGATAGTGATTATTAATGGATATTGGCCTAGTTCCGCCCTGCATGCATTGTTTACTGTTTTCCTTTGAGTCCGGAGGATACTTTTACAGAATTCTGCATGTAGGATCTCAATTGGGTGTTTGTCCCATTTTGCAAATTCTTGTTGAGTTAGCGGTCCCCATACCTCACTGCCATAGAGTGCAATTGGTTCAATTACTGATTTGAAAATTTTGAGCCAAATGCTAATTGGGATTTCTATTTGGATTGATTTTTTGATGGCATAGAAAGCCCTTCTTGCTTTCTCTTTCAGTTCATTCACAGCCAGTTTGAAGTTTCCCGTAGAACTGATTTTTAAGCCCAAGTATGTGTAGTTAGTGGTTTGTTCAATTTTGGTTGTTCCTACTGTGAAATTTATTTTGGGTCCCTGATGTTTGGATCTTTGCTGGAACACAAGGACTTTGGTTTTTTGGGGATTTATTGTCAGGGCCCAAGTCTGGCAGTACGACTCCAGCAGGTCCAGGTTTTGCTGTAGCCCCTCTTTAGTAGGTGACAGCAGAACCAGGTCGTCTGCATAGAGGAGGAATTTAACCTTGGATTCATATAGGGTGAGGCCGGGTGCTGTAGATTGTTCAAGTAGTTTTGCCAATCCATTTATGTAAATATTAAAGAGTGTCGGTGAGATTGGCGAGCCCTGCGTCACCCCCCGCCCCTGTGGGAAGTATTTTGTTTGTTTGTCTCCAATTTTAACTGCACATTTGTTGTTTGTATACATTGATTTAATTACATCATATGTTTTCCCTCCTACCCCACTTTCGATAAGTTTCAGGAATAAACCGTCATGCCAGATGGAGTCGAAAGCCTTCTGGAAATCTACAAAGCATGCGTAGATTTTGCTTTTGTTATTGTGAACGTGTTTGTCAATTAGGGTCTGTAGGGTGAAGATATGATCGGATGTTCTATAGTTTGGCAGGAATCCAATTTGGCTTTTACTCAAGACATTGTGCTCCTCAAGGAAGTTTATAAGTCTTTTGTTTATGATGCTACAGAATACCTTCCCCAGGTTACTGTTTACACAGATGCCTCGATAGTTGTTTGGGTCGATTTTGTCCCCACTTTTGTATATGGGCGTAATGAGTCCTTTGTTCCAGATATCAGGGAAATAACCGACACTCAGAACCAAGTTGAAGAGTTTTAGGATAGCCAGTTTCATTTTGTTGTCTGTGTGTTTAATCATCTCGTTTAGTATGCCATCTGTCCCGCAGGCTTTTCCTGGTCGCAGGTCCTTGAGTTTTTCAAGAAGTTCTTTTTCTGTTATTATGGCGTCCAGCGGGTTTTGTAGGTTCTTCTGGTAAGGTCGAGTTGGCTTGAAGGACAGTGTCAGGTTCATCTGATTCCAGTATCACCAGATCGGAGGTAGGTGTTCTGGGTATCTCTGCTTCAACATTAGCAGTGTAAGGTTGTGGAGTAGGTTGGCTCTTTGTGGATGACCCTATGATCTGGTCAACATGGCGCCTTATTATGCTGTCACCAATGTCCACGGTATACAGCAGCGGCCCTAGCCTTTTTACAATAGTTCCAGGCTGCCATTTCTCGGTACGGTAGTCCCGGGCCAAAACTTGTTGACCTATCTGAAAAGATCTAGTTGGCCTTTCATTCATGCCCTGGAATTGCCGGTTCTCTACGTCCCTTCTGACGTTTGGCTTAATCAAATCCAGCCGGCATCTCAGTCTTCTATTGAAAAACATCATGGCGGGAGTTTGATTTGTGACCGCATGTGTTGCATTCCTGTACGCCAACAAGAAGTTATCTACTTTATGTTGTAAGTTGATGTTTTCATTACCCATGGCCTTTATGGCCTTCTTGAAGGTCTGGACAAACCTTTCAGCTAATCCATTGGTGGCGGGATGGTATGGGGCTGACGTGTAGTGCTTGACCCCATTGCTTTTTAAGAATTTCCTGAATTCTTCGGACACAAATTGCGGTCCATTATCAGAACAGACCTGTTCTGGCAGCCCATTCCTGGCAAACATGGTCCTTAATACTGTGATGGTTTTTTCCGTGGTGGTGGAGGACATCTTTATTACCTCCGGCCACTTGGAGTGTGCATCCACTGCTATTAGAAACATTGAGTCCATAAATGGACCAGCAAAGTCAATGTGTACCCTTTGCCAAGGAGATGAGGGCCACTCCCATGGATGCAGAGGAGCTTGTGGTGGCGCGTTTTGGACCTTCTGGCATCCTAGACAGCTCTTGGTTATTTCTTCGATGTCTCCATCAATACCTGGCCACCACACAAACGCTCTTGCTAGGTTCTTCATTTTCACTCCACCCAGATGCCCCTCGTGAAGCTCCTTTAGCACCTTATGCTGAAGTTTGGGTGGAATCACCACTCTCGATCCACACATCACGGTTCCTCGGCACACTGACAGCTGTTCTTTTCTTTGCGAAAATGCTGGCAGCATTGGTTCGCCATGTGCTGGCCATCCCTCCACTGTTAAATCGTAGACTCATGAGAGAGTCGGGTCATTCCTTGTTTCATTCTCGATCATCGAATTTGTCACTGGTAGACATTCTACTGTGGACGAGTGGAACATCTCTACCGGGTCCACTGCAGCCGCCTCTTCAACTACCGGCAACGGTAGGCGCGATAACCCATCAGCATTTCCATGCTGTTTGGAGCTTTTGTATTTGATGTCATATTGGTGTGCCCCAAGTAACACGGACCACCTCTGTAACCTTTGCGCTGTCATAGTGGAAACGGCCTTGTTAGGGTTGAATATGGACACCAACGGCTGGTGGTCTGTCAGTAATGTGAACTTCTTGCCCTGCAGGTAATGATTGAACTTCTTTACTCCCCACACAAGGCTGAGGACCTCCCTATCTATCTGGGCGTAATTTCGCTCAGCGGAGGTCAATGATCGGGACGCAAATGCGACTGGCCTTTCCGAGCCATTTGGGAACCTGTGTGAAAGTACTGCTCCAATTCCATAAGGGGAAGCATCACAAGCTAGCCGAAGAGGTAACGTTGGGTTGAAATGAGCCAACACTTCCTCAGAGGTAATCAACGCCTTGCTTCTGCAAAAGGCCTTTTTACAGTCCTCGCTCCACTTCCATGGCACTTCTTTCCGCAACAGAGTATTCAGCGGATGCAACACCGTGGATAAATTTGGCAGAAACTTGTGATAATAATTAATCAACCCCAGAAACGATCTCAACTGTGATACGTTTTCCGGAGCGGGGGCCTTCACGACAGCTTCTATTTTGTCAGGCGACTTGTGTAGCCCCTCTTGGTCAATGACATGACCGCAGTATGAGATCCGTTTCTGGAAGAACTCACATTTCTGGCGATTAATTCGAAGGCCATATTCCTTCAACCTGGTGAGCACCCGTTTCAAATTTGTGAGATGTTCCTCTTCGTCTTCTCCCGTAATCAGGATATCGTCCAAGTAACACTGCATGCTTGGAATACCTTGTAAGACCTGCTCCATTGCCCTCTGCCAAATTGCTGGAGCCGAAGCTACTCCAAAAACCAGTCTATTATAATGATACAAGCCTCTGTGCGTGTTGATTGTGAGATACTGGCGCGACTCTTCCTCGACTTCCATTTGTAAGTATGCTTGTGCCAGGTCTATCTTGGTGAAGTGTTGCCCGCCAGACAATGAAGCAAAGATATCCTCAATCCGCGGAAGCGGGTATTGTACCGTGTGAAGCACCGGATTAACTGTGATCTTGAAGTCTCCGCAGATGCGGACCTTTCCCAGTCCCCCTGGCTTGTTGCTTGATGAAGACTTCATGACGGGAACAATGGGCGTGGCCCACTCACTCCAGTCCACCTTAGACAGTACCCCTGAACGTTCAAGCTCTTCCAGTTCTGCCTCCACAGCAGGTCGTATCGCGTAAGGTACCGATCTGGCTTTGAAAAATTTTGGGCTTGCATGTTCTGCAATCTTGATTTTTGCTTTAATTCCTCTCAGTGTTCCCAGTCCTTGCTGGAATACCTCTTTAGCTTCGTCCAATATTCTGGACAACCGTTCAGGTTTGACCTCTTCCTTTCCGGAATCTACCGTCATTGTGTTTAGCGAATGCCAGTCTATCTTTATTTTCCTGATCCATTCCCGTCCCAGAAGTGGTGGACCTCCCTCGGGCAGCACATACATGTCCATCCTTTGGTGATCTTTGTCCTTGTATCTCACCTTGACTTCTATCTTTCCGATGGGGTATACTTTGTGCCCCGTGTATGTCTGCAATACCATCTCCGTATCCCGTAGGGAAATATGTTTGAATAACTTTTTGTAATCATGCTTATTCATGACCATCAGCGCCGATCCGGTGTCCACTTCCATCTTCACTTGGACTTTTGCAATCTGTAGTGTGATCCAGATAGTTTGTCGGTCAGCTTCTTTACTCACATTGTGAATCCTCAGACTACCCAGTTCCTTGCTGTTGGAGTCTGCGTCTGAATTCTGTTTATCTGGACTCTTCCCAGTCACCTCATGTACCTTTCTGTACTTCTTCTGCGGTGACTTATTATTGCTGGTCATCTTTCTTGCCCGGCATACCTTAGCTATGTGGCCAAGCTTGCCACATTTCCTACATTCCTGGTTTTTAACCCAGCATTGGTTCTGGTTGTGTGTTGTCTTCCCACAACGATAACATTTCGTTGTACTCGAAGTCATTTGATCCACTCTGAGTACCGCTGTCTTCCGCTGCATTTCCGCCGTGCCTCTCGCTGCGGCTTCGTGCGATGCTGCAATAAGGACAGCCTTATCAAGTGTAAGATCGTTCTCTTCGAGCAGTCGTTTTTGTGTTCCTTCCTTCGACATTCCGCACACGAACTTGTCTCTCAGTGCCTCTGGCAGATTTACCCCAAACTGGCAGTATCTTGCTAGCCTCCGCAGTTCAACCAGGTACTCCGCGTTGCTTTCCTCTTTTCGTTGCATTCTCACGTAAAATTTAGATCGTTCCGCTAACATCAGCGGTGCGGGGTTAAAATGATCCTTCAGGACAGCAACAATATTAGCGAAAGACTGATCTGCCGGTTTAGCTGGTGATAGAAGATGCTTCAATAACCCGTATGTTCTCGCACCCATTAAGTTTAGTAAGGTTAGAGCTTTTTCATAATTTGCTAACTTATTGGCCGTACAATATATCTTGATGCGTTCTACATACGTGGGCCAATCTTCCACCTCGGCATCGAACCCGTTGATGTTACTACGCTTAGGCATCTTCACCTCTTCCTGAGAAACAACAACAATATTCTTTAACTTTTTATTTTTTATTTTTCCAAGATGGCGGTTTCCCGCGCTTATCTTCTTTCCCTGCCCAATTTCAAAATGGCGGTTCCCGCTTCTGTCTTCTTCCCCGCCTACTGGCGGCTTCCCGCGTTTCTTCCCCTGGCGGGAGGGGTAAGTTTTCCCTCGGGCGACGGCCGCTGGCTTTCGCGGTTCGCAGCCTGTGCGTCGGCTTCAGCGCGTTCCCTTCTCTCGGCAGGGCAACCGGCGCTGGGTACAACCCGTTGGCGGCGAACAGTTTCAGCTGCTGGGCTGGTTCTCGCTCGGCCTTCCTTGCTCGGGCTCTGTCTCTCCCGCTCGCTCGGGCTCCCAATCGCGCCTCCCAGCCCTCTCGCAGTCCGGTGCTTCCCTCCCCGGCTGCGGCTGAGTTCTCCGCGGTTTATTTATTTTATCTCTTCCCGCGCCCTACGATCCCGGTCGCCGCTTTTCGTGGCCCCGGTCGCTGCCGGCCTTTTTCGCCGGTCGCGGTCTAGCTGTCTCACGACGCCGTTGCGTCTCCCAGCCCGCTTGTACCGCGGCTTCCGTGCTCCACGCTGCCCCCGTCTCAGCACCTCTGGGCCCGACTTCTGTCCGGCTCCTTTCCCCCCCGACCGTGGTCGAGTTCACCGCCCTTCTCCTTCGTTGATTTTATTTATTTTCCCTTTACTCACAGTCACCATGGCCGACTTGCTTCTCGTGCTGCTCGGCTCAAGCACCACCGTGGCAGAAGGGACAATCCGTGCCTGTTGCTGATGGAAGGCTGCGTGTCTGAAGTCTTCCTTCTTTCTTGCTGTGCAGACTCGAGTTTTCTCTCAGCAGAACGACGAGGGCGGTTGCCTCTTCTCGACGCTTCGTTAACTGCTTCGGACGTATTGCTGCACGCAGGGTAAGATCGAACTCGTCGCCACTGTAAAGTCTGTGGGTTGTATAGCGAAGTAATACACAGACTACAAGAGTAACTTTAACAGGACTTTACTATTTGAAGGTCAGGGCGAATCTGCCCAATAAATCCTGACACCGCACTTATATACCGGTGTGGTCACCGTTGGTATTACAGTATACAGCAGCCCAGGCAAAGTAGTGCCACACATAAAATAGTTCTCTTAAAGGTGGACGGTTACATACAGTAGTTCTCTTAAAGGTAGAATAGTTACATACACTACATACCCGTCCTTGGAGTGATTGATGGGACTGTGTAGAGGGAGCTTTACTCTGTATCTAACCCGTGCTGTACCTGCGCTGGGACTGTTTGATGGGTCAGTTTGCACAGAGCTTGACTCTGTATCTAGCCCACGCTGTACCTGCCCTGGGAGTGTTTGATGGGCCTGTGTAGAGGGAGCTTTACTCTGTATCTAACCCGTGCTGTACCTGTCCTGGGAATGTTTGATGGGGACAGTGTAGAGGGAGCTTTACTCTGTATCTAACCCCGTGCTGTACCTGCCCTGGGAGTGTTTGATGGGACAGTGTAGAGGGAACTTTACTCTGTATCTAACCCATGCTGTACCTGTCCTGGGAGTGTTTGATGGGACAGTGTAGAGGGAGCTTTACTTTGTATCTAACCCGTGCTGTACCTGCCCTGGGAGTGTTTGATGGGACAGTGTAGAGGGAGCTTTACTCTGTATTTAACCCGTGCTGTACCTGCCCTGGGAGTGATTGATGGGCCTGTGTAGAGGGAGCTTTACTCTGTATCTAATCCGTACTGTACCAGCCCTGGGAGTGTTTGATGGGACAGTGTAGAGGGAGCTTTACTCTGTATTTAACCCGTGCTGTACCTGCCCTGGGAGTGATTGATGGGCCTGTGTAGAGGGAGCTTTACTCTGTATCTAACCCATGCTGCACCTGCCCTGGGAGTGTTTGATGGGCCTGTGTAGAGGGAGTTTTACTCTGTATCTAACCCGTGCTGGACCTGCCCTGGGAGTGTTTGATGGGACAGTGTAGAGGGAGCTTTACTCTGTATCTAATCCGTACTGTACCTGCCCTGGGAGTGTTTGATGGGACAGTGTAGAGGGAGCTTTACTCTGTATCTAACCCGTGCTGTACCTGCCCTGGGAGTGTTTGATGGGACAGTGTAGAGGGATCTTTACTCTGTATCTAACCCGTGCTGTACCTGCCCTGGGAGTGTTTGATGGGACAGTGTAGAGGGAGCTTTACTCTGTATCTAACCCCGTGCTGTACCTGCCCTGGGAGTGTTTGATGGGACAGTGTAGAGGGAGTTTTACTTTGGGTTTAACCCGTGCTGTACCTCTGCTGGGAGTGTTTGATGGGACAGTGTAGAGGGAGCTTTACTCTGTATCTAACCCGTGCTGTACCTGCCCTGGGAGTGTTTGACGGGGCAGTGTAGAGGGAGCTTTACTCTGTATCTAACCTGTGCTGTACCTGCCCTGAGAGTGTTTGATGGGACAGTGTAGAGGGAGCTTTACTCTGTATCTAACCCGTGCTGTACCTGCCCTGGGAGTGTTTGATGGGACAGTGTAGAGGGAGCTTTACTCTATATCTAACCCGTGCGGTACCTGTGCTGGGAGTGATTGATGGGCCCGTGTAGAGGGAGCTTTACTCTGTATCTAACCCGTGCTGTACCTGCCCTGGGAGTGTTTGATGGGACAGTGTAGAGGGAGCTCTACTCTGTATCTAACCCGTGCTGTACCTGCCCTGGGAGTGTTTGATGGGACAGTGTAGAGGGAGATTTACCCTGTATCTAACCCGTGCTGTACCTGCCCTGGGAGTGTTTGATGGGACAGTGTAGAGGGATCTTTACTCTGTATCTAACCCGTGCTGTACCTGCCCTGGGAGTGTTTGATGGGACAGTGTAGAGGGAGCTTTACTCTGTATCTAACCCGTGCTGTACCTGCCCTGGGAGTGTTTGATGGGACAGTGTAGAGGGAGCTTTACTCTGTATCTAACCCGTGCTGTACCTGCCCTGGGAGTGTTTGATGGGACAGTGTAGAGGGAGCTTTACTCTGTATCTAACCCGTGCTGTACCTGCCCTGGGAGTGTTTGATGGGACAGTGTAGAGGGAGCTTTACTCTGTATCTAACCCGCGCTGTACCTGCCCTGGGAGTGTTTGATGGGACAGTGTAGAGGGAGCTTTACACTGTATCTAACCCGCGCTGTACCTGCCCTGGGAGTGTTTGATGCGACAGTGTAGAGGGAGCTTTACGCTGTATCTAACCCGCGCTGTACCTGCCCTGGGAGTGTTTGATGGGACAGTGTAGAGGGAGCTTTACGCTGTATCTAACCCATGCTGTACCTGTGCTGGGAGAGACTTTGCTTGCTGGGGAATTTTGAAAGTGATGTTCGGAGTACTCCGACAGTGTACTGTGGAGTACTGTGACAGTGAAATGGAGTTTATTACGCGGTGACAGCTGAGCTTGTCCTGGATTTGTTTTCTCCTCCTGCCAGTGGCCGTCTGTATTACATTACCCCCCGCAGTCGATGCTTGGACCGCAACAGAACACCAAGCTGGCATACCCGAGCTACACTATTGGGAAACGGATTCACGGTAAGGGTTAATGAAACTACCCTGTGCATCACTCTCCAGCACTAACACACAGAAAGCCATTAATTCCTGAATTGGCAATATCTCTTGGAGAGGCTACTGGATGGCTGGTGTGGGAAAATGTTCTGTGGTGGGGGCCATCCAAAATTCTGCTGCCCGTATCCTGACTCGCACCAAGTCCCGTTCAGCCACCACCCCTGTGCTCACTGACCTACATTGGCTCCCAGTCCGGCAACGCCTCAATTTTAAAATTCTCATCCTCGTGTTCAAATCCTTTCATGACCTCACCCCTCCCTATCTCCTGTAATGTTCTCCAGCCCCACAACCCTCCGAGATCTCTGCGCTCCTCCAATTCTGGCCTCTTGCGCATCCTCGATTTTCATCGCTCCACCATTGGCGGCTGTGCCTTCAGCTGCTAGGCTCTGGAGATCCCTCCCTAAAGCTCTCCGCCTCTCCACCTCGCTCTCCTCCTTTAAGACACTGCTTAAAATTACCTCTTTGACCAAGCTTTTGGTCACCTGCTGTGATGAAATAACTGTGTTCTGATATTTGTACTTGTACTGTAATGTCTGGAATGTTCCACCGGGGGGAACCACTAATGCTCCTCACTGGCCCCGCCCCTCTTCTGGTATGTTCTACCAAGGGCTCGGTCGATGATGTACTCTGTTAACTCTGCCATGATTCTTATTTAATAAAAGGCTTCTGTCTTAAGCTTTAACTTCACGGATTCGGGCAGTTATTTGGCACATCAATTTTATTAAATAACAACTTTTGGAAGATGGATCGATTTTTGAAACCAGAGCGTTTGGATATCGATCCCCATTCGGCAGATGCGTCGAAGAAATTTACGCATTGGCTCCGATGTTTTGAACACTTCATCGCATCATCGACCGATCCGACGGTTAACAAGTTGGGTCTTCTAACCAACTTGGTAAGTCATCAAACTTACTCTATAATTGAAGATATTACTACATATGAAGAGGCCCTCGCAGCTCTTAAAGCCCAGTACCTTAAGTCAGTTAACGAAGTATACACCAGGTATCTCCTGTCTACTCGCAGGCAATTACCCAAGGAATCTCTGGACGATTTCCTGCAGGACCTTAAGGCTTTGGCTAAGGGTTGCAACTACAAGGCTGTCTCTGCCATAGTGTATCAGGAAGAAGCCATCCGCGATTCTTTCATATCTGGCCTCCGATCTAATTATATTAGACAGAGACTCCTCGAGAACGACTCGTTAGTTTTAAAAACGGTTGTCGCTGCTGCTCGATCGTTAGATGTAGCCCAGAAGAATTCAGAAGTGTATGCATCAGCCCATGCATCTCTCTCAGCCTCGTGTGTTCCGAGTATGGAGGCATCCATAACACCAATGGAGCCCCCACTTAATCCTATTGTTGCGGCTGTGCCCCATGGGTCTAAGTGTTATTTTTGTGGCCAATCTAAACACCCCAGGCAAAGTTGCCCAGCCAGAGAGGCTACCTGTTTTAAATGTAAGAAACGGGGACATTTTAGTAAAGTGTGTAAGGGTAATCCTGTACCCGATGTCTTCTCTGCTGCCGCCTATCGTTTTACTCTAGCCTCGGCTACGGTTGACCAGACCATTCCGTGTTCCTTGTCAAAATCTATGATGGACATTAAGATTAATGGTCATCCTACTGGGTGTTTGATAGACTGTGGCAGTACTGAAAGTTTTATACACCCCAACCTTGTTAACTCCTGTTCATTGAAGGTGTATCCTACTCGAAGTGAAATTGTGATGGCGTACAAATCCCTTACTTCGGAGGTAACTGGATATTGTAAAGTCACATTGACCGTTAAGGATACGGAGTATAAGGACTTTAAACTCCTCATATTACCTCAGTTGTGTGTGAACTTAATATTAGGCTTGGACTTCCAGTGTCAGCATGAGAGCATTACCCTTAAGTATGGTGGATCTCAGCCTCCGCTCACAGTCTGCGGCCTTTCTACTTTAAACGTAAGTCCGCCTTCTTTGTTTGCGAACCTTGCTCCTAATTGTAGACCTATAGCGACTAAGAGTCGACGGTATAGTTCAGAAGATAAAACATTTATAAAAGAGGAAGTGGAAAGGCTTCAACGGGAGGGAATCATCGAACACAGCGGTAGCCCGTGGCGTGCCCAGGTGGTGGTGGTTAAAACTAATGAGAAGAAAAGACTTGTGGTCGATTATAGCCAGACTATAAACTTGTATACACAATTAGACGCCTATCCTTTGCCTCGTATTTCTGAGATGGTGAACCAGATAGCTCAGTACCGCGTGTTCTCCACCATTGATTTAAAGTCTGCCTACCATCAACTCCCCATCAAAATAGAAGACCGACCTTATACGGCCTTCGAAGCTAATGGGTGCCTGTTCCAATTCCTTCGGGTGCCCTTTGGAGTGACGAATGGGGTACCCGTCTTCCAACGGGAGATGGATCGTATGGTGGATGAATACGCGTTGGAAGCAACATTCCCGTACCTGGACAATGTTACCATCTGTGGGCGTGACCAACGGGAGCATGATCAAAATCTCGCGAAGTTCCTAGAGACTGCAAAGAGGTTAAACCTGACCTACAACGAAAACAAGTGTACCTTCAATACTACACGTTTGTGTATTCTTGGTTGCGTTGTGGAGAATGGGGTAATCAGGCCAGACCCTGAAAGATTACGCCCACTTAAGGAATTACCTTTACCTCACACTGTAAAAGCTTTAAGAAGGTGTCTGGGATTCTTCTCGTACTATGCCCAGTGGGTGGCTAGCTACTCAGATAAAGTCCGACCCCTTATTAAGTCGACGTCTTTTCCGCTATCGGCGGAAGCTCAGGAGGCTTTCCTTAATATGAAACGGGACATTGGGAAGGCAGTGGTATGTGCCGTGGACGAGAAGATCCCATTTCAAGTGGAAAGTGATGCATCTGATTTTGCGATGGCAGCAACTCTTAACCAAGCTGGTAGACCAGTAGCTTTCTTCTCTCGTACATTGCAAGGACCAGAAGTTCGACATTCTTCAGTGGAAAAGGAGGCACAGGCAATTATTGAAGCAGTCAGGTATTGGAGACATTATCTCGCTGGCCAACGTTTTACGCTCATAACTGACCAGCGATCTGTGGCCTTTATGTTCAACACTAAGCAGAGAGGCAAGATCAAAAATGATAAGATTTTAAGATGGCGAATAGAACTGTCAACATATGACTATGATATTCAGTACAGGCCTGGAGTATTTAATGAGCCATCGGATGCTTTGTCACGAGGAGTATGTGCTAGTCTAGGTACAGATAAGCTTCAAAGTCTCCACGACGCATTCTGCCACCCTGGTGTTACCAGAATGAACCACTTCATTAAGTCCCACAATCTACCCTACTCTATTGAGGAGGTCCGGACAATGACCAGAACCTGTCATGTTTGTGCTGAATGCAAACCCCGCTTCTATAAGCCGTCCGAGCCAGCTCATCTTATTAAAGCAACTCGACCATTTGAGCGTTTGAGTCTCGATTTTAAAGGTCCCCTTCCATCGAGCGACCGTAATGTCTATTTTCTTAATATTATAGACGAGTACTCTCGGTTCCCTTTTGTTATCCCCTGTCCGGATGTGACTAGTGCTGTTGTAATTAAATGCCTCTGCCAACTGTTTTCCTTGTTCGGCATGCCTAACTATATACATAGTGATAGGGGTTCTTCCTTTATGAGCGAAGAATTACGACAGTTTTTGCTATCGAAGGGGATTGCAACGAGTAGAACTACCAGCTATAACCCTCGTGGTAATGGGCAGGCCGAGAAAAAAAATGTGACAGTGTGGAAGGCTATTGTACTGTCTCTGAAGTCACGAGGCCTGCTGACCTCTCGCTGGCAGGATGTCCTGCCAGATGTGCTGCATTCCATAAGGTCTCTTTTGTGTACAGCGATGAATGCCACCCCTCATGAAAGGATGTTTAGTTTTCCAAGAAAAGCTACTAATGGAGTATCGTTACCCACATGGTTGACGACCACGGGCCCTGTGTTGTTGCGCAGACATGTGAGAGGCCACAAGACTGATCCACTGGTGGAACTCCTCCATGCTAATCCCCAGTATGCGTATATTCAATATTCGGATGGGCGAGAGGATACGGTCTCTATTAAAGATCTTGCACCTGCTGGAGCTCGAAAAGAGTTCGACTCTGAGAGTAGAGTTTTCAATCGTGGTATTGGACCTTCAGAGACACAAACCCTCAGTGTGGAAAATACTGATGATTCTGGGAATTCAAATGAACCAGAGTTAGTACTCCAGGGGGAGCCTCAGCAAGAGTTACGTCGTTCCCAGAGGATTATCAGACCTCCTGACAGACTGAATCTATAGCAGGGGGTGAATGTGATGAAATAACTGTGTTCTGATATTTGTACTTGTACTGTAATGTCTGGAATGTTCCACCGGGGGGAACCACTAATGCTCCTCACTGGCCCCGCCCCTCTTCTGGTATGTTCTACCAAGGGCTCGGTCGATGATGTACTCTGCCATGAATCTTATTTAATAAAAGGCTTCTGTCTTAAGCTTTAACTTCACGGATTCGGGCAGTTATTTGGCACATCACTGCCCTAATATCTCCTTATGTGGCTCGGTGTCAAATTTTGTCTGATAATTGCTCCCATGAAGCGCCTTGGGACAGTTTTACTACATCAAAAGCGCTGTATAAATACAAAATGTTGTTGGGGTAGTGTAGACGGGACTTTATATCTAATTCTGTTGTGCCGGGCCTGGAACTGAAGTTAATGAGATTGGGTGCCTCACAGGGTTAGTGTCCCGTTGGTATCACGGTATCCCTCAAACCGATGAGCCCACAAAAAACAAAAATTTAAAGCAAGTCTCAAGTGAGCCATCAATGCAGTGTCCCTGCGAACGAAGCACAGCCAGTTAAATGATTCAGGGTCTCTGTGCAGTCACCGTGGAGTCTCCCTGCATTTATGGGGAGTCAATGAGAAACATCAATTAGAGTGTATATCATAATGCAGAGTACTGCCAACCTACTGTCAATACTCCCTGTAGTTGACAACCTGCTGTCCCTTATTATAAATTGCTGCACCTGTCTGCTTAACACCATTGACATGAATCTTGCCATTCATGTGGAAATGACTTATGAAGTAATACTGGGTGGCCTGCTGATGGCGCTGTCCAGGGAGAGTATAAATACTCGGGCATGGGCCCAGCTTGCTCAGGACATTCTTTAACAGGAACTAGTGAAGGACACAACTAGATCTCCATGTTGAAAACCAGTTGATTGAAGCCTTGTTTAATACTCAGACCAAGTGCCTAGTAGTTTTCTTACATCAACCATCTTTGGCCACAATCTCCGTACTCTTGCCTCCAATTCCATCCCTTTCCTTGGCCACTATCTCAGGTTCGTAACCTCAACGTCCTATTTGACCCCAAGCTGAGCCTCCGAACCCATAGCCTCTCCTCACGAGGACCGCCTACTTCCACCTCTAGCTTCACCCACTCCTGCCCCTGCCTCAGTCCGCCTGCTGCTGAAACCCCTCATCCAATGCCTTTGTCACCTCCAGACCCGACTATTCCAACGCGTACCCTTCACCCTCTGTAAACTTGAGCTCATCGAAGACACTGCTGCCCGTATGCTAACCCTGCGCCATGTCCTGTGCTGCTCCTGGTCACTAGCCAATGACACCCGCTGGAGGGTTGCACGCTGGGTAAGGACAAGGCCATGCTCAGCTGTGATGCCCACCATGGTCCAATGGCCTGCCAGCACTCAATGTGTAGGATCACGACGAAGGATGAGGTACTGGGGGGTGGGTGACTGGCGCCTGTGGGAACGCACACCAGGAGCAAGGAGTGAATGCTAGGGAACGATGGATATGGGGATCAAGGGATATGGGGAGAAAGCAGGGACAGGGTACTGAATTTGGATGATCAGCCGTGATCTCATTAAATGGCGGAGCAGGCTCGAGGGGCCGAATGGCCTACTCCTGCTCCTATCTTCTATGTTTCTATGAAGGAAGGCAAGAAAATAGGCAGAAAAAGAATGAGAACATTTTCTCAGTGTCACAAAATACAACCTAGTTAATAAAGGCCTTTGTTTGTCTTCCACATCAGTGCATCCTGCTCGCTCCACTCCGATGTACAACATTGACCAAGCAGATCGATTGGTGCTCCAGAACGCTGCAGCCTACTCAATGGGCCAGCGTTTTCAAGGAGACTGGAAAAGAACAGGTAAAATGCAGAGTAATATCACTCGCAATGTATGATATTCAAGGCCTGCGAGGGACACCTTGTATACACGCCAAGCATCAGTGCTTTAAGCTGACGGTCGGTGTGTTAAACTGTGTGTCAAGTTGTTTGCGTTTCGTTGGAGAAATTAACTTTTTTTTTCACTGGGATTGGAGGTTGTTAGCAGCGTTCAAATGTGTGAGAACCAACTGACGGTTGGAAGGCAGGTCTGGAGCATGTTAAACCAGTCAATCAGGTGCCATTTTCTCCCACTGTTGGGTGCACAGGAATTTGAGATAGAAAAGTTTTAAGATGAGTTGATGGTTTCTGAGGGTTGTAGATATAGGTGCGTTTAGTTAGTGTTTATTCCTGAATAATTTAAATGTAATAAATAAGCTGCTAAAATGCAGCATTATTTTCCTGAAAGCAACTTCCTGGGACATGCCCGACTGTTGTCTTATGTGAAGGTTAATTTTTATTAATGCTGGTTGCCCCTTCTTGTTTGAGAATATATTAATTGGCTTTATTTGAGCATTCCTGTCATTACACTTGCGGAATCAATAGGGTTTGGAAATAAAAGAGGGAGTGAGTTTTATAAATTTTAAAAAACGATACTGAGATTCCCATATTTAGGATTTTACTACAGCATACTACACGGCTCACGATACAGACGCTTGACTTGTGTTTGGGTAGGATTTAGCACTTGGTCGTGTTCCAGGACTATGAAAGCTGCTTTCAGTTCACTTGCATGCTCGTAGTACAGGTCCTTTAGTTATCATGCATCGACTGGGGAGAGACCCTACACCATCCATGTTAGAGTGATCGACCGTCCAAGGGAAAATGTGAGGAGCAACATTAATATTCAATAAGAAAGAAAGAACTTGCATTTCTATCGCACCCACCCCAAAATACTTTCCGTGCACCAGCAATTGTTCAGTGCATTGGACTGCCTGCCAGGGAGTTACCGCAACTTGTCAGTGATTATGGTGGAGTCCACCGCCAACTTCTGCTATGTTCTCGCACATGGCGCTGACACTCGGCAGTCAACCAAGGAGCATGTGTTCACCTCAGTGGATGCTGCAGGAGTCTGTAGCACCTGTAGTAACATCTCTCAGGGACGCTCATACTGGATCAGTGCAGGCTCCGGGTTCCTTCATCTCCTCTGCCTAGTACAGGCTGAAAGACCAAATGAAGAGAGGGTTCAATCTAATGCCGGATGTCCAACAGTCTGTTGTCTCTAGATCAGTGGGAGTGCTGAGCCGCAGCTCGATAGCAGGAGCAGTCAATGGAAAAAAAAAAGAAAGACTTGCATTTATATAGCGCCTTTCACAACCACCTCAAAGCACTTTACAGCCAATGAAGTACAGTCACTGCTGTATTGTGGGAAACACGGCAGCCAATTTGCGCACAGCAAGCTCCCACAAACAGCAATGTGATAATGACCAGTTACGTTATGTTGATTGAGGGATAAATATTGGCCAGGACACTAGGGATAACTACCCTGCTCTTCTTCAAAATAGTACCATGGGATCTTTTATGTCCACTTGAGAGAGCAGACGGGGCCTCAGTTTAACGCCTCATCCGAAAGATGGCACCTCCGACAGTGCAGCACTCCCTCAGCACTGCACTGGAGTGTCAGCCTAGATTTATGTGCTTAAGTCTCTGGAGTGGGACTTGAGCCCACAATCTTCTAACTCAAAGGCAAGTGTGCTACCCACTGAGCCACAGCTGACACTGTCAAGGAGTACTGAAGGGAGAATGTTATCATCTCTCGGGATAACGGTCAGCTTCACCCTTACTACCCCCCCTCAATCAATGGCCACCCTGGTGCCAGAAAGCCAGCTGGACCAGACTTGGCCAAGTTGCTGCAGTCTGAAGCTGGACCCTCGGAGACCCGAGCTCCTAGAGGCCACTGATCATGAATATCTCGAGCACTTGATTGAGCCACAACAGCCTTCCACCTCCCGTGCTGCAGCCACTAGGGGACCACCTCGTAGAAGCACTCGAGTGGATAAGAGAGCACTTAAGACAGGCACTTGGGGCTCACACCAATGTGATAATTAGTGTGTAGGTATTTGGTGTAAACTAATAAAATGATAAACCTATTTGAAAACTGTGTGTGCAGAGAGTGTTCCTGTATTAGCTAGTGACCCTTCAATGTTAGTTGACATGAATAACAATGTTGGTCTTTGGGCAGTTGTAGTTTATTAGAGGGTGGAAGTACTGGGAGAGATGTTGAACCTCACTGTTAATGCAGGGGAGCGGGGATTCTAGTTATTATTTTAACAATGCCCCACTGGATGCAGATGTAAAACAACGTACAGTACACAATTAGTAAATGGGAACGCTTCACTCCCATTGAGTTTAGGTTGCGATTTCCTAGACAATCTACAATGTACATTACACACCGGGTAAATGAGAATGCTTCACTCCGGTTGAGCTCAAGTTGAGTCCCTAGATAATGTACAGTATGCACCAGGTAAATGGGAACACTTTACTCCGGTTTCACATAAAGAGGCATTCCGCCATACTTCCGCCAACGTTACGGTAGCTAAGCGGGAAAAGTCCTCAGGAAATTCCCAGCGTTAGATCGATACACACTGGACGGGTTGGAGTTTCCCTGCTGTGCTTTGCAGTCATTGTGACTATTGTCATTTCATTGTTTCAGGGTTAAGTCCAGGCCCCTGTGCCTATGATGTAAACAGAGCTACCCGCATCATCAGCCATCGCTGTCCCAGTTACACAATCAGCGGGATGAGAAGAGAGAAGAGACATGACCTGGGACCATTCACAACTCTTTAGAAATCCTGGTGGACTGACTGACATGCCCAAGGAACCGAATACAGTAGTCTCTAGTGTCAAGTAACTCAGTCACACACAAGTTAAACTTTACTATGACAGTGTTTAACATCTCTTGCATTATTGGCATGTGCAACAACACGATTAAGTTAATAGTCTGCGTCCAATCTATAGATCTATCACACATTTCCTTCTATGTACTTCCTGCCTACAGAACCTTACTTCCTACTATTCCATTTTGTCACACTTCTGTGTCAACCGTTTTCCCATTATGAATTCCTGTGTCCATGTTTATTATGGAAAATGCCTATGTAAACTTGTCATGCTGTAACTGCCCCTCCCTCCTGGAGTGACGCCGCACCGCCTCACCTTTCGTCTCCCAGCTCCTCCTCTCTACTGCAGAGAACATTCGAAGCTCCAACTAACGCTGCTTTTTGCTATTTAACCATATATAATATCAAATCAAATACCCAAAACTGTTCATTGTGACATGCTGAGATACATTTCACTATAACACACTCTGATATACTTCACACCAACTGACTAACACTCTGATATACCCCACACCCTCACTGTAACACTCTCTGGTATACCCCACACCCTCACTGTAACACTCTCTGATATACCCCACACCCCTCACTGTAACACTCTCTGATATACCCCACACCCTCACTGTAACACTCTCTGATATACCCCACACCCTCACTGTAACACTCTCTGATATACCCCACACCCTCACTGTAACAGTCTCTGATATACCCCACACCCTCACTGTAACACTCTCTGATATACCCCACACCCTCATTGTAACACTCTCTGATATACCCCACACCCCTCACTGTAACACTCCCTGATATACCCCACACCCTCACTGTAACACTCTCTGATATACCCCACACCCTCACTGTAACACTCTCTGGTATACCCCACACCCCTCACTGTAACACTCTCTGATATACCCCACACCCTCACAGTAACACTCTCTGATATACCCCACACCCTCACTGTAACACTCTCTGATATACCCCACACCCTCACTGTAACACTCTCTGATATACCCCACACCCTCACTGTAACACTCTGATATACCCCACACCCTCACTGTAACATTCTCTGATATACCCCACACCCCTCACTGTAACACTCTCTGATATACCCCACACCCCTCACTGTAACACTCCCTGATATACCCCACACCCTCACTGTAACACTCACTGATATACCACACACACTCACTGTAACACTCTCTGATATACCCCACACCCTCACTGTAACACTCTCTGATATGCCCACACCCTCACTGTAACACTCTCTGATATACCCCACACGCTCACTGTAACACTCTCTGATATACCCCACACCCTCACTGTAACACTCCCTGATATACCACACACCCCTCACTGTAACACTCTCTGATATACCCCACACCCCTCACTGTAACACTCTCTGATATACCCCACACCCTCACTGTAACACTCCCTGATATACCCCACACCCCTCCCTGTAACACTCTCTGATATACCCCACACCCCTCACTGTAACACTCCGATATACCCCACACCCTCACTGTAACACTCACTGATATACCACACACCCTCACTGAAACACTCTCTGATATACCCCACACCCTCACTGTAACACTCTCTGATATACCCCACACCCTCACTGTAACACTTTCTGATATACCCCACACCCTCACTGTAACACTCTGATATACCCCACACCCCTCACTGTAACACTCTCTGATATACCCCACACCCTCACTGTAACACTCACTGATATACCACACACCCTCACTGTAACACTCTCTGATATACCCCACACCCTCACTGTAACACTCTCTGATATACCCCACACCCTCACTGTAACACTCTGATATACCCCACACCCTCACTGTAACACTCTCTGATATACCCCACACCCTCACTGTAACTCACTGATATACCACACACCCTCACTGTAACACTCTCTGATATACCCCACACCCTCACTGTAACAATCACTGATATACCACACCCTCACTGTAACACTCTCTGATATACCCCACACCCTCACTGTAACACTCTCTGATATACCCCACACCCTCACTGTAACACTCTGATATACCCCACACCCCCACTGTAACACTCACTGATATACCCCACACCCCCACTGTAACACTCACTGATATACCCCACACCCTCACTGTAACACTCACTGATATACCCCACACCCTCACTGTAACACTCTCTGATATACCCCACACCCCTCACTGTAACACTCACTGATATACCCCACACCCTCACTGTAACACTCTGATATACCCCACACCCTCACTGTAACACTCACTGATATACCCCACACCCTCACTGTAACACTCTCTGATATACCACACAACCTCACTGTAACATTCTCTGATATACCCCACACCCTCACTGTAACACTCTCTGATATACCCCACACCCCTCACTGTAACACTCTTTCATATACACACACCCTCACTGTAACACTCTGATATACCCCACACCCTCACTGTAACACTCTCTGATATACCCCACACCCCCACTGTAACACTCTCTGAAATACCCCACACCCCTCACTGTAGCACTCTCTGCTATACCCCACACGCTCACTGTAACACTCTCTGATATACCCCACACCCTCAATGTAACACTCTCTGATATACCCCACACCCTCACTGTATCACCCTCCGATATACCCCACACCCTCACTGTAACACTCCCTGATATACCCCACACCTCTCACTGTAACACTCTCTGATATACCCCACACCCTCGCTGTAACACACTCTGATATACCCCACACACCCTCACTGTAACACTCTCTGATATACCCCACACCCTCACTGTAACACTCTCTGATATACCCCACACCCCTCACTGTAACACACACTGATATACCCCACACCTTCACTGTGACATTCTCTGATATACCCCACACCAGCACTGTAACACTCTCTGATATACCCCACACCCCTTACCGTAACACACTCTGATATACCTCACAGCTACACTGTAATACTCTCTGATATACCCCACACCCCTCACAGTAACACTCTCTGATATACCCCACACCCCTCACTGTAACACTCACTGATATACCACACACCCTCACTGTAACACTCTGATATACCCCACACCCTCACTGTAACACTCTCTGATATACTCCACACCCCTCACTGTAACACTCTCTGATATACCCCACACCCCTCACTGTAACACTCTGATATACCCCACACCCCTCACTGTAACACTCTCTGATATACCCCACATCTCTCACTGTAACACTCTCTGATATACCCCACACCCCTCACTGTAACACTCTCTGATATAACCACACCCTCACTGTAACACTCTTTGATATACCCCACACCCCTCACTGTAACACTCTCTGATATACCCCACACACCTCACTGTAACACTCTCTGATATACCCCACACCCTCACTGTAACACACTTTCATATACACACACCCTCACTGTAACACTCTGATATACCCCACACCCTCACTGTAACACTCTCTGCTATACCCCACACGCTCACTGTAACACTCTCTGATATACCCCACCCCCTCACTGTAACACTCTCTGATATACCCCACATCCTCACTGTAACACTCTCTGATATACCCCACACCCCCACTGTAACACTCTCTGATATACCCCACACCCTCACTGTAACACTCTCTGATATACCCCACACCCTCACTGTATCACCCTCCGATATACCCCACACCCTCACTGTAACACTCCCTGATATACCCCACACCTCTCACTGTAACACTCTCTGATATACCACACACCCTCACTGTAACACTCTGATATACCCCACACCCTCGCTGTAACACTCTCTGATATACCCCACACCCTCACTGTAACACTCTGATATACCCCACACCCTCACTGTAACACTCTCTGATATACCCCACACCCCTCACTGTAACACTCTCTGATATACCCCACACCCTCACTGTAACACTCTCTGATATACCCCACACCCTCACTGTAACACTCTCTGATATACCCCACACCCACACTGTAAAATTCTGATATATCCCACACCCTCACTGCAACACTCTCTGATATATCCGACACGCCTCACTGTAACACTCTCTGATATACCCCACACCCCTCACTGTAACACTCTCTGATATACCCCACACCCTCACTGTAACACTCTCTGATATACCCCACACCCTCACTGTAACACTCCCTGATATACCCCACACCTCTCACTGTAACACTCTCTGATATACCTCACACCCTCACTGTAACACTCTCTGATATACCCCACACCCTCACTGTAACACTCTCTGATATACCCCACACCCTCACTGTAACTCACTGATATACCACACACCCTCACTGTAACACTCTCTGATATACCCCACACCCTCACTGTAACACTCACTGATATACCACACACCCTCACTGTAACACTCTCTGATATACCCCACACCCTCACTGTAACACTCTGATATACCCCACACCCTCACTGTAACACTCACTGATATACCCCACACCCTCACTGTAACACTCACTGATATACCACACACCCTCACTGTAACACTCTCTGATATACCCCACACCCTCACTGTAACACTCTCTGATATGCCCACACCCTCACTGTAACACTCTCTGATATACCCCACACCCTCACTGTAACACTCTCTGATATGCCCACACCCTCACTGTAACACTCTCTGATATACCCCACACCCTCACTGTAACACTCCCTGATATACCCCACACCCCTCCCTGTAACACTCTCTGATATACCCCACACCCCTCACTGTAACACTCCGATATACCCCACACCCTCACTGTAACACTCACTGATATACCACACACCCTCACTGTAACACTCTCTGATATACCCCACACCCTCACTGTAACACTCTCTGATATACCCCACACCCTCACTGTAACACTTTCTGATATACCCCACACCCTCACTGTAACACTCTGATATACCCCACACCCCTCACTGTAACACTCTCTGATATACCCCACACCCTCACTGTAACACTCACTGATATACCACACACCCTCACTGTAACACTCTCTGATATACCCCACACCCTCACTGTAACACTCTCTGATATACCCCACACCCTCACTGTAACACTCTGATATACCCCACACCCTCACTGTAACACTCTCTGATATACCCCACACCCTCACTGTAACTCACTGATATACCACACACCCTCACTGTAACACTCTCTGATATACCCCACACCCTCACTGTAACACTCACTGATATACCACACCCTCACTGTAACACTCTCTGATATACCCCACACCCTCACTGTAACACTCTCTGATATACCCCACACCCTCACTGTAACACTCTGATATACCCCACACCCCCACTGTAACACTCACTGATATACCCCACACCCCCACTGTAACACTCACTGATATACCCCACACCCTCACTGTAACACTCACTGATATACCCCACACCCTCACTGTAACACTCTCTGATATACCCCACACCCCTCACTGTAACACTCACTGATATACCCCACACCCTCACTGTAACACTCTGATATACCCCACACCCTCACTGTAACACTCACTGATATACCCCACACCCTCACTGTAACACTCTGATATACCACACAACCTCACTGTAACATTCTCTGATATACCCCACACCCTCACTGTAACACTCTCTGATATACCCCACACCCCTCACTGTAACACTCTTTCATATACACACACCCTCACTAACACTCTGATATACCCCACACCCTCACTGTAACACTCTCTGATATACCCCACACCCCCACTGTAACACTCTCTGAAATACCCCACACCCCTCACTGTAGCACTCTCTGCTATACCCCACACGCTCACTGTAACACTCTCTGATATACCCCACACCCTCACTGTATCACCCTCCGATATACCCCACACCCTCACTGTAACACTCTCTGATATACCCCACACCCCTCACTGTAACACTCTCTGATATACCCCACACCTCTCACTGTAACACTCTCTGATATACCCCACACCTCTCACTGTAGCACTCTCTGATATACCACACACCCTCACTGTAACACTCTGATATACCCCACACCCTCGCTGTAACACTCTGATATACCCCACACACCCTCACTGTAACACTCTCTGATATACCCCACACCCTCACTGTAACACTCTCTGATATACCCCACACCTCTCACTGTAACACTCTCTGATATACCACACACCCCTCACTGTAACACTCTCTGATATACCCCACACCCTCACTGTAACACTCTCTGATATACCCCACACCCTCACTGTAACACTCTCTGATATACCCCACACCCACACTGTAAAATTCTGATATATCCCACACCCTCACTGCAACACTCTCTGATATATCCGACACGCCTCACTGTAACACTCTCTGATATACCCCACACCCCTCACTGTAACACTCTCTGATATACCCCACACCCTCACTGTAACACTCTCTGATATACCCCACACCCTCACTGTAACACTCCCTGATATACCCCACACCTCTCACTGTAACACTCTCTGATATACCTCACACCCTCACTGTAACACTCTCTGATATACCCCACACCCTCACTGTAACACTCTGATATACCCCACACCCTCACTGTAACTCACTGATATACCACACACCCTCACTGTAACACTCTCTGATATACCCCACACCCTCACTGTAACACTCACTGATATACCACACACCCTCACTGTAACACTCTCTGATATACCCCACACCCTCACTGTAACACTCCCTGATATACCCCACACCCCCACTGTAACACTCACTGATATACCCCACACCCCCACTGTAACACTCACTGATATACCCCACACCCTCACTGTAACACTCACTGATATACCCCACACCCTCACTGTAACACTCTCTGATATACCCCACACCCCTCACTGTAACACTCACTGATATACCACACACCCTCACTGTAACACTCTCTGATATACCCCACACCCTCACTGTAACACTCTCTGATATACTCCACACCCTCACTGTAACACTCTGATATACCCCACACCCTCACTGTAACACTCTCTGATATACCCCACACCCTCACTGTAACACTCTCTGATATACCCCACACCCTCACTGTAACACTCACTGATATACCCCACACCCTCACTGTAACACTCACTGATATACCCCACACCCTCACTGTAACACTCTCTGACATACCACACAACCTCACTGTAACATTCTCTGATATACCCCACACCCTCACTGTAACACTCTCTGATATACCCCACACCCCCACTGTAACACTCTCTGAAATACCCCACACCCCTCACTGTAGCACTCTCTGCTATACCCCACACGCTCACTGTAACACTCTGATATACCCCACACCCTCAATGTAACACCCTCCGATATACCCCACACCCTCACTGTAACACTCCCTGATATACCCCACACCTCTCACTGTAACACTCTCTGATATACCCCACACCCTCGCTGTAACACTCTCTGATATACCCCACACACCCTCACTGTAACACTCTCTGATATACCCCACACCCTCACTGTAACACTCTCTGATATACCCCACACCCCTCACTGTAACACACACTGATATACCCCACACCTTCACTGTGACATTCTCTGATATACCCCACACCAGCACTGTAACACTCTCTGATATACCCCACACCCCTTACCGTAACACACTCTGATATACCTCACAGCTACACTGTAATACTCTCTGATATACCCCACACCCCTCACAGTAACACTCTCTGATATACCCCACACCCCTCACTGTAACACTCACTGATATACCACACACCCTCACTGTAACACTCTCTGATATACCCCACACCCTCACTGTAACACTCTCTGATATACTCCACACCCCTCACTGTAACACTCTCTGATATACCCCACACCCCCACTGCAACACTCTTTGATATACACACACCCTTCACTGTAACACACTCTGATATACCCCACACCCTCACTGTAACACTCTCTGATATAACACACACCCTCAATGTAACACTCTCTGATATACCCCACACCCTAACTGTAACACTCTTTGATATACACACACCCTTCACTGTAACACACTCTGATATACCCCACACCCCTCACGGTCACACTCTCTGATATACCACACACCCCTCACTGTAACAGTCTCTGATATACCCCACACCCCTCACTGTAACACTCTCTGATATACCCCACATCTCTCACTGTAACACTCTCTGATATACCCCACACCCCTCACCGTAACACTCTCTGATATAACCACACCCTCACTGTAACACTCTCTGATATACCCCACACCCTCACTGTAACACACTTTCATATACACACACCCTCACTGTAACACTCTGATATACCCCACACCCCTCACTGTAACACTCTCTGCTATACCCCACACGCTCACTGTAACACTCTCTGATATACCCCACACCCTCACTGTAACACTCTCTGATATACCCCACACCCTCACTGTATCACCCTCCGATATACCCCACACCCTCACTGTAACACTCCCTGATATACCCCACACCCTCACTATAACACTCTCTGATATACCCCACACCCTCACTATAACACTCTCTGATATACCCCACACCCTCACTGTAACACTCTCTGATATACCCCACACCCTCACTGTAACACTCTCTGATATACCCCACACCCCTCACTGTAACACACACTGATATACCCCACACCCTCACTGTGACATTCTCTGATATACCCCACACCTGCACTGTAACACTCTCTGATATACCCCACACCCCTTACCGTAACACACTCTGATATACCTCACAGCTACACTGTAATACTCTCTGATATACCCCACACCCACACTGTAAAATTCTGATATATCCCACACCCTCACTGCAACACTCTCTGATATATCCGACACGCCTCACTGTAACACTCTCTGATATACCCCACACCCTCACTGTAACACTCTCTGATATACCCCACACCCTCACTGTAACACTCTCTGATATACCCCACACCCTCACTGTAACACTCTCTGATATACCCCACACCCTCACTGTAACACTCTGATATACCCCACACCCTCACTGTAACACTCTCTGATATACCCCACACCCTCACTGTAACACTCTCTGATACACCCCACACCCTCACTGTAACACTCTCTGATATACCCCACACTCTCACTGTAACACTCTCTGATATACCCCACACCCTCACTGTAACACTCTCTGATATACCCCACACCCTCACTGTAACACTCTCTGATATACCCCACACCTGTCAGTCTAACAGTCTCTGATATACCCCACACCCTCACTGCAACATAAGAACATAAGAAATAGGAGCAGGAGTAGGCCAATCGGCCCCTCGAGCCTGCTCCGCCATTCAATAAGATCATGGCTGATCTGATCCTAACTGCCAATCCACTATCACAGAACCATCTCCTGAATCTAACAGAATTAGACACACGAAATAGGAGCAGGATCAGGCTACACGGCCCCTGGGCCCGCTCGGCTACCCACAGGGCCATGACCGATCCGAACCTAGACTCATGTCCAAATTCCTGCCCGCTCCCCGTAACCCTTAATTCCCTTTACTTCCAGGAAACTTTCTATTTCTGTTTTAAATTTATGTAATGATGTAGCTTCTACAGTTTTTTGGGGCAGCATATTCCATGGACCTACCACCCTCTGAGTGAAGTAGTTCCGCCTCATCTCAGTTTTGAAAGAGCAGCCCCTTATTCTAAGACTATGCCCCCTAGTTCTAGTTTCACCCATCATCTGGAACATCTTCCCTGCATCCACCCGATCCAACCCCTTCACAATCTTATATGTTTCAATAAGATCGCCTCTCATTCTTCTGAACTCCAATGAGTAGAGTCCCAATCTACTCAACCTCTCCTCATATGTCCATCCCCTCATCCCCGGGATTAACCGAGTGAACCTTCTTTGTACTGACTCGAGAGCAAGTATGTCCTTTCTTAAGTATGGACACCAAAACTGTACGCAGTATTCCAGGTGCGGTCTCACCAATACCTTGTACAACTGAAGCAATACCTCCCTATTTTTATATTCTGTCCCCCTAGCAATGAAAGCCAACATTCCATTGGCCTTCTTAATCACTTGCTGCACCTGCATACTAACCTTTTGAGTTTTGTGCACCAGGACCCCCAGATCCCTTTGTACTTCAGTACTTTCCAGTTTCTTGCCATTAAGATAATAACTTGCTCTACGATTTTTCCTGCCAAAGTGCATAACCTCACACTTTCCAGTATTGTATTCCATCTGCCAAATCTCTGCCCACTTACTTAGCCTGTCTATGTCCCCTTGAAGGTTTTTTATGTCCTCCTCACTCACTACTTTCCCCCCCATCTTAGTATCATCTGCAAACTTTGATATGTTACACTTGGTCCCCTCCTCCAAATCGTTAATATAGATTGTAAAGAGTTGGGGACCCAGCACTGACCCCTGCGGAACACCACTAGTTACTGATTGCCAGTCTGAGAATGAACCATTTATCCCGACTCTCTGCCTTCTGTTAGATAGCCAATCCTCTATCCATGCCAGAATATTACCCCCAATCCCGTGATTTTTTATCTTAAGCAATAATCTTTTGTGTGGCACCTTGTCAAATGCCTTTTGGAAGTCTAAATACACTACGTCCACTGGTTCCCCTTTATCCACCCTATATGTTACTTCCTCAAAGAACTCCAGCAAATTTGTCAAACATGACTTCCCCTTCATAAAACCATGCTGACTTTGCCCTATTAAATTATGATTATCCAAATGTCCTGTTACTGTCTCCTTAATAATGGACTCCAAAATTTTACCTACCACAGATGTTAGGCTAACCGGTCTATAGTTTCCAACCTTCTGTCTACTGCCCTTTTTAAATAAGGGTGTTACATTAGCAGTTTTCCAGTCTGCCGGGACCATTGCCGAGTCCAGGGTGTTTTGGAAAATTATTACCAATGCATCCACAATCCCTACCGCCACTTCCCTCAAGACCCTAGGATGTAAGCCATCAGGTCCAGGTGATTTATCCGCCTTGAGTCCCATTATTTTACCGAGTACCACTTCCTTAGTGATTTTGATCGTGTTTAGCTCCTCCCCCCCTTTAGCCCCCTGTTTGTCCAGTGTTGGGATATTCTTAGTGTCTTCTACTGTAAAGACTGATGTAAAATATTCATTCAGTGTTTTTGCCATCTCCATATTTCCCACCATTAATTTCCCGGTCTCATCCTCTAAGGAACCAACATTTACTTTAGCCACCCTTTTTCTTTTTATATAACTATAAAAACTCTTACTATCTGTTTTTATATTTTTTGCTAATTTACTTTCATAATCTATCTTCCCTTTCTTAATCAATCTTTTTGTTATTTTTTGCTGTCTTTTAAAGTTTCCCCAATCCTCTATCCTCCCACTAGATTTGGCTACCTTATATGCCCTTGTTTTTAGTCGAATACTATCCTTAATTTCTTTACTTAGCCACGGATGGCTGTCTTTTCTTTTACACCCTTTTCTTCTCAGTGGAATATATATTTTTTGGAAGTTGTAAAATAACTCCTTAAATGTACACCACTGATCATGTATCGTCTTACCCTTTAATCTATTTTCCCAATCCACTCTACTCAATTCCGCTCTCATACCTTCATAGTCTCCTTTATTCAAGCTTAGCACGCTTGTTTGAGATCCAACCTTCTCACCCTCTAATTGAATATGGAATTCAACCATGTTATGGTCACTCATTCCAAGGGGATCCTTTACAAGGACATTTTTAATTAATCCTGTCTCGTTACACAGGACCAGATCTAAGGTTACCTGCCCCCTGGTCGGTTCAGTTACATACTGCTCAAGAAACCCATCCCTAATACACTCAATGAACTCATCCTCAAGGCAGCCCTGCCCAATTTGATTTGTCCAATTAATATGATAGTTAAAATCCCCCATAATTATAGATGTTCCCTTATTACAAGTCTCAACTATTTGCTGATTGATACTCCGTCCAACAGATTTGCCACAGTTCGGAGGCCTATAGACTACGCCCACTAGTGTTTTTTTCCCCTTATTATTCCTTACCTCCACCCAAACTATTTCATTGTCCTGATCTTTTGACCCAATATCATTTCTCTGTATTACAGTGATTCCTTCCTTTATTAACATAGCCACCCCACCTCCCCTTCCTTCCTGCCTGTCCTTCCTGATCGTTAAATAACCTGGTATGTTTAATTCCCAGGCATTGTCACCCTGCAGCCATGTTTCTGTAATGGCCACAAGATCATACCCATATGTAGTTATTTGTGCCATTAACTCATCTATTTTGTTACGAATGCTACGTGCATTCAGATAGAGAACTTTCAAAGATGTTTTGTGACACTTAGTTCCTGCTTTTGCCCTTTTTATTACTTTACCTTTTACTCCATACCTTCTGCCCCTTCCTGACATGCTCTGGTTTTTAATTTCCCCACTGCTACCTAAGTCTATGACCTTCTCTGTTGTCATTTGTATTATTTGCTCTCTAGGAACCTCCCCCCCACTAGTTAGTTTAAAGCCCTCTCTACAGCCCTAGTTATATGATCCGCCAGGACTCTAGTCCCAGCACTGGCCAAGTGAAGCCCGTCCCAACGGAACAGCTCCCTCCTGCCCCAGTACTGGTGCCAGTGTCCCAGGAAGCAAAACCCATTTCTCCCACACCAGTCTTTGAGCCACGCATTTAACTCTCTAATTTTATTTGTCCTAGCTAAATTCGCTTGTGGCTCAATAATCCAGAGATTATTACCCTTGTGGTTCTACTTTTTAATTTGGCCCCTAGCTGCTCAAACTCCCTCAGCAGAACCTCCTTCCTTGTCCTATCTATGTCGTTGGTACCAACATGGACCACGGCAACTGGATCCTCCCCCTCCCACTCCAAGTTTCTCTCCAGTCCAGAGGAGTGTGTCCTTAACACTCTCTGATATACCCCACCCCCTCACTGTAACACTCTCTGATATACCCCACACGCTCACTGTATCACCCTCCGATATACCCTACATCCCTCACTGTAACGGTCTCTGATATACCCCACACCCTCACTGTAACAGTCTCTGATATACCCCATACCCTCAGTGTAATGGTCTCTGATATACCCCACACTCTAACACTCTCTGATATACCCACACCCCTCACTGTAACACTCCCTGATATACCCACACCCCTCACTGTAACACTCCCTGATATACCCCACACCTCTCACTGTAACACTCTCTGATATACCCACACCCCTCACTGTAACACTCCCTGATATACCCACACCCCTCACTGTAACACTCCCTGAAATACCCCACACCTCTCACTGTAACACTCTCTGATATACCCCACACCCTCACTGTAACACTCTGATATACCCCACACCCTCACTGTAACACTCTCTGATATACCCCACACCCCTCACTGTAACACTCCCTGATATACCCCACACCTCTCACTGTAACACTCTCTGATATACCCCACACCCCTCACTGTAACACTCTCTGATATACCCCACACCCCTCACTGTAACACTCTCTGATATACCCCACACCCCTCACTGTAACACTCCCTGATATACCCACACCCATCACTGTAACACTCTCTGATATACCCCACACCCTCACTGTAACACTCTGATATACCCCACACCCTCACTGTAACACTCTCTGATATACCCCACACCCTCACTGTAACACTCTCTGATATACCCCACACCATCACTGTAACACTCCCTGATATACCCCACACCCTCACTGTAACACTCTGATATACCCCGCACCCCTCACTGTAACACTCCCTGATATACCCACACCCATCACTGTAACACTCTCTGATATACCCCACACCTCTCACTGTAACACTCCCTGATATACCCCACACCCTCACTGTAACACTCTCTGATATACCCCATCCCCTCACTGTAACACTCTCTGATATACTCCACACCCTCATTGTAACACTCTCTGATATACCCCATCCCCTCACTGTAACACTCTCTGATATACCCCACACCCTCACTGTAACACTCTCTGATATACCCCACACCCTCACTGTAACACTCTCTGATATACTCCACACCCTCATTGTAACACTCTCTGATATACCCCACACCTCTCACTGTAACACTCTCTGATATACTCCACACCCTCATTGTAACACTCTCTGATATACCCCACACCCTCACTGTAACACTGATATACCCCACATCTCTCACTGTAACACTCTCTGATATACCCCACACCCTCACTGTAACACTCTCTGATATACTCCACACCCTCATTGTAACACTCTCTGATATACCCCACACCCTCACTGTAACACTCTCTGATATACCCCACATCTCTCACTGTAACACTCTCTGATATACCCCACACCTCTCACTGTAACACTCTGATATACTCCACACCCTCATTGTAACACTCTCTGATATACCCCACACCCTCATTGTAACACTCTCTGATATACCCCATCCCCTCACTGTAACACTCTCTGATATACCCCACACCCTCACTGTAACACTCTCTGATATACCCCACACCCTCACTGTAACACTCTATGATATACCCCACACCCTCACTGTAACACTCTCTGATATACCCCACACCCTCACTGTAACACTCTCTGATATACCCCACACCCTCACTGTAACACTCTCTGATATACCCCACACCCCTCACTGTAACACTGTACACCTCATCTCTTTAACATGCTCCAACATATCAAACCATATCACTGGTGATATAACTCAGCTCAAGACCCGACAGAACCCAGCTCTTACTAAGACGCCAGTCCCTGTATCAGGTGACAAGTGAGTTTGTACCAGCTGAGGTCTTGGAAAGGCAGCGCTTGACAGGAACTACACACGTACCAAGAGACGAGAAAGTAAAGGCGGATACCCACTGCCGCACATACACTGCACAGCCACTGGATTGCCATTACTTTCATTAAACATTTCCGTTTGGTTCTGTGAAAATATTGGCTGCGAATTTCCTTGGATCTGAGCCCACTCCGCCACCATAACTCCGCCGGGGTTTCACTTCCATTGGCTGTGATCAGCTCTGAGGAAATTCACGGCCATTGTTCTCACAATTCAGATGGCGGTACGTGGATCGACCACTAGGGGTCACTGTGAACCAGGACATGGCCTGGTTTAATGGGAAGTGCAGCCTGGTGCCAGTCTGCACTGGCTGCAATCGCAAGGATCGGAGGTAACTCCCATAGCATATCTTTTACGTGGCGTCTGCCTTCTGAATGTCCATGAGACCTAAAATGATCAGCCCTTCTGATGCAGCCCTGCCGTAACTCTGGAAGTAGTCCAGCGAAAGCCCCCACGCTGGGTCAGGAACTGAATGTGCTGGATCCCCAGGAGTTTACAGTGGCCTTTGATGAGGGTGGGGCCATTGACGAGGAAGGGGAGAGGCTGGGAGCAGGGCCCTGCATTGGAGGTTCCTGCATCCCTGGCCTCGGAGTAGGCCAGGACAGGATCGGCAGCTGGAACGGCTCGCATACCTGGAAGAGGCATACCAGCTTGCCGATCGATGGTCGGGGGGATCTAGCCTCGGGCGTAGCTTTTTCAGCCCCATTAAAAAAGGGGTGCCAATGGTGCATTTCGGTCTTGTTCCTGGGGCCCTGGACGTATCTCACTCTGACGGAATTCCTGGCTTCCTTTGCTGGGCCTGAGATGCGGCCCTTGTAGCCGGGACCCTTCCAATGAGGTGACCACCCACCGACTCTGCATACTCCAGCGGGGTCAGTGCCAGAGGTCACCACTTGGTGTGATTACTGGGATGGTGGCCTGAACTTAATGAACCCCCACACGTACAACATCCACTGCACTCCCTTTATATATAACCTTTGTGATGTCTCAAAAAACTTCAAATAGTCGAGGAAATCCATGCTGACTGCCCCTGATTAGCCCATTGGCTTTCTGACCCTTCATTCATTTCATGCCATATGAAGGACTCTACATATTTACCCACAGTATCGGTAAGATTAAATGGCCTATAATTCATAGGAGCAAGAGTAGGTCACTCAGCCCCTCGGGCCTGTTCCGCCATTCAGTTCGACCATGGCTGATCTGTATCCTAACTCCATCTACCCACCTTTACTCCATATCCCTTAATACCCTTAACTCGCAAAAATCTATCAACCTCAGTTTTGAATTTTCTATTGACCTAGTCTCGACAGCTTTTTGAGGGAGAGTGTTCCAGATTTCCACTAACCTTTGTGTGAAGAAGTGCTTTCTGACATCACCCCTGAACGGTTTGGCTCTAATTTTAAGTTTATGCCCCTTGTTCTGGACTTTCCAGAGGAAATAGTTTCTCTCTAGCTATCCTATGAAATCCTTTAATCATCTTTAACATCACAATTAGATCACCCCTTATTCTTCTATACGCGAGAGAATATAAGCCCAGTCTATGGAAGCTGTTTTATTATAATCTATAATAAAATTATACCAGTCTATAAACCAATTCCTGTCTTATCCTTCTCCCCTCTCAAACAGGAGTGTAAATATTTGCCAGCCTCCAATTCTTTGACTCACTGTCCCTTTCCTAAGAACTGTGGAATATTATGGTTAACATCTCTCCTATCTCCTCTCTCACTGCTCTGGGCTGCATTCCCCGAGGGGCTCTACTTTCAGTCCCAATGACTTTTTAATACAGTTTCTCCACCCCAGTCTACGGAACCCTATCCAAGTCTGTGGAACTCCATACCGGTCTGTGGAACCCTATCCCAGAGTGTGAAACCCTATCCTGGTCGGCGGAATGTTATCCCGGTCTATGGAACACTATTCCTGGTCTGTGGAACTCTATCCCAGAGTGTGGAACTCTATCCTGGTCCCTGGATATCTATCCAGGTGTGGGGAACTCTATCACGGTCCTGGAATCTCTATCTCAGTGTGGGGAACTCTATCCCATTCCCTGGATCTCTATCTCAGTGTGGGGAACTCTATCCCATTCCCTGGAACTCTATCCCATTGTGGGGAACTCTATCCCATTCCCTGGATCTCTATCCCAGTGTGGGGAACTCTATCCCATTCCCTGGATCTCTATCCCAGTGTGGGGAACTCTATCCCATTCCCTGGATCTCTATCCCAGTGTGGGGAACTCTATCCCGGTCCCTGGATATCTATCTCAGTGTGGGGAACTCTATCCCATTCCCTGGATCTCTATCCCAGTGTGGGGAACTCTATCCCATTCCCTGGATCTCTATCCCAGTGTGGGGAACTCTATCCCAGTCCCTGGATATCTATCTCAGTGTGGGGAACTCTATCCCATTCCCTGGAACTCTATCTCAGTGTGGGGAACTCTATCCCGGTCCCTGGAACTCTATCCCATTGTGGGGAACTCTATCCCATTCCCTGGATCTCTATCCCAGTGTGGGGAACTCTATCCCGGTCCCTGGAACTCTATCCCAGTGTGGGAACTCTATCCCAGTGTGGGGAACCCTATCCCGGTCAGCAGAACGTTATCCTGGTGGACCATTAAACAACTAACTGGAGGAGGAGGCTCCATGAATATCCCCATTATCAATGATGGTGGAGCCCAGCACGCGAGTGCAAAAGACGAGGCTGAAGCGTTTGCAACCATCTTCAGCCAGTAGTGCCGAGTGGATGATCAATCTCGGCCTCCTCCTGCGGTCCCCACCCCGACCGAGACTCCAGGATGGTATGTTGCCTCCCTGGTGCAAGGGTCAAGGATGTCTCGGCGCGGGTGCAGAACATTCTGGAGGGGGAGGGGGAACAGCCAGTTGTCGTGATACATGTTGGTACCAACGACGTAGCTAAAAAAAGGGAAGAGGTCCTACAAGTAGAATTTAGGGAGTTAGGAGCCAAGCTAAAAAGTAGGACCTCGAAGGTAGTAATCTCTGGATTACTACCAGTGCCACGTGCTAGTAAGAGTACAGAGAACAGGATAGTTAGGCTAAATACGTGGCTTGAGCAGTGGTGTAAGAGGGAGGGTTTTAAATTTTTGAGGCATTGGAACCAGTTTTGTGGTAGGTGTGACCTATACAAAAGGGACGGTCTACACCTGTGCAGAGATGGAACTGATGTTCTCGGGGTAATTTTTGATAAAGCAGTTCGGGAGCATTTAAACTAGTATGGCAGGGGGCTAGAAACCTATGTAGTGAAATAGAGGAAAGTGAAAGGCAGACAGAAATAAATGGTAAAAGGGTGAGGAACAAAAAACAAAGGGCCAAACTAATTCATAAAAAATGTGAGCATAAAAAAAGCCTGAGGGTTTTATACCTTAATGCGAGAAGCATCAGGAACAAGGTAGATGAATTAGCTGTGGAAATAGAGGTTAATAATTATGATCTAATTGGGATTACGGAAACATGGTTGCAGGGTGAGCAGGGCTGGGAGCTTAACATACAGGGGTATTCAGTATTTAGGAAGGATCGACAAAAAAGAAAGGGAGGAGGGGTAGCATTGCTAGTAAAAGAGGGGATAAATGCAATTGAAAAGAAGGATATTAACTCAGTTAATACAGAATCTATATGGGTGGAGCTAAGAAATAGCGAGGGGCGAAAAACATTAATAGGAGTGGTATATAGGCCTCCAAATAGTAAAATAGAGGTTAGGGAGGGCATCACGAGGGAAATTAGAGAAGCGTGCAATAAGAGCACAGCTGTCATCATAGGTGACTTTAACTTACATATAGATTGGACTAGCCTAATCAGTAAAAATAATGAGGAGGAGGAATTCCTTGAGTGTTTAAGGGATGGTTATCTGGATCAATATGTCGAGGAACCAACTCGGGAACAGGCTATATTGGACTGGGTACTGTGCAATGAGAAGGGACTAATCAGTAATCTTGTTGTACGGGGACCCTTGGGTCAGAGCGATCATAACATGATCGATTTCTCACTCGAAATGGAGAGCGAAGAAATTGACTCAGAGACTAAGGTCCTGAATTTAAACAAGGGGAATTATGATGCCATGAGACGGGAACTGAGTAGGTCTGATTGGACAACGTTCCTGGGAGGACTGGAGGTAGATAAACAATGGCAAACATTTAAAGATAGAATGACAAAATTGCAAAAATTGTTTATACCAATCTGGCATAAAAGGAAATCTAAAAAGGTGACTCAACCGTGGATAACAGGGGAAATTAGAGACAGCATAAAATCCAAAGATAGGGCGTATAAAATAGCCAAAAAAAGCGCCAGAGCGGAAGATTGGGAACAGTTTAAGATAGAGCAAAGGAGGGCAAAGGGCATGATCAAGAGGGGCAAAATAGCTTACGAAAACAAGCTGGCGGAAAATATAAAAACTAACTCCAAAAGCTTTTATAAATATATCAAAAGGAAAAGACTGGTGAAAACCAAAGTTGGTCCATTGCAGTCAGATACGGGGGAATATATAATGGGAAATAAGGAAATGGCAGATCAACTAAATGCATACTTTGGGTCAGTCTTTACGAAGGAAGACACAAAAAACCTCTCTGGGATATCGGGAAAAATAGGGACATTGGCAAAGGAGGAACTGACGCAAATCAATATCTCTAAGGATATGGTGTTAAGGAAGCTAAAGGGATTGAAGGTGGACAAATCCCCAGGGCCTGATAACATGCATCCTAGGGTACTGAAGGAGGTGGCCCTAGAGATAGCGGATGCACTAAGGATGATTTTTCAGAATTCATTAGACTCGGGAACAGTGCCGATGGATTGGAGGGTAGCTAACGTTACCCCACTATTCAAAAAGGGGGGTAGGGAAAAAGCAGGTAATTACAGACCTGTAAGCCTTACATCAGTTGTGGGCAAAATGCTGGAGTCCATCATTAAGGATGAAATAGCGGAGCACTTAGCAAATGGGGACAGGATAGGACAGAGTCAACATGGATTTACAAAGGGTAAATCGTGCTTGACTAATCTATTGGAATTTTTTGAGGGAGTAACTGGTAGAATAGATGGGGGAGAGCCAGTAGATGTGGTGTACCTGGACTTCCAAAAGGCCTTCGATAAGGTCCCACATAAAAGATTAGCATGGAAAATTGAGGCTCATGGGATAAAGGGGAAAGTTTTGGCGTGGATAGGGAACTGGCTGTCAGATAGAAAACAGAGAGTTGGAATAAACGGCTCATTTTCTGAATGGCAGGCAGTAACAAGTGGGGTACCACAGGGATCTGTCCTGGGCCCCCAGCTGTTCACAATTTACATTAATGACCTGGATCAGGGAGTCGGATGCAGCATTTCCAAATTTGCAGACGACACTAAACTAGGAGGTGGGGTGGGCTCAGAGGAAGAGACCAGGAAGCTCCAGAGCGATTTGGACAGACTGGGCGATTGGGCGGATAAATGGCAGATGCACTATAATGTGGACAAGTGCGAAGTTATCCACCTTGGGTGCAGGAACGGGAGGGCAAATTATTATTTAAATGGCAATAGATTGGGAGAGGGGGAAGTACAGAGAGACCTGGGTGTTCTTGTACACCAGTCACTGAAGGCGAGCATGCAGGTGCAACAGGCGGTCAAGAAGGCAAACGGTATGCTGGCCTTCATAGCAAAAGGGTTAGAATACAGGAACAGGGATACCTTGCTGCAGCTGTACAGGGCACTGGTGAGACCACACCTCGAGTACTGTGTACAGTTTTGGTCGCCTCATCTGAGGAAGGATGTTCTTGCCATGGAGGGGGTGCAGCGGCGATTCACCAGGCTGATACCAGGAATGGCGGGAATGACCTATGAGGAGAGACTATGTAGTTTAGGGATGTACACACTGGAGTTTAGAAGATTGAGAGGGGACCTCATAGAAGTGTATAAAATTCTGACAGGTCTAGACAGACTGGATGCAGAAGGAATGTTTCCCTTGGCGGGTGAGAACAGAACTAGAGGACATAATTTAAGGATAAGGGCTAAACCATTTAGGACAGAGATGAGGGGGAATTTCTTCACTCAGAGAGTGGTGAACCTGTGGAACTCATTGCCACAGAGGGCAGTGTACGCCAGCTCATTAAATATATTTAAGAGGGAATTAGATATATTTCTACGGGCAAAAGGGGTTAAGGGTTACGGAGAGAAGGCGGGGACGGGATACTGAATTAAAGGATCAGCCATGATCTCATCGAATGGCGGAGCAGGCACGAAGGGCCGAATGGCCTACTCCTGCTCCTATCTTCTATGTATCTATGTATCTATGTATCACAGAAGCCAGTCTTCAGCCAATTCGATTCACTCCACGTGATATCAAGAAACGGCTGAACGCACTGGATACAGCAAAGGCTATGGGCCCCGACAACATCCCGGCTGTCGTGCTGAAGATAATGTGGAAAACTGCCCAGGTATGTCCTGTCCACAAAAAGCAGGACAAATCCAGCCCGGCCAATTACCGCCCCATCAGTCTACTCTCAATCATCAGCAAAGTGATGGAAGGTGTCATTGACAGTGCTATCAAGCGGCACTTACCAAAAACCTGCTCACTGATGCCCAGTTTGGGTTCCGCCAGGACCACTTGGCTCCCAACCTCATTACAGCCTTGGTCCAAACATGGACAAAGGAGCTGAATTCCAGAGGTGAGGTGAGAGTGACTGCCCTTGACATCAAGGCAGCATTTGACCGAGTGTGGCACCAAGGAGCCCTAGTAAAACTGAAGTCAATGGGAATCAGGGGGAAAATCTCTCCACTGGCTGGAGTCGTACCTAGCACAAAGGAAGATGGTTGCGGTGGTTGAATGTCAATCATCTCAGCCCCAGGACATCGCTGCAGGAGTTCCTCAGGGCAGTGTCCTCGGCCCAACCATCTTCAGCTGTTTCATCAATGACCTTCCCTCCAAAATAAGGTCAGAAATGCGGATGTTCACCAATGACTGCACAGTGTTCAGCGCCATTCACAACTCCTCAGATAATGAAGCAGTCCATGCCCGAATGCAACAAGACCTGGATGACGTTCAGGCTTGGGCTGATAAGTGGCAGGTAACATTTGCGCCATAGAAGTGCCAGGCAATGACTATCTTTAACAAGCGAGAGTCTAACCACCTCCCCTTGACATTCAACGGCATTACCATCGCCGAATCCCTCACTATCAACATCCTGGGGGTCACCATTGACCAGAAACTTAACTGGACCAGCCACATTAATACTGTGGCAACAAGAACAGGTCAGAGGCTAGGTATTCTGTGGCGAGTGTCTCACCTCCTGACTCCCCAAAGCCTTTCCACCATCTACAAAGCACAAGTCAGGAGTGTGATTGAATACTCTCCACTTGCCTGGATGAATGCAGCTCCAACAACACTCAAGAAGCTCGACACCATACAGGACAAAGCTGCCCGCTTGATTGGCACCCCATCTACCACCTTAAACATTCACTCCCTCCACCACCGGTGTACCATGGCTGCAGTGTGTACCATCTACAAGATGCACTGCAGCAACTCGCCAAGGCTTCTTTGGCAGCACCTCCCAAACCCGCGACCTCTACCACCTAGAAGGACAAGGGCAGCAGGCGCTTGGGAACACCATCACCTCCAAGTTCCCCTCCAAGTCACACACCATCCTGACTTAGAAGTATATCGCCGATCCTTCATCGTCGCTGGGTCAAAATCCTGGAACTCCCTCCCGAACAGCACTGTGGGAGTACCTTCACCACACGGACTGCAGCGGTTCAAGAAGGCGGCTCACCACCACCTTCTCGAGGGCAATTAGGGATGGGCAATAAATGCTGGCCTTGCCAGCGACGCCCACATCCCATAAACGAATAAAAAAAAATCCTAGTGTGTAGAACTCTATCCCGGTCTGTGGTACCCTATTCCAATGTGGGGAACCCTATCCTGGTCTGTGGAACTCTATCCTGGTCTGTGGAAATCTAACTTGGTCTCTGGAACCATATCTCGGTCTGAGAAATTCCAGCCCAGCCTCTGAAACTCTATCCCAACCTGTGCAATTCCGGACTGGGATTAGTTACTGCCTTCAGAAGGAATGGAAAAAAAGGGAAGTGGAGCAAAGAGGCATTCCTACAAATTGCTGTGAAGGTTCATCCCAACAGGAATATTCACTAGTATCTTATTCCATTGACTTAGGTACCTGCACCATTTGCTCGCTAGTTTAGTACGATCTCTGCTGCTGTAAGATAGATTCACTGGTAACTGCTGCTGGAGAGCAGAGTTGGTTATTTCACACGGGATGGCAATTCTCAGATCACTGCTGCGATATTGGCCATGTGTCAATGACAAAGGAGCAATTTGTTAGATCGTTGGTATTTCATCTCCGATTTCCGGGTTTGTATCCAATCCAGACTTATCGCAGCCATACTCAATCCCACCCGTGCCCAGTGACCATACACATGTAGTTTCCAGCAGGGGTCACTGCATAGCACTGACGTGAAATGTTCTTCTCCCTGATGGTTGTAAAGGGGGGGAGGCTATGTTAAATTAGTTTATGGCAGCTTAACTCAAGAGTTAGAACCATGGATAAAGATTTGAGAGGGTGGGGGCGGGGGCATTCAATGGCAATTCCTGGATTACGGAGCAATTACAACACAGAAACAGGCCATTTGGTCCAACCAATCCGTGTTGGTGTTTATCCTCCACTTAACCATAGTCCCAATCCCATGTACCTACCCTGTTCACATATCCCTTTATCTCCCTATCCTTCAACCAACTATCATATTGACATGATCTCTGTATTACATTCCACAGCCTCACAACCGTCTGTGTAATAAAACTTTCTCCTACTCTCTGTCTTGCATTTAATCTTATATTTATGTGCCCTCGTACTGGACTTTTCAATCATTTTAATAGCCCCGAGGAGGCGGGTTTGGAGGCGGGTCGGTTGCGAAAATCTGGAAAAAATGGCTTCAGACACCCAACCCGCCTCCATCCCGGCCCCGCGCGATTTTCGTGAGTGTCGGGTCAGCCGCTCCCAGACTGACCCGACTGGAACCGGTGGGACAGGTAGTTAAGGCAGTTCAGAGCCTGTTAACTGCCATGATAATCCTATTTTGATAGTGGTTTCCCATTTTCGTGCTTCTGGCTCCTGTTTCCCGTCTTGTCAGAAACAGGCCAGGTTCAAGGAGACAAGTTGCTGGAGGACATGATTTGTATGCATTGGTGGAGCGCTTTAAAAGCGCCCCTGAAACATGGCTGACATTCAAATGCAACAACTTTGCTGTTGGAGGTTTGGGATAAGATTTTGCATGTTTACTGACCTTCTGACTGTTCAAGCTGACACCCATCTACAGTGTGACCTGAATGGCATAATTTCAGGCCACTTCGACTGTGCGTTTGCAAGCTTGTTGCCTCAAATGAAATCTATAGCAAGGGGATGGGAAACATTTATGCCCTCTCATCCTGGTCCTCATAATCGGAGGAGCAGCAGCCGCGGGGCTTAGCGCAGATCTTCCTCGGAAGAGGAGGAGGAGGAGGAGGACGAGGGGCACCTTGCATGCCCTGTTGTGACCAATGCAGCATCCCTCCAGTTCACTGCTACCCGTCAAGCAGGGTATGCACACTGCCATGCCACATTCGCATAAGCTTACTCAACAACCATAGGTGGCTACCATATGGCTCTCTAGTTGTAGGTGAGATTTGTCCAACGTCATACATCATCTCTGTTATAAATCTCATCATCAAGAAACTTATGAAATAACGCTGGATGGACAGCTGGTGGCGCCGTCCAAGGAGTGTAAATACTCGGGCATGGGCCCCAAATTGCCAGGGACATTTTGTAAGACAAGGTGCTAGTGAAATACAACTAGACTTCCATGTTCTGAAACAAGTTGATTAAAGCCTTGCTTTATACTCAAACCAAGTGTGTAGTGAGTTTTATTATGTCAATCTCTGCTATACCTGGTTATTTCCTATCACTTTCACCATCAGCATTACAAATGCAAGTCACCCTGAGCCCTCACTGCGTATTTGCCATTTTCCAGAACACATAGGCCACACAATCAACTGTTTGCCATAATTTTTCTTTATGACATGACAAAAGGATCACAAAGCAAGTACAATCAGAAAAAAAATGACAAAACACCTACGTGAGTCTCCTTGTGACTATATATGCTTAATCTTTCTCTTACGCATGCTTCTATGTGGTGCTACCCCTGTGGCTTCAGCAGATGTAGAGGCACCTTGCTGACTAGGATGCTGCACCTGCTTACATGCCTTTGGCGGGCGTCCTCTGGGTTTGGGAGCCTGGGAGGGCTCTTCAACAGTCTGCTCTTCCTGCGGCTGTGCAGGGGCTGAAACGGCCATCTCAGTTGGCTCTGCAAAGTGGGTCTCTGACCGAGGGCTCCGCAGTGGCATGGTCATGTGAGCGCTTAAGAGAGGAGCCCACACTTCCTTGTAGCCTGCCAACAACATCCCTCTCATGGGTCAGCCACACCTCAGTGCTAGCAAGTGGCTGGACAGCACCTTGCTGCACTTCAGGGGGACCATGAGGACCTGTATCTGCACTGGCAGTCCTCCTCAAAAGGACATCCATGAATCTCTGGTCTCTCTGCTCAATAGCTGCCCATCTCTCCTCCAGGGATGGCAATCTATTTTGAACAGTCACCATGTTTTCCTGACTCTGGCGACTTACTTTCTCCATGGCGGTAGCCAGCCTTTCCACAGAGGTTGCCATCCTATCCATGGAGGTGAGTTCATGTGCCATTGCCTCCACCACAGCAGTGCTGATGTTACAGATGAACTCCTCCATTCTATCCACATTCACACTTACCCTGGAGGCAAACCCCTGCACTTGTTCCTGTATTTCCTGAGGTGCTCTTTTTCTGGATGGCCCCAGAAGCACAGCGTCTGCATGCAGCTCAGCAGAGCTAGGAGATTGCTGCGACCTCCGCCGAGGACTCTCCACTGCTGTCGCTGTCTCCACCATCTGCTGATGCTCACTTGTGCGTTGTAATAGACCAGGTGGCAACACTACTCTAACTCACGATGGCCCCACCGAGGTGTGCGTTGCTGCGCTGGTGCTGGGTGCGCTGAGTCCTGGTGACGCTGCTCCATCAGAGGCTTCAGGTTCCTCTGAGGAGTCGTCTGGCTCTTTGTCCTGGATCGTGGGGAGGGGGGGCGCTCGATGGTCCTGTGGGAGAGTAAAGGCATGATTTAGACATCTGATATTGATGTAGCAGACACATCCTTTTATGTAGATGATATAAAGTGATTCTCTATGAACATCATATGCCATTGCAGTCAATCACTAAATGTCAATGAGAGGGATGAAAATCCTTTATGTCATCAGCTTCCTCTAGTGTGCCCGTCTCTCCATCGCCCACTTCCAGACCCTCGCCACCTCCAACAATTTTATATGCAGCCTCCTCAGCACTTGTCAAGGTTGCTAGGGTTGGTGTACCTCCCCCAGTCAGTGCTCTCTCCCTCTTATTGTGGGCTATCTTTTCCTGCGAGGGACACAAGTGGAGTTTCGACCACAGTGATGGAGTGAGTGTGAAGAATCCCTACCATGTACAGGGCCTTGGTGAGACCACATCTTGAGTATTGTGTGCAGTTTTGGTTGCATTATCTGAGGAAGGATGTTCTTGCCATGGAAGGAGTTCAGTGAAGATTCACCAGACTGATACCTGGGATGGCAGGAATGATGTATGAGGAGAGATTGGGACGATTGGGCTTGTACTCACTGGAGTTTAGAAGAATGAGAGGGGATCTCATTGAAATTTATAAAATTCTGACAGGATTAGACAGACTAAATGCAGGAAGGATGTTCCTGATGGTCGGGGAGTCCAAAACCAGGGGTCACAGTCTAAGGATAAGGGGTAGGCCATTTAGGACAGAAATGAGGAGGAATTTCTTCACCCAGAGAGTGGTGAACCTGTGGAATTCTCTACCACAGAAGGCAGTAGAGGCCAATTCATTAAATATATTCAAGAAGGAGTTGGATATATTTCTTAAGGCTAAAGGGATCAAGGGGTATGGGGAGAAGGCAGGGACAGGGTACTGAATTTGGATGATCAGCCATGATCTCATTGAATGGCGGAGCAGGCTCGAGGGGCCGAATGGCCTCCTCCTGCTCCTATCTTCTATGTTTCTATGTTTACCATAGAAGCTTTGAGGGAGACGAAAATGGAGGGAGGTGCCAAGAGGAAGCTAGCTCGCTGTGCGTTGTTAGTTGTTGTCACTGCATGACAGTGAGAGCGAGTCTAAGGGGTGCATAGGCAGGATGCTGAAGTGATTTAGTATAGAGACAGAGATGGACAGGTAAGGGTGCAAGGGAAGTATGGGTAAGGTGGGATGTGGAAGAGCAGGCTTACAACGCAGAGTGCTGGTGATGAGAAGGGAAGCAGATTGAAGGTAAGTGTGATGTGATACTCACTTTTGATGTTCGCACAAGATCATTAAACCGTTTCCGGCACTGGATCCAGGTACGTGAACACACTGACCTTGCGCTGACCTCCTGAGCAATGCGCAGCCAGGCTGCCTTGGTTTGCTGTGGAGGCTTCCTCTGGCCATCAGGAGGGAAGAGAATCTCCCTGCGCCCTCTGACAGCTTCCACAAGAGCATGGAGGGACTCACCATTAAAACGAGGAGCTGCCTTGCCTCTGGAAGAACTCAGTGTAGTTGTCACAAATTCACAGACCATCAGAATGCAGAAGAGAAAGGCTGAGGCTCAATGGGAGCTTTCAAACCAGCGTCATCAGAGGCGGCTAGCCGACCTGATCGCACTCATTGAACCGGCCAGCGTGCCCCAATGAAGTCAACACGCTGATTTAATTAAAATCGGACATCCACAGCTGATCCCGCCAGAAGCGGCTCCGGAACCCGCCCATCAGGCAACCCGACCCCCAGCCGCCTCGGGAATTAAAACCGCAGCCAGTCTGTTTATATCAACTCCTAATTTTAAAAACCTCTATCAAATCAACCTTTAATTGCCGCTTTTCTAATGAAAATAGTCCCAACGTTTCAAGTCTTTCAGTGTATTTGTATTTCCCCACACTAGGCAGCATCCTAGTAAACCTACATTGTACCCTCTCTACTGCCTCAATACCCTTCCTGGTTGAAATGAACTGCTTTTGGAGATTTAGAAGGTGATTTTTGATGCCTCCAAGGTGGCCAGGTTGGGGTCCTGAGCTGAAACACGTTTAGAGCAAGACGCCATCTTGGTAAAGGAGTTGAAGCTTGCGCTAGGAACGGCCACCTGGAGGTTTGTTGAGGGGCTGATTGCCACTTAAATTGCCTGCTAGCGCTCATTAAGGAGGCTGCTCAGCATTTTGGTTGGTAGCGCTTGACTTAACGGCCTCCCCTAGCAGCGACCAGCTGATTGGGAGTAAACAAGTCATTGAAGAGGATTCTGAGCACCACTTAAAGGTATATCACCTTTTACTGTTCACTTGCTGCTGAAGGTTTGAAGAGGACTTTTGAAGCACATGGGGAGACTTTCTAGACTTTGTCAAGATTTCATCAACACTCTATCAGCATGTGCACAAATCTTTGAAGGTGGTAGGACAGGTAAACAAAGCAATTAATAAAGCATATGGGATCCTGGGCTTTACAAATAGAGCCATGGGGGGGGGGGGGGGAATTCATTATCGACCATCTTGGAGTGCCAACATTGACCGGCACTAACTTTAGCGCCCGGCGCTAATTAGCACCGGCGACCACAAAATTCAGTTTTAGCGCCCCAAGTGGGAAGTGGAGCAGTAAATCAAGCGCTACTTAGGGCGCTAACATGGGGGAACGGGGCGTTACCGCAGGCGATGTCAATGACCCAGTCCTCAGACAGAATGGCGCCTTCCAGTTCTTAAAGGGGAGGTTCAATCATGCTGCACAGCCTCACTCTGATCATTGCTGCTTGTGACCTGGGCCTGCAAGGAGCTGCAATCCATCAACCACAAATCTCCTGGCTGCTCAGAAGCCCAGGGAGAGAGCTTGTCGGTTCAACGACCAGGCTTTGGAGGCTCTGGTTGGGGCTGTGGAACGCCGACAGGCAGGGCTTTTTCCAGACACTGGCAGGAGGCCATTGCCCCGGGAGTTCACAAGGGTGTGGAGGGAGGTGGCCCATTATGTCTCCTCCAGAAGCCTGGTCCAAAGGACTCACACCCAGTGACGCAAGAAGTTCAACGACCGCACTCGGGTGGTCAGGGTGAGTAGCTGCTTCCAAAACCTCTACATCCACCATCTCAACCTCACTCTGTGCACAGACGGTGCAAAGTCCCAAATCCCCAACACTCACCCAACAGCTATGCCCATCTACTGAAAGTGACATTCACATCTCACGCCTTGCATACTAACAGCTATTCAACTATGGTAGGTACATCTGCCAAACACATCGCTGCACACTCACTCACAAGCTGTCCTTTTTCTTGCAGCCCAAGCTTGCTCATAACAGGAGGGAGCAACAATGCACGGGAGGAGGACAGGTGGACCTACACCCACTTACAGACCTGGAGACCTGCTACACAGGACTCAGATGAGGACCTCGATGTGGAGGCGATGAGCATGCACACCGAGCTCATGGGTGCAATGGCAAGGGTGCCCGAGAGCATGAGTGCACTGGCTAGGAGCGTGGAGGAGTCCGCCTCCGGCATTGCACTCATCTCTGCGCAAACCATCGAGCCCATCTTTGGCAGTTTGCAAAGGATCATTGCCTCGCAGAGAGACCGTGGGGACCCAGACTCATGCCGCGTGTCATGGGTGAGGTGGCAGCAGCTATTGCAGCACAGGCCAAAGCAACACATTGGCTTAGTGCTGTAATGGAGTCAGCGGTTGGTGTCATCCAATCTCAGACTGCGCTGATGCAGTCTCAGATTGATGCCACGCAAGCGCTGACTGCTGCCATCCTCGCTGGGTCGCCCACCGTCCCTCGGGGATCTCACGGTGCCGCAGCAGGCCAGCAATCTGTGCTCGAGCAGATTGCTCCTGATGCTGAGGGTCTGCCCCGGGGGAGTGGCAGTGTGTTGGTCAAGCAGGAACCTCTCTCAGGATGACAGCATTCCTGCTGCCACCACTGCCACTCCACCATTGCACTTGTTGCAGCCTGTAGCCCAGACTGCTGCCGCCCATGCAGAGTTGGCGCAGTCTGCAGTTGGGCCCTCCAGGTCCAGAGTTGGTCGAGGGCGTCCTGCAAGGCCATCTGCAGCCTCTGGCTCCCAGACTCAGCAGCCTTCCACCAGCCTTGCTGCAGCCACTGGGGCCCCATTACGGAGGAGCAGTAGGGTTGGGAGGGGGGAATTGCAATGGGGGGGGAAATCATTGAGGAAAGGTGAGTAAATAATACGTTATTAGCAAATGGGGAGAGTGTATGTAAATAATTTGATGTGTTTGTAAATATATTGTTCAGTTTGGTAACAAGTAGTTCAGTTTGCTAAGAACCAGTTGTATTTGTTGATAAATTGTTGTGTTTGTTTATTATTGGTTGTGTTTCATAAGAGAGATTTGTGCACAATAATACATTATTTATTTGACGTAACACCTTTTGTGATGTTTCTCATTTGAGCTTTGCCTGGTGATAGGGGCTGCAAGCTGGCTGTAATGATGTTGTTGTTCTGTGCAAATGCCATCTGCTATCTCATTTATTGGAAGCGCTGTGTAATGAGGTGATCACGAACGGCCCTTGCAGAAGCAACATTGAGTGGCTCCCTCCTACATTGCTGCTCATCCTCCTCCTCTACCTCCTCCTCCTCCTCTGCCTCCTCCTCCTCCTCCTCCTCTTCCTCCTCCTGAGGTGGACCTGCAATCCCTGGTGGCAATGGCTGGGCCCTCAGAATGACCAGGTTGTGTAGCATGCAGCTCACAACAATGAAAAGGGAGACTCGATCAGGGGAGTACTGCAGGGCTCCTCCAGAGCGGTCAAGGCAGCGGAACCGTTGCTTTAGCACCCCGATAGTTTGTTCGATCAGGTTCCTTGTGGCGGTATGGCTATCACTGGATGCGTGCTGAGCAGGAGTGTTGGGGTTGCGGAGGGGTGTCATCAGCCAGGTGGCGAGTGGATAACCCTTGTCTCCGAGCAGCCAGCCGTGAGCATCATGTGGTGGGTGGAACAGTGCTGGGACACCAGTCTGTCGCAGGGTGAATGCATCGTGGCTGCTGCCAGGATAGCGGGCATTGATGGCGAGGATGAGCTGTCTGTGATCGCACACCAACTGAACGTTCAGTGAGTGGTAGCCTTTGCGGTTATGGAACACCTCTGCATTGTGATGAGATGCCCACAATGCCACGTAGGTGCAGTCAATGGCTCCCTGAACCATGGGGAAGCCCACTATCCTTGCAAAGCCACATGAGCGTTTATCCTGTTTCTCCCTGGTCATGGAGATGCACTCCCTTCTCCTTCTGTACAGAGCATCTGTCACCTCCCGGATGCAGCAACAGACGGCGAACTGTGAAATGTTCGCAATATCCCCCGTTGAAGCCTGGAAGGAGCCGGTGGCGTAGAAATTGAGAGCCACTGTCACCTTCACTGCCACCAGCAGGGACATCCTGGTCCTGAGCTGAGGCTGGAGCTCTGGCTGCAGGAAGTGGCAGAGCTCTGTGACCATCTCCTTGCTGAAGCGGAGCCTTCAAAAACACTGCTCCTCGGACAGATGGATCTATGAGAATTGCTCCTGGAATACCCTGGGAGGGGAAGGCCTCCTGTGCCGAGCCCTGTTGGCCCTCCTCCCTCTGGCCACGTTTTCCACTCTCTCTCTCTCCGCCTCCGCTACCTCCGATGGTGAAGCTGGAGGGCGAGGCCCCGTGCCAGGACAGACCGCATTAATGTTGGCAATGTTGCACTATCAAATGTAACACAAATGAAAGTGATAAATTTTTGTCAGGAACAAAACTCCTTCAAGTGGAAAAAGCTCAAATGGGCCCAACCGTCCGTCTGCTTCTGTCAAGCTGACAAGGCAGCATTGTTTGCCGACTAAAAAAACCCGGAAGTTCACGCCTTTAAATATCGCTCCTGCAGCTCTCGGCCGACTGCAAACTGTCCCCCTCTACCTGTCGTTCCTAGCGGCAGGCGCTGAGGCAGGGGGCGAGAATTAATTTTCCGGTCCGGGGCGCGACCGGGGCGATGCGCCGTCGGATGGCGTCATGATCTCCAGCCACAGGCGGGTGTGGTGATAGTGGTTAATGCCGCTGCAAACCGCCAGGTGAATCTCGCCAGCGGCGCTAACATCGTTGATCCCGGGAGTAGTAAGTCGTTAGCACCCCCCGGAGACGCTAACAGGAGGCGCTAAGGTACCCAATTTCTAGCCCTTTGGAGTACAAAAACCAAGAAGTTATGCTAAACCTTTATAAAACACTAATTCGGCCGCAGCTGGAGTATTGTGTCCAATTCTGGGCACCACACTTTAGGAAGGACGTGAAGGATTTGGAGAGGGTGCAGCAGAGATTTACTGGAATGGTTCCGGGGATAAGGGATTACAGTTATATGGATAGATTGGAGAAGCTGGGGTTGTTCTCCTTGGAACAGAGAAGGCTAAGATGAAATTTGATAGAGATGTTTGAAATCATGAAGGGTTTTGATAGAGTAAATAAAGAGAAACTGTTTCCAATGGCTGAAGGGTCGATAACCAGAGGGCACAGATTTAAGGTGATTGGCAAAAGAAGCAGAGGGGACATGAGGAAAATCTTCTTTACCCAACGAGTGGTTAGGATTTGGAATGCACTGCCTGATAGGGCGGTGGATACAGATTCAATAGTAGCCTTCAAAAGGGAATTGGATAAATACTTGAAGAGAAAAAATTTCAGGGATACGGGGAAAGAGCTGGGGAGTGGGACTAACTGGATTGATCTTCGAAAGAGCCGGCACAGACTCGATGGGCTGAATGGCCTCCCTCTGTGCTGTACTGTTCTATGGTTCTATGATTAACTCTGGAAATTCTCTGAGGGCTTCAACTAAAGAGAGTGAGTGCTGTGCTACCTTATTGGACACCTTATAGAAGTCACCAGGAGAAAGGGAGTGTTTAGTCGTGGGCATCATGCTAGGGGTCCCCCTTGGTCTGGACGAGGAATGGGAGGAGGACATGAGGCCAGGCAGAGCCGCACCAGCTGCTGCCGGAGAGAGGGACAGGAGGGCGAGGTGGCGTCCTTCCCCCCTGCCGGTACAGGACATCCACCAGGAACCCCCCAGTGCCGTGTCCGCGAACCTGTGTGCCCTCTCCCTCGGTCCCTGAGCCATCCTGCAACGTGCCGCTGTGTGTCAGCCAGAGCACTCCACACCCACAGGGGAAGTGGGTGCGAGGAGCCCACATATACTGCTGCTTGAAAATTGCGTCTAATCAGCGCTTGAGTGCTAAGCCTGCAGGTGTCTGGTTTAGTGCCTCCAGGCAAGTTCAAATCATGGTAATCAGCAACTAGGACCAAAATTGGGTGCTAAAACCAGCGTTTCAAACAGGTCTGTCTTATTAGCACAGCACCCATTTAGCGCCTGTTTTCACCCTTTCACCAAAATATCCTCCCTACTCTGCTGTAAATATGATTCTCCTCTTAGAACAACACAGCTCTTCCCCCAGCCTGCCCAGCCAATCTGCTTTCTCCTCGGGCTTCCTCCATCTTATTCCTCTGGTGAGAGGCAGCGACCTGCCCTGTTCTCAGGATCCCCCACTGCAACTCTTCTCCAACTGGTAAGAGGATTGTGAATCATGCAGTTGTCTCCCATCCTGGGGTAGGGGGAGGGGAATTCGGCTTCCACTCGGCTTCTCCCACCTCACCCCATGGCCCACGGCCAAGGTGAAGACCTCACCAGGATCCGCACTGATCTCACTTGGTCACCTAATCCAGATCGATGTGCGTTGTGTTGTGTGCTTTTTTAATACCTTACATTGTAATTTCCAACCCTTCCCCAAGGCTGCTCCAAGGCTGTTCAACTGAAAGGATAAATGAATGAGTCACAGAAACTCTTTCTCTCTCTAAATGCCAACGGAAATGACATTCCTTGCACGCAACAGATGGATGTGGTGTTCCTTGTCCAATGGTCAAGGGCTCGTCCTTGGTGAAAGGACCACTTGTCAGACTGGTGACACCGAGCTGTTCTGACGCATGGCCAGAGGTGAACGTGATATTTTTCACACACTGGGTAGAGTGTGCTAGCAAATACTTACCCGCCCTGGAAATGACTCTGATTACACTGTGTCTCACATGCGTTCTATCACATCAGTGCGAGAGCACTCCCTGTGGAACAACAACAGTCTGAGAGCAAAAACAAGAACAGCAGTAAAATATATTTTAACACTTTGAGCATCGAAAGGCATTTTCAACTTTTATTATGGGCACAAAATAGTATTCGATACTGAATATATGTCAATCATCTGTTTTCAAATTCTTTGAGTGGGATGTATCATTAATAGTTCCCCAAGAAACCGAATCAGTGGAAAGAAACATTCCCCATTGACTCCAGTTGGTGTACAGGAGCAAAAAGGGAATGATCACACTATTGGGGGTATTCTACAGGCCTCCAAATAGTGAGAGGGAGGTAGAGGAGCAAATCTGCAGAGAAATCGCAGAGATATGCAAGAGCTGGTGATATTGGGGGACTTTAATTACCCAAATATCGATTGGGATAATGCTAGGGTAAAGGGAAAGGAAGGGGAGGAATTTCTGAAATGTGTTCAGGAGAATTTCCTTGACCAGTATGTTCTTGGCCCAACTAGGAAGGAGGCATTGCTGGATCTGGTGCTGGGGAATGAGGTGGGCCAGGTCAACCAAGTGTCTGTGAGAGAACACTTGGGTACGAGTGATCATCGAATCATAAGATTTAGATTAGCAATGGAGAGGAGCAAGGAACAATCTAGAGTGGAACTTCTAAATTGGAATAGGACTAACTTCAATGGGATGCGAAAGGATCTAGCCAGGGTAAAATGGAACCGAAGCCTGACAGGAAAAACTGTAACGGAACAATGGGTGATCTTTAAGGAGGAGATGGTCCAAGTACAGGCTAGGTACATTCCAACAAGAGGGAAGGGTAAGGGAACCAAAGCAAAGGCTCCTTGGATGACGAGGGAGATCGAGAAGATGATGAAACATAAAAAGAGGGTGTATGATGAATGTCAGGTGAGTTCCTCAAGGGAGAACCTGAAAAAATACGATAAGTTGAGAGGGGAAGTGAAGATTAAAATAAGATTGGCAAAGAGAGAATATGAGAGTAGAATGGCAGTTAACATAAAAGGGAACCCAAAAATCTTCTACCGGCATGTCAACAGTAAGCGGGTAGTAAGATGCGGGGTGGGGCCTATTAGGAACAAAGAAGGTGATATATGCTTGGAGGCGCAGGGCAAGGCTAGAATACTCAATGAGTACTTTGTATCGGTGTTTACTAAGGAGGTGGATGCTGACAAAATATTGGTAGAAGTGGAAAAGGTAGAAGAAATGGATGGGGTGAAAATTGATAGACAGGATGTACTAGAAAGGCTGGGTATGCTTAGAGTGGATAAGTCACCTGGTCCAGATGGCTTGCATCCCAGGTTGCTAAGGGAATTGCGGGAGGGGATAGTGGAAGGGCTTGCCATAATTTTCCAATCTTCCCTAGATGCAGGGGACGTGCCTGAGGATTGGGAAGTGGGAAATGTGACACCATTGTTCAAGAAAGGGTGTAAGGACAATCCTAGCAACTACAGGCCAGTCAGTTTAACATCAGTGGTGGGTAAAGTTTTAGAAACAATAATCAAGGAAAACATTTACGGGTACTTGGAGAGGTTTAAGCTAATTAAGGAGAGCCAACACGGATTTGTAAAAGGCAGATTGTGTTTGGCTAATCTGATTTAATCTTTTGATGAAGTAACAGGGAGGATCGATGAAGGGAATGCAATGGATGTTGTCTACATGGATTTTAGGAAGGCGTTTGACAAAGTACCACATAGAAGGCTGGTTAACAAAATTAAGGCTCATGGAATAGGTGGGTCAATGGCAGCTTGGATAAGGAATTGGCTTAAGAGCAGAAAACAGCGAGTTGTGGTAAATGGCTGTTTTTCAGACTGGAGGATGGTAGACAGTGATGTTCCCCAAGGGTCAGTGCTGGGGCCACTGCTTTTTTTGATGTATATAAATGACCTGGATATTGGAATACAGAGTAGAATTTCTAAATTTGCCGATGACACCAAACTTGGGGGTGTGGCAAACAGTGAGGATGATACCAATCGACTGCAACAGGACATAGAAAGGCTAGCAGAATGGGCAGACAAGTGGCAGATGGAATTTAATACAGAGAAGTGTGAGGTGATGCATTTTGGCAGAAGGAACAGGGAGAGGCAATATACACTTAATGGCACAGTTTTAAAGAGTGTGCAGGGACAGAGGGACCTGGGAGTTAATGTGCGTAGGTTCCTGAAGGTGGCAGGACATATTGGGAGAGTGGTTAGCAAAGCATATGGGATCTTGGGCTTCATAAATAGAGGTAGTGAGTACAAAAGTAGAGAAGTTATGCTGAACCTTTATAAAGCGCTGGTTAGGCCACAACTGGAGTATTGCATCCAGTTCTGGTCACCACACTTTAGGAAGGGTGTGAAGGCCCTTGAGTGGGTGCAGAGGAGATTTACCAGAATAGTTCCGATGATGGGGGATCTTAGCTACAAGGACAGGTTGGAGAAGCTGGATTTGTTTTCATTAGAGCAAAGGAGGTTGAGGGGTGATTTGATAGAGGTGTACAAGATTATGATGGGTTTGGATAGGCTAGACAGGGAAAGGCTGTTAAGAACATAAGAACTAGAAGCAGGAGTAGGCCATTCGGCCCTTCTAGCTTGCTCCGCCATTTAATGAGATCATGGCTGATCTTCTGCCTCAATTCCATTCACCGGCCCTGTCGCCATATCCCTTGGTGCACTTACTAGTCAGAAATCTATTGACTTCTGTTTTAAATATACCCAATAACTGAGCCTCCACAGCCCTCTGGGGTAGAGAATTCATAAGATTCACCACCTTCTGTGTGAAGAAATTTCTTCTCATCTCAGTCCTGAATGGCCTACCCTTTATCCTGAGGCTGTGGCCCCTGGTTCTAGACTCCCCAGCCAAGGGAAACATTCTCCCAGCATCCACCCTATCAAGCCCTGTAATAATTTTGTATGCTTCAATGAGATCCCCTCTCATTCTTCTGAATTCAAGAGAATACAGGCCTAGTTTACTCAATCTCTTCTCATACGACAGTCCCGCCATCCCAGGAACCAATCTCATAAACCTTCGTTTCACTCCCTCTATGGCAAGTATACCCTTCCTTAGGTAAGGAGACCAAAATTGTACACAGTACTCCAGGTGTGGTCTCACCAAGGCCCTATATAATTGGAGTAAGACTTCTTTACTCCTGTACTCAAATCCTCTTGTAATGAAGGCCAGCATACCATTTGCCTTCCTAATGGCTTGCTGCACTTGCACATTCACTTTCAGTGACTCATGTACAAGGACACCCAGGTCCCTTTGAGCATCTGCATTCCCCAATCTTTCCCCATTTAGGAAATACAATGCCTTTCTGTTTTTTCTACCAAAGTGGATAACTTCACATTTATCCACATTATAATCCATTTGCCATGTTCTCACCCACTCACTGAGCCTGTCGAGATCCCCTTGAAGCCCCTTCACATCCTCTTCGCAACTGCCACTGCCACCTAGCTTTGTGTCATCAGCAGATTTGGAAATGTTACATTTAGTCCCCTCATCCAAATCATTGATATAGATTGTGAATAGCTGAGACCCAAGCACCGATCCTTGCGGTACCCCACTATTCACAGCCTGCCATCCTGAAAAAGACCCGTTTATCCCTACTCTTTGTTTTCTGTCTGTTAACCAATTCTCAATCCATGCTAGTATATTACCCCCAATTCCATGTGCCCTAATTTTGTTCACCAACCTCTTGTGTGGGACCTTATCGAAGGCCTTCTGAAAATCCAAATACACCACATCTACTGGTTCCCCTTTGTCTACTCCACTAGCTACATCCTCAAAGAACTCCAATAGGTTTGTGAAACAGGACTTCCCTTTCATAAATCCATGTTGACTCTGCCCAATCTTACTATTAGTTTCTAAGTGCCCAGTTATTGCATCCTTTATAATAGATTCCAGCATTTTCCCAACTACTGATGTGAGGCTAGCGGGTCTGTAGTTCCCCGTTTTCTCTCTCCCTCCTTTCTTAAATAGCGAGGTTACATTTGCTATCCTTCAATCTGCAGGAACCGTTCCAGAATCTGTAGAATTTTGGAAGATGACAACCAATGCATCCACTATCCCAATGGCCACCTCCTTCAAAACCCTAGGATGTAAGTCATTCGGTCCTTGAAATTTATTGACTTTTAGTCCCATTAATTTTCTAGTACTTTTATTTTACTAATAATAATTTCTTTAAGTTCCTCATTCTCGCCACACCCTTGTTTTTCTCATATTTCTGGGAGTTTTTTGTGTCTTCCTCCATGAAGACAGAAACAAAGAATTTATTTAATTTCTCTGCCATTTCCTCATTCCCCATTATAAATTCTCCCGTCTCTGACTGTAAAGGAACTACATTTACCTTCGCCAGTCTTTCCTTTTCACATACCTATAGAAGCTTTTACAATCTGTTTTTATATTTTTCACTAGTTTGTGCTCATATTCCATTTTCCCTTTCTTTATCAATTTCTTGGTCCCCCTTTGCTGATTTCAAAAAGATCCCAATCCTCAGGCTGACCGCTTTTTCTGGCAACTTCATAAGCTTCCTCCTTTGACTTAATACTAGCTTTAATTTCTTTTGTTAGCCATGGTTGGATCACTTTTCCTTTTGGGTTTTTATGCCTTAGAGGAATATATGTTTGTTGCAAATGATGCATTATTTCCTTGAATGTTAGCCATTGTGTGTCCACCTTCATACCTTTCAGTGTAGTCTCCCAATTTACCATGGCCAACTTGTCCCTCATACCCTTGTAGTTTCCTCTGTTTAGATTGAAGACCTTAGTTTCAGATTGGACTACATCACTCTCAAACTTAATATAAAATTCAATCATATTTTTGTCACTTGTCCCTAAAGGCCCCTTTACCACAAGATTATTGATTAGCCCTTTCTCATTACACAGTACCAGATTCAGAATAGCCTGTTCCCACTAGTTGATGGTACAAGGACTAGGTGACACAGATTTAAGGTTTTGGGCAAGAGATACAGGGGGGGGATGTGAGGAAAAATGTGAGGACCTTGAACTCGCTGCTGATGGAAGTGGTGGAAGCGGAGACACTCAATGTTTTCAAGGGGAGACTGGATAGGCACTTGAGGGAAATAAACTTGCAGGGCTACGGGGATAGAGCGGGGGAATGGGACTGACTGGATTGCTCTACAGAGAGCCAACATGGACTCGACGGGACGAATGGCCTCCTTCTGTGCCGTTATGACTCTATGGCCTAGAAATTCAGTATAGCCACTTTTGGGGCGGAAAAGTCGGGCGGCCGCTAAAGTTTGCGCCCGGCGCAAAGTCGAGGCCACTTCGCCGATATTCAGTAGCTTCGCCCTAAGAGTTTGCTCGAGCGCTAAAACTGGCGTTCCACAACTATCTTTAGGCGCAAAGCCGGCGGTGCTGAGCGAAACCGCCGAGGCCGGGCGCAGCGCAGGTGCGGCTATTTCTTGATTGACAGCAGACACCCTGGCGCCGGCCAGCTCTTAAAGGGGGAAGGGTCGATTCCTTCTGCTGCGATGCCCTGGACACTGCAGCCCTCCAGCTAGGCCCAAACACTGCTGGTGAACAGAAACAGCGCCGGGAAAGATGCAGAAGGCCCGTGAACGAGCGCAGCGCTTCACTGGCCATGATTTGAGGGTGCTGGTTAGGGCTTTGGAGAGGAGACGCAAACACCTGTTCCCGGACAGTGGGAAGAAGCCTGTGACCAGCGTCTACAGGAAAGCCTGGAGGGAGGTCGCCATCAGGGTGACAGCCAACAGCGAGGTCCCCGGGAACTATATCCAATGCAGAAAAAAGTTCAATGACCTCACGAGGATTGTCAGGGTGAGTAGCCTTTCCAGTGTCCTCCTCATCCTTGCATGTGCACCTCACATTATGGGCAAAGGGACCTGAAAGCCCTAATGGCCAGCCCTCATCCAGCAGCTATGGGACTGGCATGAACATCAATTGCACATTCTGCACTTGACACACTGGCCAAGCTATTCGACCATGGGAGGCAGTGCACACCAGATCAGGGCTCCACACTGGCCAAGCTATTCGGCCATGGGAGGCAGTGCACACCAGATCAGGGCTCCACACTGGCCAAGCTATTCGACCATGGGAGGCAGTGCACACCAGATCAGGGCTCCACACTGTACTTAGAGGCCGTCCTTTCTCTTGCAGGCCAAGCTGGCCCACAATCAGAAGAGCCGGACTGAGACCGGGGGAGGCGGTCCCCAGATCCAGCAGCTCACTGACCTGGAAGAGCGCGTGGGTCGCCTCATGGGAGCCCGGGTGATTGGCCCCGTTGCCAGTGGAGATGCCGACCCTGTTCTGGGCACCAATGGTAAGGGCATCACCTTTTGGACCTCTCTCGTCCCACTTGCGCATCAGATCTACATCCTTTGCCACTGTCCGACCAATGCGCTGAATGCCACCACTCATGCCTCCCTCGCTGACGCCCTCTCCTCAATCTAAAGCTACTCTTGTCCCTTCCTGCTTTCAGATGGTGAGGAGGAGGTCCCTGAAGCTGCCACTGACAGCCCCTCGGAAGAGGAGGAGGAGGAAGAGGAAGAGGAAGGCGGCCCATCAGGGGAACCCTCACCCGCGCCAGGGGATGCCAATGTAGGGGACACGTCTTCCCTGGAGGAGAGCGTGGGGGAAGTGTCGGAGAGGAGTGTCGCTCCTGGGACCAGTGGCGTGCAGCAACGCAGGGGGTGTGCGGTTGCTCAGCGGCCTTCTTCCCAGAGGGGTGTAGTTGCTGGGCCCAGTGGCATCCAGCAACGCGGGAAGGGTCGGCCAGCTCGGCGGCCTTCTCCCCAGAGGGAGAGTCCGGCCTCCAGTCCGCCGACGGTCAACTCCGAGGAGCTGCGCCTCCTCGATCAAATGTCCGTGGACTCGGAGCGCCGGCACACCGAGCTCATGGGGGTTGTGGCACGGATGCCTGAGGCCATCGAGTCCCTGGCTCATAGTGTGGCCGAGTTCGGGGCCTCACAGGCCAGGAGTTTGGAGCTATTCGGGGCAGCACAGGACGTGCGTCGTGCCGAATTCGTGGCAGCACAGGCAGCGAGTGGGCAGCTGATCAGTGGTGCCGTGCAGTCACTGGCTGGTCTGATGCAGTCACAGACCAGGGCAGCACGGGCACTCACTGCTGCCACACTCGCTGCGTCAGCCAGGCATCGCCAAGACACCCGCCGCGCTGTAGCAGCACAGCGGTCTGTCGTTCGGCACATGGCAGCGCATGCTGCAGTGCGGGCCCGGGCGAGTGCCAGTGTGTCACTTGACCAGCGGCGGCCTGCCATACGCCAGCTTGCCCCCATTCCTCCAGCCGCCACTGTCACTCCCCCAGTGGAGCTGCCACGAGATGCTGGTCCTACTGATGCTGGCCAGCCACAGCTGCAGCATTCACCAGCCGGCCCCTCGAGGCCCAGACCTCGTCTAGGCCGACCCCCAAGGGCATCTGCCGTGACGCCATGTGCCCCTCAGGAGCCTTCCCCCAGCCTTGCAGCAGCCACTGGCCATGGTTTGAGGAGGAGCAGCAGGGTGGCCAGGGGCCGCCAAAGGCTGGACAAGGAATTGCCTTCGCGGGCCACAAAGTAGAGGGTGTGGACAAATGTTTGTTTATATTGGGATGGTTGTTTTGTTTCTGGGGATGGTTGTCTTGTTTCTGGGGATGGTTGTTTTGTTTCTGGGGATGGTTGTTCTGTTAAGGCCGAGGATGAAGGCCATTTTTGTTCAAATGTTTTGTTATTCCTCCCCAGGTTGTGGGAGTGAGTCATGTGTGTGACTGTTTTTTGGGGGGTCTTGTCTGTTTTTGGGTTTCATGTGGGAAGGGCCCTGAGTTTGTTCAATAAAGCATTTTATTTATTCATATTGTCCATGTTTGATCTTTGAAGTGTTTGTTGCCTTAAGCGGCTGAGGGCTTGTGGAGCGGCTGCATTCATGTTCTTGGCACAAGCCATGCCCTGACAGGGGGCCTAGAAGTGACGTTCAATAAGCCGCCGACGGGCGGCCCTTGGACCTTGTGCCTCCCTCCTGGCCTGGTACTCCTCCTCCTCCTCCTCCTCCTCCTCCTCCTCATGCTCCTCCTGCTCCTCCTCCTGAGGTGGTGCTCCAGCGTGAGGTGGCAGTGCCTGAGTCCTGCGGATAGCCAGGTTGTGCAGCATGCAGCAAACGACCACGAACTGGGAGACTCGCTCCGGCGAATACTGCAGAGATCCGCCGGAACGATCCAGGCAGCGGAACCGTTGCTTGAGGACGCCAATTGTTTGTTCTATGATGTTCCTAGTCGCTTGATGGCTCTCGTTGTATGCCTCTTCAGCAGGGGTCCTGGGCGCGCGGAGCGGGGTCATGAGCCAGGTACACAAAGGATAGCCTTTGTCCCCGATAAGCCATCCTCTTGGGTGAGGCTGTGCCTGGAAGATATCAGCCACAGTAGTCTGTCGCAGGATAAATGCATCGTGGCTGCTGCCTGGAAAGCGGGCATTGACAGCTAGGATGCGCTGCCTGTGGTCACACACCAGCTGTACGTTGAGGGAATGGTAGCCCTTCCGGTTGCAGTAATCCTCAGGATGGTCCAGAGGTGCCCGCAAAGCCACATGGGTGCAGTCAATGGCGCCCTGCACCATGGGGAAGTCCGCGATTCTTGCAAATCCCACTGCACGCTGCTGCTGCCTCTCCAGGGTCATGGGGAAGGAGATGAATTGGCGTCTCCTTCTGAAAAGGGCATTGGTGACCTGGTGGATGCAGCAATGGACGGCGAACTGGGATATGTTAGCAATGTCCCCAGCAGCTGATTGGAAGGAGCCGGTGGCATAGAAGTTCAGAGCCACCGTCACCTTCACTTCCACCGACAGAGACGTCCTGCAACTCAGCTGTGGACGCAGATCTCTGTGAAGCAGATGGCAGATCTCTGCAACCACCTCCCTTCTGAATCGCAGCCTCCTAACACATTGCGCGCCAGTTATGTTGAGATACGAGACCTGCTGGCGGTATTGCCTGAGTGGGTAAGGCCCACGTTGCCGACGCCTGTTGCCCCCTCTGCGTCTAGCCAGGGCTGTCCCTCTAACCCAGCGTCTGCGAGCCCTTCCGACATAATCCTGAAACTCAGCATTGGCACCCCATGCAGCCCCCATAATATGCTGGCAAACAATGAGATATCAGTGAAGGCGAATTGCCAAGCTCTGGCCTGAAGCCAAAAATACCTGTCCTAGTGTTGGCCCAAAGCAGTAAGCGCCCTTCCTTGATTTTTTTCAAAAAATCCGTTGCACAGGAGTGATTGCTGCAAAATGGCAGCCCTTTATAGTGCAGGGTAAGTGCCCTTTAATTTGCGCTCCCCGCGGCCTGCTTCGGCTGTGTACCGTTCCACTCCACAGTCGTTAGGGCCGCCCGGCGCACAATGGGCCGGCGTGACTGAAGTTCCGGTTTGGGGCGCACAAAGGGCGTTGCACGAGGAAATGACGTCATAATCTGCGCGCGCAGCAGGGCGCGTGCAAAGACTTTGCGCCGGCGCTAAATGTCTACTGAAGTTGGGGCGAGGCGCAGATCGCGCTGCGCCCGGGCGCTAAGCGCCTAGCGCTCGAGATCTACTCCTCCTAAGGGGCTAATGGCTGGCGCACGCTACTGAATTTCTAGGCCTATGACTCTATGGCCTAGAAATTGGGTTGGGGCGCCAAAGTGGCGCAAAAGTCGCCTGAACGCAGGATTTAGCGCAGCATTCGAGGCTTTAGCGATCGTCAGATATTCAGTTTCATTGCCCCTCGAGGGACACGGGGCGAGGCTTGAGGCACTCCGCGTCCCTCTTAGGGTGCTGAAACTGAATATCGCAGCGCAACGTGCCGCAGCGCCACACGCTGCGGCACGGCATGCTGCGGTACTGCAGGCCTTCCTCCCACTGTTAAGGGGGAGGGGCCTGCAACAGCGCGATCCCCGCTTGCGAGTGCCGGCAAACGAGCCCGGCACCAAGGAGAAGTGCCGGGCTCTCGGGATACAGCCGGCAATGCCGCGGGGTGGGGGGGGGGGGGGTTAGGAGGCCGGGGACGGAGGTGCTGGCAGGCAGCTGCCGAAAAAGGCAGCCGCCCTGCACCTCCACCTTAACTTGCGCCGCTGCCGGCACAGTAAGGCCCCGTGAACCGGGCGCGGGTAACGAACGGCGCAGCTGCGGTGTTTCGCTACCAAATATCGCGAACGGGGCACGAATGGGGCGCTGCACACACCGATGATGTCATCGGTGGCGGCGCAGCGCAAATGGCTAACGCCATGATTAGCGCCCCTGCTGAATATCGTGGGAGGCGCACGCGAGTGGCGCTACAGCCACTGACTGCCTCTTTAGGCGCTAACAGGTGGCGCTACTCACCCCAGTTTTTCCCCTATGTCTCCCTATTGACCTAACTCAGTGTACAGATATCTTCCCATTGACCCCAATCAGTGTGCAGATATCTTCCCATTGACCCCCAATCAGTGTGCAGATATCTTCCAATTGACACCAATCAGTGTGCAGATATCTTCCATTGACACCAATCAGTGTGCAGGTATCTCCCTATTGACCTCACTCAGTGTACAGATATCTTCCCATTGACCCCAATCAGTATACAGATATCTCCCCATTGACACCAATCAGTGTACAGATATCTTCCATTGACACCAATCAGTGTGCACATATCTCCCTATTGACCTCACTCAGTGTACAGATATCTTCCCATTGACCCCAATCAGTGTACAGATATCTCCCCATTGACCCCAATCAGTGTACAGATATCTCCTCATTGACCACATCAATGTACTGATAGCTCCCCATTGACCTCACTCTGTGTACAGATAGCTCCCCATTGACCACAATCAGTGTACAGGTATCTCCTCATTCACACCAATCAGTGTACAGATATCTCCTCATTGCCACCACTCAGTGTACAGATATCTCCCCATTGTCACCAATCAGTGCATCGATATCTCCCCATTGACACCAATCAGTTTACAGATATCTCCTCATTGACACCAATCAGTGCACAGATATCTCCCCATTGTCACCACTCAGTGCACAGATATCTCTTCATTGACTCCAATCAGTGCACAGATATCTCCCATTGACGCAAATCAGTGCACAGATTTCTCCTCATTGTCACCAATCATTGTACAGATATCGCCCCATTGACACCAATCAGTGCACAGATATCTCCTCATTGACTCCAATCAGTGCACAGATATCTCCCCATTGACACCAATCAGTGTCCAGATATCCCCTGATTGACCCCAATCAGTGTACAGATATCTCCTCATTGACACCAATCAGTGCACAGATATCTCCCATTGACACCAATCAGTGCACAGATATCTCCTCATTGACACCAATCAGTGCACAGATATCTCCCCACTGACACCAATTAGTGTCCAGATATCTCCCAGTTGACACCAATCAGTGCACAGATATCTCCTCATTGACACCAACCAATGCTCAGATATCTCCTCATTGACACCAATCAGTGCACAGATATCTCCTCATTGACCTCACTCAGTGCACAGATATCTCCCCATCGAAGCGAATCAGTGCACAGCTATCGCCCCATTGACCCCAATGAGTGCACAGATATCTCCCCATTGACGCCAATCAGTGCACAGATATCTCATTATTGACACCAATCAGTGCACAGATATCTCCTCATTGACCTTACTCAGTGCATGGATATCTCCCATTGACAACAATCAATGCACAGATATCTCCTTATTGGCCCCAATCAGTGCACAGATATCTCCTCATTGACCTCACTCAGTGCATGGATATCTCCCCATTGACCTCACTCAGTGCACAGATATCTCCTCATTGACACCAATCAGTGCACAGATATCTCCCCATTGACACCAATCAGTTGCACAGATATCTCCTATTGACCTCACTCAGTTCACAGATATCACCCCATTGACCCCAATCAGTGTACAGATATCTCGCCATTGACACCATCAGTTCACAGATATCTCCCCATTGGCCCCAATCAGTGCACAAATATCACCCCATTGACACCAATCAGTGCACAGATATCACCCCATTGACTCCAATCAGTGCACAGATATCTCCCCATTGACACCAGTCAATGCACAGATATCAACCCATTGACCTCACTCAGTGTACAGATATCTCCCCATTGACACTAATCAGTGCACAGATATCTCCTCATTGACACCAATCAATGCACAGATATCTCCCCATTGACACCAATCAGTGCACAGATATCACCCCGTTGACTCCAATCAGTGCACAGATATCTCCCCATTGACACCAGTCAATGCACAGATATCACCCATTGACCTCACTCAGTGTACAGATATCTCCCCATTGACACCAATCAGTGTACAGATATCTCCTCATTGAGACCCAATCAGTGCACAGATATCTCCCATTGACCTCATTCAGTGCACAGATATCTCCCCATTGACTCCAATCAGTGCACAGATATCTCCTCACTGACACCAATCAATGCACAGATATCACCCCATTGACACCAATCAGTGTACAGATATCTCCCCATTGACTCCAATCAGTGCACAGATATCTCCTCACTGACACCAATCAGTGCACATGTCTCCCCATTGACACCTATCAGTGCACAGATATCTCCCCACTGACCTCACTCAGTGTACAGAAATCCCCTTATTGACACCAATCCGTGTACAGATATCTCCCCATTGACCTCACTCAGTGCACAGATATCTCCCCATTGACACCAATCAGTGCACAGATATCACCCCATTGACCCCAATCAGTGCACAGATATCTCCCCATTGACACTAGTCAATGCACAGATATCAACCCATTGACTTCACTCAGTGTACAGATATCTCCCATTGACACCAATCAGTGTGCAGATATCTCCTCATTCAGACCCAATCAGTGCACAGATATCTCCCCATGGAACTCACTCAGTGCACAGATATCTCCCCATTGACTCCAATCAGTGCACCGATATCTCCTCACTGACACCAATCAATGCACAGATACCATCCCATTGACACCAATCAGTGTACAGATATCTCCCCATTGACTCCAATCAGTGCACAGATATCTCCTCACTGACACCAATCAGTGCACATATCTCCCATTGACACCTATCAGTGCACAGATATCTCCCCATTGACCTCACTCAGTGTACAGAAATCCCCTTATTGACACCAATCCGTGCACAGATATCTCTCCCCATTGACCTCACTCAGTGCACAGATATCTGTCTATTGACACCAATCAGTGCACAGCTATCTCCCCATTGACGCCAAGCAGTGCACAGATATCTCCCCATTGACCCCATTCAGTGCACAGATATCTCCCCATTGACAACAATCAGTGCACAGATGTCTCCTCATTGACACCAATCAGTGTACAGATATCTCCCCATTGACACCAATCAGTGCACAGATATCTCCTCATTGACACCAATCATTGTACAGATATCTCCCCATTGACACCACTCAGTGTACACATATCTCCCCATTGACACCAGTCAGTTCACAGATATCTCCACATTGATGCCACTCAGTGCACAGATATCTCACCATTGACTCCAATCAGTGCACAGATATCACCCCATTGACACCTATCAGTGTACAGATATCTACCCATTGACACCAATCAATGCTCAGATATCTTCTCATTGACACGAATCAGTGAACAGATATCTCCCCATTGACGTGAATCAGTGCACAGATATCTCCCCATTGATGCCAATCAGTGCACAGATATCTCCCCATTGACCTCACTTAGTGCACAGATATCTCCCCATCAAAGCGAATCAGTGCACAGATAGCTCCCCAATGACCCCAATGAGTGCACAGATATCTCCCCATTGACACCAATCAGTGCACAGATATCTCTCCATTGCCCTCACTGAGTGTACAGATATCTTCCCATTGACCTCACTCAGTGTACAGATATTTCCCCATTGACACCAATCAGTGCACAGATATCTCCTCATTGACACCAATCAGTGCACAGATATCTCCCCATTGACACCAATCAGTGCACAGATATCACCCCATTGACTCCAATCAGTGCACAGATATCTCCCCATTGACACCAGTCAATGCACAGATATCAACCCATTGACCTCACTCAGTGTACAGATATCTCCCCATTGACACCAATCAGTGTACAGATATCGCCTCATTGAGACCCAATCAGTGCACAGATATCTCCCCATTGACCTCATTCAGTGCACAGATATCTCCCCATTGACTCCAATCAGTGCACAGATATCTCCTCACTGACACCAATCAATGTACAGATATCACCCCATTGACACCAATCAGTGTGCAGATATCTCCCCATTGACTCCAATCAGTGCACAGATATCTCCTCACTGACACCAATCAGTGCATATATCTCCCCATTGACACCTATCAGCGCACAGATATCTCCCCATTGACCTCACTCAGTGTACAGAAATCCCCTTATTGACACCAATCCGTGTACAGATATCTCCCCATTGACCCCAATCAGTGCACAGATATCTCCCCGTTGACACCAGTCAATGCACAGATATCAACCCATTGACTTCACTCAGTGTACAGATATCTCCCCATTGACACCAATCAGTGTACAGATATCTCTTCATTGAGACCCAATCAGTGCACAGATATCACCCCATTGACCCCAATCAGTGCACAGATATCTCCCCATTGACACCAGTCAATGCACAGATATCAACCCCTTGACTTCACTCAGTGTACAGATATCTCCCCATTGACACCAATCAGTGTACAGATATCTCCTCATTGAGACCCAATCAGTGCACAGATATCTCCCCATTGACCTCACTCCGTGCACAGATATCTCCCCATTGACTCGAATCAGTGCACAGATGTCTCCTCACTGACACCAATCAATGCACAGATTTCACCACATTGACACCAATCAGTGTACAAATATCTCCCCATTGACACCAATCAGTGCACAGATATCTCCTCACTGACACCAATCAGTGCACATATCTCCCCATTGACACCTATCAGTGCACAGATATCTCCCCATTGACTTCACTCAGTGTACAGAAATCCCCTTATTGACACCAATCCGTGTACAGATATCTCCCCATTGACCTCACTCAGTGCACAGATATCTCTCCATTGACACCAATCAGTGCACAGATATCTCCCCATTGACCCCATTCAGTGCACAGATATCTCCCCATTGACAACAATCAGTGCACAGATGTCTCCTCATTGACACCAATCAGTGTACAGTTATCTCCCCATTGACACCAATCAGTGCACAGATATCTCCTCATTGACACCAATCATTGTACAGATATCTGCCCATTGACACCACTCAGTGTACAGATATCTCCCATTGACACCAATCAGTTCACAGATATCTCCACATTGATGCCACTCAGTGCACAGATATCTCACCATTGACACCATTCAGTATATAGATATCTCCCCATTGACCTCACTCAGTGTACAGATATCTCCCCATTGACATCAATCAGTGCACAGATATCTCCCCATTGACACCACTCAGTGTACAGATATCTCCCCATTGACACCAATCAGTACACAGATATCTCCCCATTGACACCATTCAGTGTGCAGATATCTCCCCGTTGACCCCAATCAGTGCACAGATATCTCCCCATTGATGCCACTCAGTGCACAGATATCTCCCCATTGATGCCACTCAGTGTATAGATATCTCCCCATTGACCTCACTTAGTTTACAGATATCTCCCCATTGACACCAATCAGTTTATAGCTATCTCCCCATTGACCTCACTCAGTGTTCAGATATGTCCCCATTGACACCAATCAGTGTACAGATATCTCCCCATTGACCTCACTCAGTGTACAGATAACTCCTCATTGACCTCAATCGGTGCACAGATATCTCCCCATTGACACCAATCAGTGTACAGATATCTCCCCATTGACACCACTCAGTGCACAGATATCTCCCCATTGACACCACTCAGTGCACAAATATCTCCCCATTGACACCGCTCAGTGGACAGTTATCTCCCCATTGACCCCACTCAGTGTACAGATATGTCCCCATTGACACCAATCAGTGCACAGATATCTCCCCATTTACCCCACTCAGTGTACAGATATCTCCTCATTGACACCAATCAGTGTACAGATATCTCCCCATTGACACCAATCAGTGCACAGGTATATCCCCATTGACACCACTCAGTGCACAGATATCTCCCCATTGACACCAATCAGTGCACAGATTTCCCCTCATTGACACCAATTAGTGCACAGATATCTCCTCATTGACAATAATCAGTGCACAGATTTCACCTCATTGACAACAATCAGTGCACAGATATCTCCTCATTGACACCAATCCGTGCACAGATATCTCCTCATTGACACCAATGAGTGTACAGATATCTCCCCAGTGATCCCAATCAGTGTACAGATATCTCCCCATTGACCCCATTCAGTGCACAGATATCTCCCCATTGACCTCACTTAGTGCACAGATATCTCCCCATCAAAGCGAATCAGTGCACAGATATCTCCCCAATGACCCCAATGAGTGCACAGATATCTCCCCATTGACACCAATCAGTGCACAGATATCTCCCCATTGACACCTATCAGTGCACAGATATCTCCCCATTGACACCAATCAGTGCACAGATATCACCCCATTGACTCCAATCAGTGCACAGATATCTCCCCATTGACACCAGTCAATGCACAGATATCAACCCATTGACCTCACTCAGTGTACAGATATCTCTCCATTGACACTAATCAGTGCACAGATATCTCCTCATTGACACCAATCAGTGCACAGATATCTCCCCATTGACACCAATCAGTGCACAGATATCACCCCATTGACTCCAATCAGTGCACAGATATCAACCCATTGACCTCACTCAGTGTACAGATATCTCCCCATTGACACCAATCAGTGTACAGATATCTCCTCATTGAGTCCCAATCAGTGAACAGATATCTCTCCCATTGACCTCATTCAGTGCACAGATATCTCCCCATTGACTCCAATCAGTGCACAGATATCTCCTCACTGACAGCAATCAATGCACAGATACCACCCCATTGACACCAATCAGTGTACAGATATCTCCCCATTGACTCCAATCAGTGCACAGATATCTCCTCACTGACACCAATCAGTGCACATGTCTCCCCATTGACACCTATCAGTGCACAGATATCTCCCCACTGACCTCACTCAGTGTACAGAAATCCCCTTATTGACACCAATCCGTGTACAGATATCTCCCCATTGACCTCACTCAGTGCACAGATATCTCCCCATTGACACCAATCAGTGCACAGATATCACCCCATTGACCCCAATCAGTGCACAGATATCTCCCCATTGACACTAGTCAATGCACAGATATCAACCCATTGACTTCACTCAGTGTACAGATATCTCCCCATTGACACCAATCAGTGTGCAGATATCTCCTCATTCAGACCCAATCAGTGCACAGATATCTCCCCATGGAACTCACTCAGTGCACAGATATCTCCCCATTGACTCCAATCAGTGCACCGATATCTCCTCACTGACACCAATCAATGCACAGATATCATCCCATTGACACCAATCAGTGTACAGATATCTCCCCATTGACTCCAATCAGTGCACAGATATCTCCTCACTGACACCAATCAGTGCACATATCTCCCCATTGACACCTATCAGTGCACAGATACCTCCCCATTGACCTCACTCAGTGTACAGAAATCCCCTTATTGACACCAATCCGTGCACAGATATCTCCCCATTGACCTCACTCAGTGCACAGATATCTGTCTATTGACACCAATCAGTGCACAGCTATCTCCCCATTGATGCCAAGCAGTGCACAGATATCTCCCCATTGACCCCATTCAGTGCACAGATATCTCCCCATTGACAACAATCAGTGCACAGATGTCTCCTCATTGACACCAATCAGTGTACAGATATCTCCCCATTGACACCAATCAGTGCACAGATATCTCCTCATTGACACCAATCATTGTACAGATATCTCCCCATTGACACCACTCAGTGTACACATATCTCCCCATTGACACCAATCAGTTCACAGATATCTCCACATTGATGCCACTCAGTGCACAGATATCTCACCATTGACTCCAATCAGTGCACAGATATCTCCTCACTGACACCAATCAATGCACAGATATCACCCCATTGACACCTATCAGTGTACAGATATCTACCCATTGACACCAATCAATGCTCAGATATCTTCTCATTGACACGAATCAGTGAACAGATATCTCCCCATTGACGTGAATCAGTGCACAGATATCTCCCCATTGATGCCAATCAGTGCACAGATATCTCCCCATTGACCTCACTTAGTGCACAGATATCTCCCCATCAAAGCGAATCAGTGCACAGATAGCTCCCCAATGACCCCAATGAGTGCACAGATATCTCCCCATTGACACCAATCAGTGCACAGATATCTCTCCATTGCCCTCACTGAGTGTACAGATATCTTCCCATTGACCTCACTCAGTGTACAGATATTTCCCCATTGACACCAATCAGTGCACAGATATCTCCTCATTGACACCAATCAGTGCACAGATATCTCCCCATTGACTCCAATCAGTGCACAGATATCTCCTCACTGACACCAATCAATGCACAGATATCACCCCATTGACACCAATCAGTGTACAGATATCTCCCCATTGACTCCAATCAGTGCACAGATATCTCCTCACTGACACCAATCAGTGCACATGTCTCCCCATTGACACCTATCAGTGCACAGATATCTCCCCACTGACCTCACTCAGTGTACAGAAATCCCCTTATTGACACCAATCCGTGTACAGATATCTCCCCATTGACCTCACTCAGTGCACAGATATCTCCCCATTGACACCAATCAGTGCACAGATATCACCCCATTGACCCCAATCAGTGCACAGATATCTCCCCATTGACACTAGTCAATGCACAGATATCAACCCATTGACTTCACTCAGTGTACAGATATCTCCCCATTGACACCAATCAGTGTGCAGATATCTCCTCATTCAGACCCAATCAGTGCACAGATATCTCCCCATGGAACTCACTCAGTGCACAGATATCTCCCCATTGACTCCAATCAGTGCACCGATATCTCCTCACTGACACCAATCAATGCACAGATATCATCCCATTGACACCAATCAGTGTACAGATATCTCCCCATTGACTCCAATCAGTGCACAGATATCTCCTCACTGACACCAATCAGTGCACATATCTCCCCATTGACACCTATCAGTGCACAGATACCTCCCCATTGACCTCACTCAGTGTACAGAAATCCCCTTATTGACACCAATCCGTGCACAGATATCTCCCCATTGACCTCACTCAGTGCACAGATATCTGTCTATTGACACCAATCAGTGCACAGCTATCTCCCCATTGACGCCAAGCAGTGCACAGATATCTCCCCATTGACCCCATTCAGTGCACAGATATCTCCCCATTGACAACAATCAGTGCACAGATGTCTCCTCATTGACACCAATCAGTGTACAGATATCTCCCCATTGACACCAATCAGTGCACAGATATCTCCTCATTGACACCAATCATTGTACAGATATCTCCCCATTGACACCACTCAGTGTACACATATCTCCCCATTGACACCAATCAGTTCACAGATATCTCCACATTGATGCCACTCAGTGCACAGATATCTCACCATTGACTCCAATCAGTGCACAGATATCTCCTCACTGACACCAATCAATGCACAGATATCACCCCATTGACACCTATCAGTGTACAGATATCTACCCATTGACACCAATCAATGCTCAGATATCTTCTCATTGACACGAATCAGTGAACAGATATCTCCCCATTGATGTGAATCAGTGCACAGATATCTCCCCATTGATGCCAATCAGTGCACAGATATCTCCCCATTGACCTCACTTAGTGCACAGATATCTCCCCATCAAAGCGAATCAGTGCACAGATAGCTCCCCAATGACCCCAATGAGTGCACAGATATCTCCCCATTGACACCAATCAGTGCACAGATATCTCTCCATTGCCCTCACTGAGTGTACAGATATCTTCCCATTGACCTCACTCAGTGTACAGATATTTCCCCATTGACACCAATCAGTGCACAGATATCTCCTCATTGACACCAATCAGTGCACAGATATCTCCCCATTGACACCAATCAGTGCACAGATATCACCCCATTGACTCCAATCAGTGCACAGATATCTCCCCATTGACACCAGTCAATGCACAGATATCAACCCATTGACCTCACTCAGTGTACAGATATCTCCCCATTGACACCAATCAGTGTACAGATATCTCCTCATTGAGACCCAATCAGTGCACAGATATCTCCCCATTGACCTCATTCAGTGCACAGATATCTCCCCATTGACTCCAATCAGTGCACAGATATCTCCTCAATGACACCAATCAATGTACAGATATCACCCCATTGACACCAATCAGTGTGCAGATATCTCCCCATTGACTCCAATCAGTGCACAGATATCTCCTCACTGACACCAATCAGTGCATATATCTCCCCATTGACACCTATCAGCGCACAGATATCTCCCCATTGACTTCACTCAGTGTACAGAAATCCCCTTATTGACACCAATCCGTGTACAGATATCTCCCCATTGACCCCAATCAGTGCACAGATATCTCCCCATTGACACCAGTCAATGCACAGATATCAACCCATTGACTTCACTCAGTGTACAGATATCTCCCCATTGACACCAATCAGTGTACCGATATCTCCTCATTGAGACCCAATCAGTGCACAGATATCTCCCCATTGACCTCACTCAGTGCACAGATATCTCCCCATTGACTCCAATCAGTGCACAGATGTCTCCTCACTGACACCAATCAATGCACAGATATCACCACATTGACACCAATCAGTGTACAAATATCTCCCCATTGACACCAATCTGTGCACAGATATCTCTCCATTGACACTAATCAGTGCACAGATATCTCCTCATTGACACCAATCAGTGCACAGATATCTCCCCATTGACACCAATCAGTGCACAGATATCACCCCATTGACTCCAATCAGTGCACAGATATCTCCCCATTGACACCAGTCAATGCACAGATATCAACCCATTGACCTCACTCAGTGTACAGATATCTCCCCATTGACACCAATCAGTGTACAGATATCTCCTCATTGAGACCCAATCAGTGCACAGATATCTCCCCATTGACCTCATTCAGTGCACAGATATCACCCCATTGACACCAATCAGTGTACAGATATCTCCCCATTGACTCCAATCAGTGCACAGATATCTCCTCACTGACACCAATCAGTGCACATGTCTCCCCATTGACACCTATCAGTGCATAGATATCTCCCCACTGACCTCACTCAGTGTACAGAAATCCCCTTATTGACACCAATCCGTGTACAGATATCTCCCCATTGACCTCACTCAGTGCACAGATATCTCCCCATTGACACCAATCAGTGCACAGATATCACCCCATTGACCCCAATCAGTGCACAGATATCTCCCCATTGACACTAGTCAATGCACAGATATCAACCCATTGACTTCACTCAGTGTACAGATATCTCCCCATTGACACCAATCAGTGTGCAGAAATCTCCTCATTCAGACCCAATCAGTGCACAGATATCTCCCCATGGAACTCACTCAGTGCACAGATATCTCCCCATTGACTCCAATCAGTGCACCGATATCTCCTCACTGACACCAATCAATGCACAGATATCATCCCATTGACACCAATCAGTGTACAGATATCTCCCCATTGACTCCAATCAGTGCACAGATATCTCCTCACTGACACCAATCAGTGCACATATCGCCCCATTGACACCTATCAGTGCACAGATATCTCCCCATTGACCTCACTCAGTGTACAGAAATCCCCTTATTGACACCAATCCGTGCACAGATATCTCCCCATTGACCTCACTCAGTGCACAGATATCTGTCTATTGACACCAATCAGTGCACAGCTATCTCCCCATTGACGCCAAGCAGTGCACAGATATCTCCCCATTGACCCCATTCAGTGCACAGATATCTCCCCATTGACAACAATCAGTGCACAGATGTCTCCTCATTGACACCAATCAGTGTACAGATATCTCCCCATTGACACCAATCAGTGCACAGATATCTCCTCATTGACACCAATCATTGTACAGATATCTCCCCATTGACACCACTCAGTGTACACATATCTCCCCATTGACACCAATCAGTTCACAGATATCTCCACATTGATGCCACTCAGTGCACAGATATCTCACCATTGACTCCAATCAGTGCACAGATATCTCCTCACTGACACCAATCAATGCACAGATATCACCCCATTGACACCTATCAGTGTACAGATATCTACCCATTGACACCAATCAATGCTCAGATATCTTCTCATTGACACGAATCAGTGAACAGATATCTCCCCATTGACGTGAATCAGTGCACAGATATCTCCCCATTGATGCCAATCAGTGCACAGATATCTCCCCATTGACCTCACTTAGTGCACAGATATCTCCCCATCAAAGCGAATCAGTGCACAGATAGCTCCCCAATGACCCCAATGAGTGCACAGATATCTCCCCATTGACACCAATCAGTGCACAGATATCTCTCCATTGCCCTCACTGAGTGTACAGATATCTTCCCATTGACCTCACTCAGTGTACAGATATTTCCCCATTGACACCAATCAGTGCACAGATATCTCCTCATTGACACCAATCAGTGCACAGATATCTCCCCATTGACTCCAATCAGTGCACAGATATCTCCTCACTGACACCAATCAATGCACAGATATCACCCCATTGACACCAATCAGTGTACAGATATCTCCCCATTGACTCCAATCAGTGCACAGATATCTCCTCACTGACACCAATCAGTGCACATGTCTCCCCATTGACACCTATCAGTGCACAGATATCTCCCCACTGACCTCACTCAGTGTACAGAAATCCCCTTATTGACACCAATCCGTGTACAGATATCTCCCCATTGACCTCACTCAGTGCACAGATATCTCCCCATTGACACCAATCAGTGCACAGATATCACCCCATTGACCCCAATCAGTGCACAGATATCTCCCCATTGACACCAGTCAATGCACAGATATCAACCCATTGACCTCACTCAGTGTACAGATATCTCCCCATTGACACCAATCAGTGTACAGATATCTCCTCATTGAGTCCCAATCAGTGCACAGATATCTCCCCATTGACCTCATTCAGTGCACAGATATCTCCCCATTGACTCCAATCAGTGCACAGATATCTCCTCACTGACACCAATCAATGTACAGATATCACCCCATTGACACCAATCAGTGTGCAGATATCTCCCCATTGACTCCAATCAGTGCACAGATATCTCCTCACTGACACCAATCAGTGCATATATCTCCCCATTGACACCTATCAGCGCACAGATATCTCCCCATTGACTTCACTCAGTGTACAGAAATCCCCTTATTGACACCAATCCGTGTACAGATATCTCCCCATTGACCCCAATCAGTGCACAGATATCTCCCCGTTGACACCAGTCAATGCACAGATATCAACCCATTGACTTCACTCAGTGTACAGATATCTCCCCATTGACACCAATCAGTGTACAGATATCTCCTCATTGAGACCCAATCAGTGCACAGATATCATCCCATTGACCCCAATCAGTGCACAGATATCTCCCCATTGACACCAGTCAATGCACAGATATCAACCCCTTGACTTCACTCAGTGTACAGATATCTCCCCATTGACACCAATCAGTGTACAGATATCTCCTCATTGAGACCCAATCAGTGCACAGATATCTCCCCATTGACCTCACTCAGTGCACAGATATCTCCCCATTGACTCCAATCAGTGCACAGATGTCTCCTCACTGACACCAATCAATGCACAGATATCACCACATTGACACCAATCAGTGTACAAATATCTCCCCATTGACACCAATCAGTGCACAGATATCTCCTCACTGACACCAATCAGTGCACATATCTCCCCATTGACACCTATCAGTGCACAGATATCTCCCCATTGACTTCACTCAGTGTACAGAAATCCCCTTATTGACACCAATCCGTGTACAGATATCTCCCCATTGACCTCACTCAGTGCACAGATATCTCTCCATTGACACCAATCAGTGCACAGCTCTCTCCCCATTGACGCCAAGCAGTGCACAGATATCTCCCCATTGACCCCATTCAGTGCACAGATATCTCCCCATTGACAACAATCAGTGCACAGATGTCTCCTCATTGACACCAATCAGTGTACAGATATCTCCCCATTGACACCAATCAGTGCACAGATATCTCCTCATTGACACCAATCATTGTACAGATATCTGCCCATTGACACCACTCAGTGTACAGATATCTCCCCATTGACACCAATCAGTTCACAGATATCTCCACATTGATGCCACTCAGTGCACAGATATCTCACCATTGACACCATTCAGTATATAGATATCTCCCCATTGACCTCACTCAGTGTACAGATATCTCCCCATTGACATCAATCAGTGCACAGATATCTCCCCATTGACACCACTCAGTGTACAGATATCTCCCCATTGACACCAATCAGTACACAGATATCTCCCCATTGACACCATTCAGTGTGCAGATATCTCCCCATTGACCCCAATCAGTGCACAGATATCTCCCCATTGATGCCACTCAGTGCACAGATATCTCCCCATTGATGCCACTCAGTGTATAGATATCTCCCCATTGACCTCACTTAGTTTACAGATATCTCCCCATTGACACCAATCAGTGTATAGCTATCTCCCCATTGACCTCACTCAGTGTTCAGATATGTCCCCATTGACACCAATCAGTGTACAGATATCTCCCCATTGACCTCACTCAGTGTACAGATAACTCCTCATTGACCTCAATCGGTGCACAGATATCTCCCCATTGACACCAATCAGTGTACAGATATCTCCCCATTGACACCACTCAGTGCACAGATATCTCCCCATTGACACCACTCAGTGCACAAATATCTCCCCATTGACACCGCTCAGTGGACAGTTATCTCCCCATTGACCCCACTCAGTGTACAGATATGTCCCCATTGACACCAATCAGTGCACAGATATCTCCCCATTGACCCCACTCAGTGTACAGATATCTCCTCATTGACACCAATCAGTGTACAGATATCTCCCCATTGACACCAATCAGTGCACAGGTATATCCCCATTGACACCACTCAGTGCACAGATATCTCCCCATTGACACCAATCAGTGCACAGATTTCCACTCATTGACACCAATTAGTGCACAGATATCTCCTCATTGACAATAATCAGTGCACAGATTTCACCTCATTGACAACAATCAGTGCACAGATATCTCCTCATTGACACCAATCCGTGCACAGATATCTCCTCATTGACACCAATGAGTGTACAGATATCTCCCCAGTGATCCCAATCAGTGTACAGATATCTCCCCATTGACCCCATTCAGTGCACAGATATCTCCCCATTGACCTCACTTAGTGCACAGATATCTCCCCATCAAAGCGAATCAGTGCACAGATATCTCCCCAATGACCCCAATGAGTGCACAGATATCTCCCCATTGACACCAATCAGTGCACAGATATCTCCCCATTGACACCAATCAGTGCACAGATATCACCCCATTGACTCCAATCAGTGCACAGATATCTCCCCATTGACACCAGTCAATGCAGATATCAACCCATTGACCTCACTCAGTGTACAGATATCTCTCCATTGACACTAATCAGTGCACAGATATCTCCTCATTGACACCAATCAGTGCACAGATATCTCCCCATTGACACCAATCAGTGCACAGATATCACCCCATTGACTCCAATCAGTGCACAGATATCTCCCCATTGACACCAGTCAATGCACAGATATCAACCCATTGACCTCACTCAGTGTACAGATATCTCCCCATTGACACCAATCAGTGTACAGATATCTCCTCATTGAGACCCAATCAGTGCACAGATATCTCCCCATTGACCTCATTCAGTGCACAGATATCTCCCCATTGACTCCAATCAGTGCACAGATATCTCCTCACTGACACCAATCAATGCACAGATATCACCCCATTGACACCAATCAGTGTACAGATATCTCCCCATTGACTCCAATCAGTGCACAGATATCTCCTCACTGACACCAATCAGTGCACATGTCTCCCCATTGACACCTATCAGTGCACAGATATCTCCCCACTGACCTCACTCAGTGTACAGAAATCCCCTTATTGACACCAATCCGTGTACAGATATCTCCCCATTGACCTCACTCAGTGCACAGATATCTCCCCATTGACACCAATCAGTGCACAGATATCACCCCATTGACCCCAATCAGTGCACAGATATCTCCCCATTGACACTAGTCAATGCACAGATATCAACCCATTGACTTCACTCAGTGTACAGATATCTCCCCATTGACACCAATCAGTGTGCAGATATCTCCTCATTCAGACCCAATCAGTGCACAGATATCTCCCCATGGAACTCACTCAGTGCACAGATATCTCCCCATTGACTCCAATCAGTGCACCGATATCTCCTCACTGACACCAATCAATGCACAGATATCATCCCATTGACACCAATCAGTGTACAGATATCTCCCCATTGACTCCAATCAGTGCACAGATATCTCCTCACTGACACCAATCAGTGCACATATCTCCCCATTGACACCTATCAGTGCACAGATATCTCCCCATTGACCTCACTCAGTGTACAGAAATCCCCTTATTGACACCAATCCGTGCACAGATATCTCCCCATTGACCTCACTCAGTGCACAGATATCTGTCTATTGACACCAATCAGTGCACAGCTATCTCCCCATTGACGCCAAGCAGTGCACAGATATCTCCCCATTGACCCCATTCAGTGCACAGATATCTCCCCATTGACAACAATCTGTGCACAGATGTCTCCTCATTGACACCAATCAGTGTACAGATATCTCCCCATTGACACCAATCAGTGCACAGATATCTCCTCATTGACACCAATCATTCTCCAGATATCTCCCCATTGACACCACTCAGTGTACACATATCTCCCCATTGACACCAATCAGTTCACAGATATCTCCACATTGATGCCACTCAGTGCACAGATATCTCACCATTGACTCCAATCAGTGCACAGATATCTCCTCACTGACACCAATCAATGCACAGATATCACCCCATTGACACCTATCAGTGTACAGATATCTACCCATTGACACCAATCAATGCTCAGATATCTTCTCATTGACACGAATCAGTGAACAGATATCTCCCCATTGACGTGAATCAGTGCACAGATATCTCCCCATTGATGCCAATCAGTGCACAGATATCTCCCCATTGACCTCACTTAGTGCACAGATATCTCCCCATCAAAGCGAATCAGTGCACAGATAGCTCCCCAATGACCCCAATGAGTGCACAGATATCTCCCCATTGACACCAATCAGTGCACAGATATCTCTCCATTGCCCTCACTGAGTGTACAGATATCTTCCCATTGACCTCACTCAGTGTACAGATATTTCCCCATTGACACCAATCAGTGCACAGATATCTCCTCATTGACACCAATCAGTGCACAGATATCTCCCCATTGACACCAATCAGTGCACAGATATCACCCCATTGACTCCAATCAGTGCACAGATATCTCCCCATTGACACCAGTCAATGCACAGATATCAACCCATTGACCTCACTCAGTGTACAGATATCTCCCCATTGACACCAATCAGTGCACAGATATCACCCCATTGACTCCAATCAGTGCACAGATATCTCCCCATTGACACCAGTCAATGCACAGATATCAACCCATTGACCTCACTCAGTGTACAGATATCTCCCCATTGACACCAATCAGTGTACAGATATCTCCTCATTGAGACCCAATCAGTGCACAGATATCTCCCCATTGACACCAATCAGTGCACAGATATCTCCCCATTGACTCCAATCAGTGCACAGATATCTCCTCACTGACACCAATCAGTGCATATATCTCCCCATTGACACCTATCAGCGCACAGATATCTCCCCATTGACCTCACTCAGTGTACAGAAATCCCCTTATTGACACCAATCCGTGTACAGATATCTCCCCATTGACCCCAATCAGTGCACAGATATCTCCCCGTTGACACCAGTCAATGCACAGATATCAACCCATTGACTTCACTCAGTGTACAGATATCTCCCCATTGACACCAATCAGTGTACAGATATCTCCTCATTGAGACCCAATCAGTGCACAGATATCACCCCATTGACCCCAATCAGTGCACAGATATCTCCCCATTGACACCAGTCAATGCACAGATATCAACCCCTTGACTTCACTCAGTGTACAGATATCTCCCCATTGACACCAATCAGTGTACAGATATCTCCTCATTGAGACCCAATCAGTGCACAGATATCTCCCCATTGACCTCACTCAGTGCACAGATATCTCCCCATTGACTCCAATCAGTGCACAGATGTCTCCTCACTGACACCAATCAATGCACAGATATCACCACATTGACACCAATCAGTGTACAAATATCTCCCCATTGACACCAATCAGTGCACAGATATCTCCTCACTGACACCAATCAGTGCACATATCTCCCCATTGACACCTATCAGTGCACAGATATCTCCCCATTGACTTCACTCAGTGTACAGAAATCCCCTTATTGACACCAATCCGTGTACAGATATCTCCCCATTGACCTCACTCAGTGCACAGATATCTCTCCATTGACAGCAATCAGTGCACAGCTCTCTCCCCATTGACGCCAAGCAGTGCACAGATATCTCCCCATTGACCCCATTCAGTGCACAGATATCTCCCCATTGACAACAATCAGTGCACAGATGTCTCCTCATTGACACCAATCAGTGTACAGATATCTCCCCATTGACACCAATCAGTGCACAGATATCTCCTCATTGACACCAATCATTGTACAGATATCTGCCCATTGACACCACTCAGTGTACAGATATCTCCCCATTGACACCAATCAGTTCACAGATATCTCCACATTGATGCCACTCAGTGCACAGATATCTCACCATTGACACCATTCAGTATATAGATATCTCCCCATTGACCTCACTCAGTGTACAGATATCTCCCCATTGACATCAATCAGTGCACAGATATCTCCCCATTGACACCACTCAGTGTACAGATATCTCCCCATTGACACCAATCAGTACACAGATATCTCCCCATTGACACCATTCAGTGTGCAGATATCTCCCCATTGACCCCAATCAGTGCACAGATATCTCCCCATTGATGCCACTCAGTGCACAGATATCTCCCCATTGATGCCACTCAGTGTATAGATATCTCCCCATTGACCTCACTTAGTTTACAGATATCTCCCCATTGACACCAATCAGTGTATAGCTATCTCCCCATTGACCTCACTCAGTGTTCAGATATGTCCCCATTGACACCAATCAGTGTACAGATATCTCCCCATTGACCTCACTCAGTGTACAGATAACTCCTCATTGACCTCAATCGGTGCACAGATATCTCCCCATTGACACCAATCAGTGTACAGATATCTCCCCATTGACACCACTCAGTGCACAGATATCTCCCCATTGACACCACTCAGTGCACAAATATCTCCCCATTGACACCGCTCAGTGGACAGTTATCTCCCCATTGACCCCACTCAGTGTACAGATATCTCCCCATTGACACCAATCAGTTCACAGATATCTCCACATTGATGCCACTGAGTGCACAGATATCTCCCCATTGACACCATTCAGTGTGCAGATATCTCCCCATTGACACCAATCAGTGTATAGATATCTCCCCATTGACCTCACTCAGTGTACAGATATCTCCCCATTGACCCCATTCAGTGCACAGATATCTCCCCATTGACACCAATCAGTGCACAGATATCTGCTCATTGACACCAATCATTGTACAGATATCTCCCCATAGACACCACTCAGTGTACAGCTATCTCCCCATTGACACCAATAAGTTCACAGATATGTCCCCATTGATGCCACTCAGTGCACAGATATCTCCCCATTGACACCATTCAGTGTGCAGATATCTCCCCATTGACACCAATCAGTTTATAGATATCTCCCCATTGACCTCACTCAGTTTACAGATATCTCCCCATTGTCACCAATCAGTGTATAGCTATCTCCCCATTGACCTCACTCAGTGTACAGATATGCCCCCATTGACACCAATCAGTGTACAGATAACTCCTCATTGACCTCAATCGGTGCACAGTTATCTCCCCATTGACACCGCTTAGTGGACAGTTATCTCCCCATTGACACCAATCAGTGCACAGATATCTCCCCATTGACCTCACTCAGTGTACAGATATCTCCTCATTGACACCAATCAGTGTACAGATATCTCCCCATTGACACCAATCAGTGCACAGGTATATCCCCATTGACACCACTCAGTGCACAGATATCTCCCCATTGACACCAATCAGTGCACAGTTTTCCCCTCATTGACACCAATTAGTGCACAGATATCTCCTCATTGACAATAATCAGTGCACAGATATCTCCTCATTGACACCAATCCGTGCACAGATATCTCCTCATTGACACCAATGAGTGTACAGATATCTCCCCATTGACCCCATTCAGTGCACAGGTATCTCCCCATTGACCCCATTCAGTGCACAGATATCTCCCCATTGACACAAATCAATGCACAGATATATCCCCATTGACACCAATGAGTGTACAGATATCTGCTCATTGACACCAATCAGTGTACAGATAACTCCCCATTGACACCAATCAGTGTACAGATATCTCCCCATTGACACCAATCAGTGCACAGATATCTCCCCATTGACACCAATCAGTGTACAGATATCTCCCCATTGACACCAATCACTGCACATATATCTCTCCATTGACACCAATCAGTGTACAGATATCTCCCCATTGGCACCAATCAGTACACAGATATCTCCCCATTGACACCATTCAGTGTGCAGATATCTCCCCATTGACCCCAATCAGTGCACAGATATCTCCCCATTGATGCCACTCAGTGCACAGATATCTCCCCATTGATGCCACTCAGTGTATAGATATCTCCCCATTGACCTCACTTAGTTTACAGATATCTCCCCATTGACACCAATCAGTGTATAGCTATCTCCCCATTGACCTCACTCAGTGTTCAGATATGTCCCCATTGACACCAATCAGTGTACAGATATCTCCCCATTGACCTCACTCAGTGTACAGATAACTCCTCATTGACCTCAATCGGTGCACAGATATCTCCCCATTGACACCAATCAGTGTACAGATATCTCCCCATTGACACCACTCAGTGCACAGATATCTCCCCATTGACACCACTCAGTGCACAAATATCTCCCCATTGACACCGCTCAGTGGACAGTTATCTCCCCATTGACCCCACTCAGTGTACAGATATGTCCCCATTGACACCAATCAGTGCACAGATATCTCCCCATTGACCCCACTCAGTGTACAGATATCTCCTCATTGACACCAATCAGTGTACAGATATCTCCCCATTGACACCAATCAGTGCACAGGTATATCCCCATTGACACCACTCAGTGCACAGATATCTCCCCATTGACACCAATCAGTGCACAGATTTCCCCTCATTGACACCAATTAGTGCACAGATATCTCCTCATTGACAATAATCAGTGCACAGATTTCACCTCATTGACAACAATCAGTGCACAGATATCTCCTCATTGACACCAATCCGTGCACAGATATCTCCTCATTGACACCAATGAGTGTACAGATATCTCCCCAGTGATCCCAATCAGTGTACAGATATCTCCCCATTGACCCCATTCAGTGCACAGATATCTCCCCATTGACCCCATTCAGTGCACAGATATCTCCCCATTGACACCAATCAATGCACAGATATATCCCCATTGACACCAATCAGTGTACAGATATCTGCTCATTGACACCAATCAGTTTACAGATAACTCCCCATTGACACCAATCAGTGCACAGATAGCTCCCCATTGACACCAATCACTGCACATATATCTCCCCATTGACACCAATCAGTGCACAGATATCTCCCCATTGACACCAATCAGTGCACAGATATCTCCCCATTGACACCAATCAGAGCACAGATATCTCTCCATTGACACCAATCATTGCTCAGATATCTCCCCATTGACACCAATCATTGCACAGATATCTCCCCATTGACCTCACGCAGTGCACAGATATCTTCCCATTGACACCAATCAGTGCACAGATATCTCCCCATTGATGCCAATCAGTGCACAGATATCTCCCCATTGACAAGAATCAGTGCGCAGATATCTCCCCATTGACCCCATTCAGTGCACAGATATCTCGCCATTGACAACAATCAGTGCACAGATATCTCCTCATTGACACCAATCAGTGTACAGATATCTCCCCATTGACACCAATCAGTGCACAGATATCTCCTCATTGACACCAATCATTGTACAGATATCTGCCCATTGACACCACTCAGTGTACAGATATCTCCCCATTGACACCAATCAGTTCACAGGTATCTCCCCATTGACACCAATCAGTGTATAGATATCTCCCCATTGACACCAATCAGTGTACAGATATCTCTCCATTGACACCAATCAGTGTATAGATATCTCCCCATTGACACCAATCAGTGTATAGATATCTCCCCATTGACCTTACTCAGTGTACAGATATGTCCCCATTGACACCAATCAGTGTACAGATATCTCCACATTGACCTCACTCAGTGTACATATATCTCCTCATTGACACCAATCAGTGTACAGATATCTCCCCATTGACACCAATCTGTGCACAGATATCTCCTCATTGACCTCAATCAGTGTACAGATATCTCCCCATTGACACCATTCAGTGCACAGATATCTCCTCATTGGCCTCACTCAGTGTACAGATATCTCCTCATTGACACCATGCATGCACAAATATCTCCCCATTGACACCACTCAGTGCACAGATATCTCTCCATTGACACCAATCAGTATACAGATATCTCGTCATTGACAGCAATCAGTGTACAGATTTCTCCCCATTGACACCAATCAGTGCACAGGTATATCCCCATTGACACCACTCAGTGCACACATATCTCCCCATTGACACCAATCAGTGCACAGATTTCCCCTCATTGACACCAATCAGTGTACAGATATCTCCCCATTGACACCAATCAGTGCACAGATATCTCCTCATTGACACCAATCAGTGCACAGATATCTCCTCATTGACACTAATCAGTGCACAGATTTCTCCCCATTGACAACAATCAGTGCACAGATATCTCCTCATTGACACCAATCAGTGCACAGATATCTCCTCATTGACACCAATGAGTGTACAGATATCTCCCCATTGACACCAGTCATTGCACAGATATCTCCCCATTGACCTCACTCAGTGCACAGGTATCTCCCCATTGACATGAATGACTGCACAGATATCTCGTCGTTGTCACCAATCAGTGTACAGATATCTCTCCATTGACCTCACTCAGTGCACAGATATCTCTCCATTGACACCAATCAGTGCACAGCTATCTCCCCATTGACGCCAATCAGTGCACAGATATCTCCCCATTGACCCCATTCAGTGCACAGATACCTCCCCATTGACACCAATCAGTGCACAGATAGCTCCTCATTGACACCAATCATTGTACAGATATCTCCCCATTGACACCACTCAGTGTACAGATATCTCCCCATTGACACCAATCAGTTCACAGATATCTCCACATTGATGCCACTGAGTGCACAGATATCTCCCCATTGACACCATTCAGTGTGCAGATATCTCCCCATTGACACCAATCAGTGTATAGATATCTCCCCATTGACCTCACTCAGTGTACAGATATCTCCCCATTGACCCCATTCAGTGCACAGATATCTCCCCATTGACACCAATCAGTGCACAGATATCTGCTCATTGACACCAATCATTGTACAGATATCTCCCCATAGACACCACTCAGTGTACAGCTATCTCCCCATTGACACCAATAAGTTCACAGATATCTCCCCATTGATGCCACTCAGTGCACAGATATCTCCCCATTGACACCATTCAGTGTGCAGATATCTCCCCATTGACACCAATCAGTTTATAGATATCTCCCCATTGACATCACTCAGTTTACAGATATCTCCCCATTGTCACCAATCAGTGTATAGCTATCTCCCCATTGACCTCACTCAGTGTACAGATATGTCCCCATTGACACCAATCAGTGTACAGATAACTCCTCATTGACATCAATCGGTGCACAGTTATCTCCCCATTGACACCGCTTAGTGGACAGTTATCTCCCCATTGACACCAATCAGTGCACAGATATCTCCCCATTGACCTCACTCAGTGTACAGATATCTCCTCATTGACACCAATCAGTGTACAGATATCTCCCCATTGACACCAATCAGTGCACAGGTATATCCCCATTGACACCACTCAGTGCACAGATATCTCCCCATTGACACCAATCAGTGCACAGTTTTCCCCTCATTGACACCAATTAGTGCACAGATATCTCCTCATTGACAATAATCAGTGCACAGATATCTCCTCATTGACACCAATGAGTGTACAGATATCTCCCCAGTGATCCCAATCAGTGTACAGATATCTCCCCATTGACCCCATTCAGTGCACAGATTTCTCCCCATTGACCCCATTCAGTGCACAGATATCTCCCCATTGACACCAATCAATGCACAGATATATCCCCATTGACACCAATGAGTGTACAGATATCTGCTCATTGACACCAATCAGTGTACAGATAACTCCCCATTGACACCAATCAGTGTACAGATATCTCCCCATTGACACCAATCACTGCACAGATATCTCCCCATTGACACCAATCAGTGTACAGATATCTCCCCATTGACACCAATCACTGCACATATATCTCCCCATTGACACCAATCAGTGCACAGATATCTCCCCATTGACAGCAATCAGTGCACAGATATCTCCCCATTGACACCGATCAGAGCACAGATATCTTCCCATTGACACCAATCAGTGCACAGATATCTCCTCATTGACACCAATCTTTGTACAGATATCTGCCCATTGACACCACTCAGTGTACAGATATCTCCCCATTGACACCAATCAGTTCACAGATATCTCCCCATTGACACCAATCAGTGTATAGATATCTCCCCATTGACCTCACTCAGTGTACAGATATCTCTCCATTGACACCAATCAGTGTATAGATATCTCCCCATTGACCTCACTCAGTGTACAGATATCTCCCCATTGACACCAATCGGTGTATAGCTATCTCCGCATTGACTTTACTCAGTGTACAGATATGTCCCCATTGACACCAATCAGTGTACAGATACCTCCCCATTGACACCAATCAGT